>NC_140492.1:101192525-101532525 GCF_964271855.1 Acomys minous | reverse complement strand
GAAGGGCTGAGCTGACCGCTTCTCATGCTTGTTGTGAGCTTACGCTGCTTTCTGTGGCAATGCTAAGAGGCTGAAGTGTGTGCTTTCTCATCTTTACTTACGCATAGGAACCCTTTTCCTTTCGCCATATCTACTAATATCATTGAAAGAGCTAATTTTTTTCTGTAAAAGAGCTGGTAGACAATAGAGATTTTGCTCTAATTGCATGCTCAGCTGAAGGGTTTTGTCTATACACGTACAGGTTTGAGTCGCTGTAGTTCTACTTTCTGTGTCTTTCTTCAGCTCTCAGTGCTCTGGATCCTGAGAGTTTTAGGTAGACCACAGAAGGGGTACTTGTCATAAATGTGTGTTCATGGCAGACAGATCTTTGTGAGTTGAGGCCAGACTTGTTTGTCTACATAGCGAGTTCCAGGCCAGTATACAGAGTCTTGAAAGATGCTGCCAAATACCACATCTGAAGTAGTCAGAGAGCTAACAAAAAAGAGTTATTTGCATGAAATTGTGGTGTTCTTAAAATCCATAAATACATGATGTATGTATTGTTCTAGTTTGTGAGAATACTTTGTACTTTCACGTGCTGACACAAGCTGTCCGTGGTGTCCTGGCTGTGGCTCCAGCTATGACAGTGAAGCCTTTAAAGGTTTCATTGGCTAATGCAGATCAGTGCCTTGTAAATGTTTACTGTGGATAAGCAATGGAGTAAATGGACAGTGGATTTAAAATAGCACACACACTTTGTGAATTGGGTGGTATGTTTAAGGTGGGGGCAGGAAAGACTTAGAATCTTTCACAGTCTTAGAATCACCAATTTTAGAGTAACTAAAAAAATTCAACTCTTAAAATTTCAGATTAGGGTTATTAGCTGTTATGAAGAAAAATGTGTATGTGTGTGTCTGAGAGAGGGAGGGACAGGGAGACACACACACACACACACACACACACAGAGAGAGAGAGAGAGAGAGAGAGAGAGAGAGAGAGAGAGAAGAGATGGACTTGCATACAGTGTCTGTGGAGTCCAGAAGCCATCAGATCCCCTGACACAGAAGTTACAGATGGCTATGATTGTGAACTGCGCAGTGTGGGTACTAGGAATGGAACTCAGGGCCCCTGGAAAGGCAGGAAATGCACTTTCTCACTGAGCAATTAACCTCACTGACATCTCAAAACTTTAGTTTAGAGAAATTGTGAAATATTGTTTTATATTGGTGTTTTTGAGTTACTAGTTCTAAGGTTTGTAGTTTTGAAACAGTTACATTGATTTTGGATTTTGCATGCATCGTTTTAGCTGTTTACAGAATGTCTTGTCTAACTTATTTATTAAAATTAATTAAACCATACATTCTACTTCAACAGTTAATAGAACTTGAACCATCTCCAGCTTAATTGATTTATTAATGGGTACTGGGAGAAATAAGGTAACAAATGCTGTCAAATTAAGCCCTCATTTTCTTTCATTTAGGCTACACCAGAATAATGCATTGCTTTCATTTTTGAGAGCTGAGTAGCTGCTGTCAAGAGGTGTCTTTGCACTGTCATCTTTTGTACTATTTCAGTTTTAAGACACAGAATTATTTTACTTTTGGAACAGGTAAAAGACAGTCAAAACTTTAAAATCACTTCATTTACTCTAAACGTGATAATTTGGTGCATATAAAGTACTTACACTCATAGCAAAATCCTGATTTCACAATGCCTGGCCACATGGCCTTACATTAGTCATTTCTCTTCTTTGAAAATGAAGATTCTCTTTGAATGAAAGTGAAGTCACTCTGCTTAGCTCAGAGTGATTCTGAGCACATTGGTAAATGCCTGTGAGGCACGCACCCTCCTAGGTACTGGTATAAGGCACATCACCAGTCCTTAAGGACATATGCTTACAAGAGCAGTGGTAGACAAATATGATCACTGTGACAGTGGGGGTGCATGGGCCATGATGAGCCATAGGCTCCCGGGGCTAGTGTGAGGATTGGCGGTAGATGGTCCTAAAGGTAGGAGCGTTTCCGTTAGGTTTAGAAGATGGGGAAGGGGGCGAAGACTGAGAAGGAAGTATTCCAGCTCAAACCACCAGCCTCCCCAGCCCTATCTCATTTTGTTTGCTTGTGTCTAGTGCTGTTTTAAGTTTCAAGAATATAGGATACTGTTGAAAATTCTTCACTGACCTCAAGATCTTTTTATTTATTTGTGTGTTTGTTCTGGTAGTAGAGATTGAATCCTGGCTTCATGCACGTAAGACAAAGACCTTATCATTGAGCTATATCCCCAGTCTTGACCCTGAAATCTTGACTTACTGTCATTTGAAGGTTGGGAAAAATAGAATGTCTCACTTGGAGTTTTTTAATGATCATAAAAAGAATTAGTAGAGAATGACTCTGAATTTTAACTACATACAGTTTATAGATAGTGAACACTAAATCATTAGATTCTGAGGTCTTAATACGGTTGACTTGGATTTGCTGCTGTAAGCTTCTCGCCATCACAGTAATGCACAGGGGAGGCTCCCTGTGTAGCACCGTTAGGCAACCTAGCTTCATAAAATTCCATCAGTGCCAACTCTAGCTACCCTGTCTTCCCTCTTCTGATATCTTACTATTTGACACTCAATGGAAGTGAAAATGAAAATGTGATTGAGATAAAAGATAATCTGGAGCTTACTCTCCAATAACCAGCATAGTTATTAAAAACAAAAGTTATAGCCAACATCAAACTAAATGGAGAGAAACTTAAATCAATCCCACTGAAATCAGTGACAGGATAAGGCTGTCCACTCCTCCATTTCACTTCAGTATAGTACTTGAAGTCCTAGCTAGAGCAATAAGACTGCTAAAGGAGGTCAAGGGGATACAAATAGGGAAGGAAGAAGTTAAAATTTCACTATTTGTAGATGATATGATAGTATACATTAGTGACCCTCAAAATTCTACCAAAGAGCTCCTATAGCTGATAAACAGCTTCAGCAAAGTGACAGGATACAAAATTAAGACGAAAAAGTCAGTAGCATTCTTGTATACAGATGACAAATGGACTGAGAAAGAAATCAGGGAAACCACACCCTTCACAATAGCCTCAAATAATATAAAGTATCTTGTTGTAAATCTAACCAAGCAAGTAAAAGACTTAGATGAAAAAGAAAAAACAACAACAGCAAAAACAAACCAAATCCCTGCAGAAGGAAATTGAAGAAAGTATCAGAAAATGGAAAGATCTCCCATGCTCATGGATTGGGAGAATCAACATAGTAAAAATGGCTATCCTACCAAAAGCAATCTACTACCAAAACTAATCCCTATCAAAATATCAACATACTGGAAAGATCAATTCTCAACTTCATATGGAAAAACACAACCCAGGATAGTTAAAACAATCCTGTACAATAAAAGATATGCCAGAGGAATCTCCATCCCTGATCTCAAGTTGTACTATAGAGCAACAGTAATAAAAACAGTATGGTACTGGCATAGAAATAGGCCAGCTGACCAATGGAGTCGAATTGAAGACCCAGAAATAAATCCACATACCTATGGTCATTTGATTTTTGACAAAGAAGCCGAAACTATACAATGGAAAAAAGACAACATCTTCAACAAATGGTGCTGGTCTAACTCGATGTCTGCTTGTAAAAAAAAATGCAAATAGATCCATATTTATCACCCTGTACAAAACTAAGGTCAAATGGATTAAAGACCTGAACATAAAACCAGACATACTAAATCTGTTAGAGGAAAAAATGGGAAAGAGCCTACAGCTCATTGTTGCAGGAAGCAACTTCCTGAACAGAAACCAACAGCTCAGACTCTAAGATCAACAATTAATAAACGGGACATCATAAAACTGAAAAGCTTCTGTAAGGCAAAGGACACTGTCAACAGAACAAAGTGACAGCCTATAGACTGGGAAAAGATCTTTCTAAACCCTACATTTGACAAAGGACTAGTAACTAAAATAAAGAACTCAAGAAATTAAACACCACTAAACCAAATAATCCAATTAAAAAATGGGGTACAGAACTTAAGAGAGAATTCTCAACAGAAGAATATCAAATGGCTGAGAAACACACTTAAAGGAATGCTCAACATCCCTAGTCATCAGGGAAATGCAAATCAAAACAACCTTGAGATTCCATCTTTTACTTATCTGAATGGTGAAGATCAGTAACTTGACTGATAATACATGCTGGGGAGGATGTGGGAAAAGGGGAACACTCCTCCACTGCTAGTGGGAGTGCAAACTTGTACAACCACTTTGGAAGTCGGTCTGGCGCTTTCTCAGAAAATTGGGAATAGCTCTACCTCAAGACTCAGCTATCCCACTCCTGGGCATATATCCGAAAGATGCTCCAACATACAACAAGGACATTTGCTCAGCTATGTTCATAGCAGCTATATTCATAATAGCCAGAATCTGGAAGCAACCTCGATGTCCCTCAACTGAAGAATGGATAAAGAAACTGGTACATGTACACAATGGAATACTACTCAGCTGTTGAAAACAAGGAAATCTTGAAATTTGTAGGCAAATGGATGGAACTAGAAATGATCATCCTGAGTGAGATAACACAGACCCAGAAAGACATGTATGGTCTATACTCGCTTATAAGTAGATTTTAGCCCAACATACATGTCCTCTGAGAGACTCCACCCAGTGGAGGATAGGGACAGTTACCGAGACTTGAAGCTGGACATGGGGCAGAGTGCTGAGAGTTGCAGGTAAGAGTGGGAGAGCGGAAAGTCCAAGAAGAAGACCACCAAGTCCTGTGGGTTGAGGCCCAGGAGGTCTCCACAAACTGATGCTCCAGTCAAGCACAACACATGCAAAGAACCAAGACCCCCTTTTCAGATGTAACCAATAAACTGCACAATGTCCAAATGGGGGAAAGGGGCACTGCTGCTGAACCTCTGCCATGCACTCGGGGCCGACTACTTGGCCACTGTCCCTTGGCAAGATGGCCTAGTGGACACAGTGGAAGAGGATGCAGACGACCCTGATGATAGGCTGTTCCCAGGGCTCTAGAGGAGGGGAATAAGCAGAAGAGGGAGGGAGGGTGGCTATGGGAAAATGAGAGGGAGAGGATAACAAATGGGAGGTAAAATGAATAAATTAAAATAAATAAACTATACACTCAAAAAATCTGAACGGAGGAGAGGGTGGCTGCAGAGACTGATACACCAACCTAGAACCATGCAAGGCAAGGATCTAGACACTCAGCTCAATTGTAATAGATAGGCAGCACAGTCTCCTTGTGGGTCCCACAACATGGGGAGTAGGAATTACTTCTGACGTGGGCTGGGGCCTCCTAGTGTTGTTCACTTCCCCCTGGCAGGGTGGCCATGCTAGGCCACAGAGGAAGAGGTTATATGTAGTACAGAGAACACTGGATAAGCTGAGGTCAGACGTTAAGGGAGGAGGGCTGCCCTTTCTAAGGACTAGATGAGGGAGGAGATTAGATTGGGAGGTGATGAGGGAGAGGGCTGCAATCGCGATGTAAGGAATTCAAACTACAGAACAAGCAGGTAACTAATATTGCTAATCCCACTACATGGGAACAGCTCTGAGACTGGCTGAGACACGAGTGTCTATGCATAGACAAGGCTTCATGTTGGTCGCAGATTCTCTGTGACTTGTTATTAGAGGCCATTCTTAGTATGGCATGAAGGAAGATTTGCAGATGTCTTACTTCTGCTCATACAATGAGCAGAGAACCAGCCTTAATTGCTCTGTATAATGCTTGTGAGAAATTACGTTTTCAGAACAAAAGAAGCAGCCACTGATGCTAGATCCGACCTGACAGGATTCATTCCTCCCAGCATGTTGCACACTGACATCCTACATCCTCTAGGTTCCAGCCCCAGGCGCCTCAGTTGCAATCACCCATAAGAATTGGACAATTTCCAGGACAGCATTGTAGAAAGCATCAGATTCCAATTGGTCCAGCATTTATTTCAGACTGTCCCACACAGGACTCCTATTAAGCCTGGAATTTCTCAACAGTTAGAAACTGGACCACAAGTGCTGTTTCTAGCTTGCTTAACCGTTTCCGGTTTTGTGTTTGTTTTTTGGCCCCTTCAAAGGTATTATTTGCCCTAAATCAGGCTGAAGAAACCTTAAGAGAACGATGTCCCATTTCTTCTAAGGGGGGTTGGGTAGGTTTCTGTGTGCTCTGTTGGTCTACAGATGCTTATTCTCATCGGGAGGTGGTTATAAGTTATTATTTATCTTATATAGAGAGAAAACTAGGTTGGACTCATCTTTATCTCTATCCTTTTTCATTTGTAGGTAAGGAGGTAGGATATGAAAAGAAAGAAAGGGAGATAAAGAAATATTGACGGAGGATAGAACAAAAGGTAGATTATTTAATTTCCTCAACTCAAGGCCTTAATTGTTACTCACAAATAAGGTTATTTTTACTTCATTGGTATAGAGTTTTGTATATTGATGCAAATCATGGTCATGTCAAAAACTAGTCTAATTTTATCACAAGAATATATATCCTAGGACTAACAGATAGATATGATTTATAGATACATAAGGTAAAATAGTTTTTCAAAAGCCTCAGAGACCTACAGATTATGGCATTTAAAGATCTTTTTATTATTAAGAGTCTTTGACAACAAGACAGGTTAAGTCCTGGCAACACCGAGCCTACCTCAAAGAAGATGATCAACGTCAAAGAAGCTCCTTATGGAGTTGGCTTCAAATGTGGCAAACAAGCCACTGAGAAAAATGTCCTTGTTTCTGCCATAGACAGAATCCTGCCTAAAAATGGGCAAGCTTAAATGCAGGCAGAGTTGAGGGCTAAACTCTGCCAAGACAGGGTAAGCAAGTCCTCAATAGTTCTTGCCTCGCAAATATATCTGTCAGAGATATTGGGCTAGAAGGCCAAAGATGATGTGTCAACATTATAGAGAGTGTTGGGCGACTGTTCAGGCAGTAAACTGTCTCAGTCATTTTATCACTTTGGAAGCTGCTACCCTGCACTTCTAGTTCACTCAGGTATTTAAGTTTTATTTCTTCTCAAGTCTCTGATTGGGTTGAAGATGAGATAGTTTAGTCTTACAATTAAGCTTAGTTGGTTAGGGGCTAAGATGTTTTTAGATCAAGATAGATGTTTTAAGTTAATAGAGATGAGATATGATAGATAATGATTTTCATTCAGAAATTTAGACCTGATAAAATAGGAAAGATGCTTTTTTCAAGTTTGACAAATACAAATAGCCAAATCACTATGAATGTAGCATTTATATAATTCATGATTGTGTCATGGTTCTTCCTGCTGTAGGTAGTTTATTTTATTCATGTGTAATAATATAAATGTATATGTTAAAAAAGAAACATAATTTTAAAAAAACCAAAACAAAAGTTTTTAAAGTATAAAAGACAGTCTCACACAAGGTTTATATAGATTATTTCTTGTTATTATTGAAAAGAAGACTGAGTTTTGTAATTTGGTCTTTACTTACAATATGGCAAAGAAAAAAGATGAGGTCTGTGCTGAGTTCTGAGTGCTTGGGTTTGGAATGAATGCTTCCAGAGTCAGAGGAACATGCTGTCTGTCCTGTGGCATAACCGCATGGTGTTTCAGTGCAGTGTTGTTAGCTCAAGTGAAGGAAGACCAAAGCTGATGTGCCTTAAGCTGTAAGAGTTATTAACTGTCTTACAAGAAATCTACAGATAGTGTTTTTGGAAAGACTTTAGTGTCATCAACAAGGACTAGAGTTGTCTGACACCTTTGAATGGTCTGTCCTTTGAATTCAGTTTTCTCATGACCCCATGGACCTTCTGCCACTTGCCACACAGGACAGTGTGCAAGATGGAACAGGATTTTACCCCATGTAGGAGTAGTGACACCTTTTCTAGAACCTTCAGCAGAACCCCTTATGTAGTTCTAGCCAGCACTGGGGCCCTTGCACATATCTATACTGTCACTCAGAGAGGGTGAAAGTGCTATGATTGACTTAATTTGAGAGACATGACTTCTTGGAAGGTCATTGCCAAGATTGGTTTCTCTTATCGAGAAATGAAGACATGACTTCCAAGGAGGGAGCTAGCAGCACCAGTCATAATTGCGCATGTTGAAACATGGGGTTTGTTAGGTGTTTAAAAGGCTGAGAATTATATTAAGAGTTTATCAGTAGTGGCTAATTGATGGGTAAGACATGTAGAATAAAACTGTTCTTTGATACATGTACCTATGAGGATTTGGGCAAGCCCCGAAGCTCTATGAGTTTTTATATCACCTTTACTACAGTGGGAAGAGTAGCAGTACCTATTTATGTCATGTTTCGTAGGATGCACTATTGTAACCACCTTATTGTCAAGAGGAGCGTACCAAATAGCTGGGCGTAGGAGACAGATTTGGTTATGGCGCTAGAGATGATAAGGCTGTAGGGCTAGGGAGATGGCTGAGATAATAAAGTGCTTTCCTTGCAAGCATGATGACTTGAGTTCAAGCCCCAGAAACCACAAAGAAATGCTGCAGACTTGTAATCTGAGGACATGGAAAGAAGTGGATCCTTGGTACACACTGGCTAGCCACCCTAGCCTAGTTAATGAGTTCCACAGGCCAGTGAAAAACCCTGTCTCAAAAAACAAGGTGGATGGCACCTGAGGACCAGCACCCAAGATTGTCCTGGATCCTCTGAACACACACCTGCCATGCACACAGATACACAGAATTATACAAAATAGTCTGTGAAATGGGTAGAATGCATAACTAGTATTTAATAGGCAATAAGTATAAAAATATCTGTCATTAGGACCTCAATAAGTTCTTTCCCTTCATGTCTCACAGTAGGAATCTAAAATGTATTGTTTCTTCAGAAAAAGGAAAGTTATTAGCAGCTGTCAGTGGAAAAGAGCTGAATCTGTCAGGACAAACAACCACACTAGAGATTTCAGGTCTAGGACCTGCACACAGGAAATTGGCTACATAGGCTTAGTATTTTTACAAAATACTTTAAGTATCATTATACTTTAAGTTTCATTAGCTGACTAGGAGTCATTCTTGCCAACACCTATGTCATGATTTTTGAGAAAGATTTGGTAAATATCTGTTGGTCCTTAAGCAGACCTTGAAGACACAAAGCAAGTGAAGCTGAAAATGAGTACATGGGTCATATTGCTTTAAATGTGGTTGATATTACAGGATGACATTTCCCTCTGTAGAGAGCTTCTGTTGTAAGTGTAGGTTAGATGGAGTCTTCTTCACTAACTCTTCCAATTACACCATGATTGCTGCAGAGGATCTTAGAGTTTATAATCATGTGACTGAAAAAAAAACCCACATGGCTTTATCATAACATGTCTTCTCTTGTTACTCACTTTCTTCACTTTCTCTTCTTTAAGATTTATTTGTATGTATGTATGTATGTATGTATGTATGTATGTATGTATGTATGTACGTACGTACGTACGTACGTATAAGGGGGTGGTTCTGAGGAAGCCCATCCTGGTTATATCTTTAAATGTGTTGTGCTCTTCCAGAAACACAATACAGAGACCCTGTCCCAAAAACAAACAAAGACTTGTGAATTTAAATTCAATCTAACTGTAAAGATAAAATTGTGTTTAGAAATACACTTTTAAAATCTCCACTACCATGTTGTTCCTAAGGTTTCTCTCATCTTTACAGGTTAGATTAAAATTAAACAAGTCAGATGGAGGCTGTTTTTAATGTGATGGGGTCAGAAAACTTTTTTCTTTTTTTAACTGAATGCCTTAGTTACTACTGTTCTGTTGCTGTGAATAGACACCATGACCAAGGCAACTTATAAAGAAAAGATTGAATTGGGGCTTAGCTTATAGTTTCAGAGGGTTAGTTCATCTTCATCATGGTGGGGAGCCTGGCAGTAGGCAGGAAGGCATGGCCTTGGAGCAGTAGCTGAGAGCTTACATCTTATCACAGATTAGAGTCAGAGAGAGAGACAGAGAGACTGGGCCTAGTGTTTTGAAACCTTAAAACCCATCCCCCAGTCATACACCTCCAACAAGGTCACCTCCCCAAATCCTTCCCAAAGTAGTTCTATTAACTAGGACCAAATATCCAAGTATATGGGAGGCATTCTCTCAAACCATAACAGTGTGCATACATCCTATCTCTATAGGAATGTTAATTTGCTGTTGAACTATAATTGTCTTTCTTAGGCTTTCTAATGCTGTGATTATATAAATACACACACACACACACACACACACACACACACACACACACACACACACACACAATCACCAAAAGCAGCTGGAGGACAGGATTTATTTTATCTCACATGTCCCAGTTGATCACAGTCCATCAGGAAGAGCAGTCAGGGCAGAGCAGAAGCAGAGACTGTGGAGACTTACTGACTTACTCCCCATGGCAGCTCAACCTGCTTTATTACAGAACCCAGGACCAGCAGCCCTGGAGTGCCCCCCAATAGTGGGCCCGGTCCTCCCATGTCACTCACTAGCTAAAAATGTCCCACAGTCTTGCCCACCACATTCCCTCAATTGAGATTCTTCTCTCAGATGATGCTAGCTTGTGCCATGTTGATGTAAAAACTAGCCAGCACAACACTCTTATATTAAGTTTTAATCAACCAGAATGAAGAGAGATAGAGCTATTTATGATTAATTGAGTTTTGTTTTGCATGCTTCCTTATTACCAGAGAGCACCTAATCTATACCTTTTCTTGCTTGAACATTATTTGTACTGGTTTGTTTCCACTAACTATCTGTGAGAGAACTACCTTTAAATTACCTATTTTAGTTCCTTGCATAAGTAGAGCCTGACATAAAATTAAGTTCTCAGTAAGTAGTAAGCAGGGGTTGTGTTGAAACTAATCTAACTTTCTTTGAGATTTGGTGTGTAATATACTGACCCCCTCCGCAATAAACTAAGTGTATACACACTGTATTCTTTAAGGTACATGTAAAAAATTTTGGAAAACATATCATTTTTTAAAAAAAGCAGTACAGAAGTGTTTGCTCGTCATACTTTTACACTGCAGGTACAAGAGTGGGTTTTCCTCCTTAGTATAAGAGTGGTAGGCTGTGTGCCTTACACTTGCTTTATGTATTAAGCCCCTCAGTGTGCACATGGCCAAGCCCCACCTCCAGATTGCCCCACCCCCAGGCTTCTCTAATTGCCTTAATGGCCATTTCTTTCCCCTCAAGGTAGGGGAGTAGCCAGGCCCTGTCCTACAGAAAAAAAGCTCAAGATCAGGCCACAAAATCCTTCTAATCCCAGGGCATCCAGGAAAGCTAGGCCGCTTCCCCCTCCCCTGCAAGAAGCCCTGTATAAAGCCTGCCTCCTGCTCAGTTCTTTGCTGCTTCTCTCCCTCTTGTGTCCTTCCCAATAAATCTCTTAAAAGTGTTACAGCTAAGATGGAAATGTACTGTGGCAATCAGAACCCAAGGAATACCAACGACAAAGTCACACAAGAAATTTATAGGGAGGAAAACAAACAGGAAGGTCTGGGGGTGGGGCCTGTCCTTCAGCGCTCCTAAAAGGCAGGGCCTAGCCAGTAGAGCCCCTCGGGCTGGGGATCCGGCCACACAAGCCCGTGTCAAGGCTTCAAGCCTGGCCTCTAGAGTAGTGGTGGAACCTGGCAGCTGGAGGTCTCCAGGAGTGGGGCTTATAATGGGACTCAGCCACCTGAGTTGGCATCAGTAGCCGGACATGTGCTGTGTGGCTTTGTGGTACTCCTGGGCTCCAGGCTGTCAGGACACCTTTCCCCTCAGAGCTGTAAAACTTCCACTTTACTTTAGTAGAGGACTTGGGGCACAAGGTTCATAGTCACAGCTGTGGCTGAAAGTAGCCGTCTTGCCTATCCACTTTAGTATTTTAACTATGATTTATATTTACATACTTTCTTTATCCTTTAGAGAAAAAAATCTAATTCTCTGAAACATTTTTGGTTTGTTTATAGATTGGTCAAAGAAAAAGTGATGTATGAAAAAGAAGCAAAGCAGCAAGAAGAAAAGATTGAAAAAATGAAGGCTGAAGATGGTGAGAACTATGCCATTAAGAAGCAGGTAAAGGGCCGGGCGTGGCGGCGCATGCCTTTAATCCCAGCACTCGGGAGGCAGAGGCGGGTGGATCACTGTGAGTTCAAGGCCAGCCTGGTCTACAAAGTGAGTCCAGGACAGCCAAGGTTATACAGAGAGACTCTGTCTCGAAAAACCAAAAAAAAAAAAAAAAAAAAAAAAAAGAAGCAGGTAAAGCGACACTGAGGAGCGCTGCGCTCACTGATGCTGGCCTTCCCGCAGCTCTCAAGGAAACATAAGGAGACTGGTGTGGTGAGGCGTGTCTGTAATCTTGGCATTCAGAAAGCTGAGGCAGGAGGATTGCTGCAAGTTGGAAGGCAGTCGATGGACTAGTGAAGTCGTGTCACACCAACACAAAAAAACCAGGAAAACAGAAATAAAGCTCAATAAAAATAGAAAGCAGAAACGAGTACAATCACTGCAGCAGGTCACACAGCACTCAAGGGTTTGCACACAGAAATTCCATGGTTGTTCTCACCCATGAAACACTATAGCTTCTCCGGTTCTAAGTATTGAATATAAAAATTAGATAACATATTGTTACATGTAAACATAATTACATGTTTAAATTTAGAAATAGTCCCCAAACTGATGTGAAAACCACTAAAGTAAAATATATATTGCATTTCTCATAAAAGACAGGAACTTGGTGCAGACCAGCTGTTCATTACAGTGAAGGATATGAAAGTGCGCTGTGTGCGCACAGTGGATAGAGCTCAAGCTTAAGGTGGAGCTATGAAATACGAAATACGCGGACAGTGGATAGAGCTCAAGCTTAAGGTGGAGCTATGAAATACGCGGACAGTGGATAGAACTGGCTGGTTTGGGTAGTTTGCTTAAGTTTTGAAGACTGGGGTTCATTGCTTTCAAGTTGTTAGTGTTATAGACCTCTTCTTTCTTGCAGTGGCTATAGGAGCTGTTCACTGTAACTTTGGTAATTTCTGCCTACTCGATTTTGCTAAAAGTGTGCCAACTTTTTCTTTGAATTGACCTTTTGTTGACTTTTCTGTTTTCCTATTTGAAATTTTATCAATTTGTACTTTTATAATCACTTTATTTCCTTTGTTTTGAGTTTATTCACTACTTTTTTTCTGTTTGTTTTTTGCTGTTGTTGTTGTT
The DNA here is from genome assembly GCF_964271855.1 of Acomys minous. Lineage (NCBI taxonomy): Eukaryota > Metazoa > Chordata > Mammalia > Rodentia > Muridae > Acomys > Acomys minous. Next base: position 101,519,388 of record NC_140492.1, on the reverse strand, counting down.
TTGATTTGAGGGAGGGATTTGTTTGCTTGGTTTTTGTTTCTTTTGACAGGGTGTCTCTATGTAGCCCTGGCTAGCCTGGAACTCCCCAATTAGACCAGACAATCTTCCTGTCTCTCTCTATCTTTAAGTGTTGCTATTCAGTGCTGGCTCTTTGTTCATATTTTTGGGGATAAGAACATAGGATTGCGAGCACTCTTCTTTGCGGATATGAGCACTCACTATTGTGTACTTCCAACTTAGCACTGGTTTAGGTCTGGCTGCACCCCTCATCTTTTGGCCTCGGCCTCCCAAGTGTAGGATTAGAGGTGTGTGCCACTAGCGCCCTCCTAACTCTGCTTGTATTGCATCGTAGTGATGCATGTGCCAATGCGGTTGTGTGGGGTTTAGGCTTTTGTTTTGTTTTCACTGCTGTTTGACCTAGATTGTGGTCTGCTGCAGTATTTGATAGGGCTTAAGTGTATGTGCATTCTCTTTCTTACATAATGTTCTATTTCTTTGCTAATAGCTTACATGCTGGCATCTAGTGCTTTTCTATTTTTGCTCATTTTCATCTACTATTTCTATAAATTGTTGAGTGTAAGTATGGAAATGCCCATCTATACTATGTACATTTGTCTATCTTTTCAGTTTATACACCGAATCATATGTTATCTTAATGAGCTTATAATGTTATAATAATATGACACTCCTTTTGTCCCTAATAGCATTTCTTGATTGGCAGCAGTCTAGTCTCTACAGTATTAATGTAGTCACTTTGCTGTTGTTGTTTTTAAGTTTCCACACCATTTTCCATCCTTTATTTTCTGTTTCTTTATATCCGAAGTGAATTTCTTATAGGCACATGGTTGGTACAGTTGGTCTATCTCCATACTTTAGATGGTATGTTTGCACCATTTACATTTCATGGCAGTTGTTAGTGTATCAGTTTACATCCTCGCCCGCTTTTTACCTCAGTGGAGTCAGCAATAACCAGACAAGTCAGATGGGTTCCTAATTCACCATGTGAGCATGTTAAGATCCTACCACTGTAAAAGAGAAGACTTAACTAGTGTTGCAGTAATTTCTAGAGCTCCACCTCACAAACGAGTGTGAATATCAGTGGTCCAGAGACAGCTGACATTGTTCTATAGATGGTTAGAGCTTGTATGTCTCGCCCACCTGTGGTTACAAGAGCTGGCTCATTAAAGCTAGGAACCTTACCCTAATCAGTTACCACACAGCTCAACATTGCCACATTGTGTTACAGCATCCTTCTGTGATAAGAAAGAATTCTTATCAATTGGAGTGTTTCTTTTTCAATTTTTATGTTTGATTATAAAAAAAAAAGGAAAAAAATCACATTTAGGTTCTGTAGTCTGCAGATAAGCCAAGCCTTGTCTAGTTTTCTCCAATTTCCATTTTACCAGAATAATTACTCACAAAAGTTATAACTTGCCGGGCAGTGGTGGCACACGCCTTTAATCCCAGCACTTGGGAGGCAGAGGCAGGCGTGTCTTTGTGAGTTCGAGGCCAGCCTGGTCTACAAAGCAAGTCCAAGACAGTCAAGGCTACATAGTGAAACCTTGTCTTGAAAATCTCCCCTGCCAAAAAAAAAAAAGTTATAACTAGCTTTGAAATGAGTCTCACATCAGTGAGGATGGCACTCCATGGTTCCTTACATGTCCCAGTGCCATGACCCTGATTTTCCCTCAGGTGTAACAAAGTAAGCATTAGAGTAAACTTCTAAAGAGACATACCAATCATTGAAATATCTACTTTCCAAGGAAGATTCTGTGAAAGAACAGTACTCACTTAATTAAATGTGGGTATTTGGGGATGTCTTTTTGTTATAATCAGGACTCGGATGTTGTTGTTATTCCTGGCAGACAAACTTCCAGAAAGCGGGCACTAAGTCCCCACTCCTAGTCAGGAGACTATTTCCAGATGAGAGCTGCGAGGCAAAAGAAGATTGGTTTTCTTTATTGACTGATGTTTGGTACATCAGCCATAGCCCAGGGCAGGCCAAGGAGTCGTGGGCTAGCACAATTTGGACTCCATGCTTTTTAGTGGCCCTTTTTGTTTGTTTTTAAAAAGAACATGAGCTTGGCTGGGTAGCGATTTGGGGAGGGCCTGGGAGTTGAGGGACAGGAAAGAATATGACAGTATACTATGAGAATTCTCAGAGAATTAAAGAAAAATTATCCCTGGTAGTCATAATTCATTGCTACAAGGAAAAGTATTCAACTTGCAAATTTGATCAGGTATGGTTTATGATATGCAAAAATTATATATGGCAAATATTCAGTGTAGATTTTTAAAAAAATTTCAGCCTCCTGTAGACTAAATCTTCAGATGTGGAACCTGTGGCTATGGAGGTTACATGTAGAGGAAACTTAGTGAGTAATCGGAGTGGAATTCAGGAGAATGAACTTCTGCCCTGTGAAAGAGTTTTTCCTCTTGCTAGACTGACAGAGAAGATCGTGATCTGTACTAATACAGAGAGGTAATAAAGAATAGAAGTCATGTTGCATAGTGCTGCTTAAAGTTCATGCTAATGACATTAAAACTTGAGGAAAATGTAAATACACTTTGACTTGTCATGAGTTTGACCTAATTCTTTGTATTCATCTTATTTAATTCCTGTAAGCTGTTCTGCAGGAATTCCACAGAAGGGGAAATCTGAAATGTTACTCTTGCCAATATTTCACACATATTCAAACCAGATATACAAAAATAATTTAGTGGCATTGATTAAAGGTCTATTTACCTGACAGTAAAGTCATGCTCCTGTGCTTGAGATTTTAACCTGTGCCTTATTAGTAACCCAAGAAAATAGACATGGACAGAGTGCATCTGAATGTTGTAGTGGTTATGTTACAGTATGAGCTATCGCAGACTGTCAGAGAAAGCGTGAGAGACTGAGACCTACTAAAGTTTCCAGTATAATTCAGAATTTTTGCCATTAAATTGTGTGCATTCTGTTTTGTTTGAGCTAGGTAATCTTTGTTAATTTTGTACCCATTTCTCTGAAAACTTTTGATTGAACATTTTTTAGGGAAATGTTACCATTATTATATCTGTCTCGGAGAATAATTAAGGAAACGGCTTTTGTAACAACTGGGGGCGGGGGGCGCCTTAAGTTCATCATCTTGACTAACTAGTGACCAGGTGTCCTAGTTTTCTTTTGTGTTTTGATATATAATATCGTCTTGAATGATAGATTTTACATCCAAAAACATCCCTTAGAGTAAAAATGTCCCTGTGGTTAAGTCTTCAGTGTTTGTCTTCAGGGGGAGTAGGCAAGAGTTTTGGGTTCAGAGGGTGCACATTGGTAATTTGGCGCAAACTGCTTGGGGAGAATAATCTCTCTCCTAAAATGAAGCGCAAGGGTAAGTAATAACTTTTTATGCATGATAAGCACCAAAATATGAACCTGCTGCTCTTTGCTTTTCGTCTTTCTTTCCCTCTGTCTTTCACTGAGTCCCTCCTGCAGTGTGCACACAATGTGATCAATAACTCAATAACTTCTCTCATGCAGTAATTATCTCCCTGTGATATTATCCGAAGACTGTTTTCCTTTATTACCCAAAGATGCAGGAGATATTTATATGACCAGCTGATCCCATTTTAGATAAAGGTGCTTTGTGACAGCAGGGGAATCATTTACTTTAAATAGCCTTTTAAAATAGAGCTGAGTGAAAAGCTTTGCCAGTTAATTTTCACTTACCATGAGAAGGTGATTACCAAACAGGAGAAAAGTACAAAACTTCTGTGCAAGTTCTGCTTAGAACTTGTACTTTGCAGGTATTACAATCTGGTAAACGTAATTTAAATTAGAGCATTGAGTCATTAGCATAATCATACTTTTTATTTCCTCTAATCACTATTTATATGCCAGTGTATAAGATAAGTACACATTACTTTTGTCATCTCAACATGTCCACGAATACTCTCTTTACAGGCAGAGATCCTGCAAGAGTCCCGGATGATGATCCCAGATTGCCAACGGCGGTTGGAGGCTGCATATACTGATCTTCAGCAGATATTAGTAAGTAAAGATGTCTCTGTCTTAGATTTTTTTTTTTTTTTTTTTTTTTTTTTTTTTTTTTTTTTGGTTTTTCGAGACAGGGTCTCTCTGTGTAGCCTTGGCTGTCCTGGACTCGCTTTGTAGACCAGGCTGGCCTCGAACTCACAGCAATCCGCCTGCCTCTGCCTCCCGAGTGCTGGGATTAAAGGCGTGCGCCACCACGCCCGGCTCTGTCTTAGATTTTTAAATTGTTTCCAGCCTAATATGTGGAAAAACCACAATTTCGAATATTTAACACTACAGCTACTTGAAGAGATGTTTTATCCATTTGTTCTGTGTGCTAATTTTTTCTTTTGTTGTGTGATAAAACACTCTCGGCAGTAAAGCCAGGGTATTATTTTAGCTCAGTTTCAGGTTATGGTCCACATAGCAGGAAGTCCCAGTGACTGGAGAGCTGGTTGTAGTACATCCACAGTCAGGAACAGAATGCAGCGACTGCATGTGTGCTTGCCTCTCCTGCTGAAGGACTGGGCTTTCCCGAATCAATTAACATAATCTTAAAAAAAAAAAATCTTCTAGTGACATACTCAGAGACTAACATTAGTCTTGGTGTGCTGGAGGCCTGCCTCCTAGGGGTCAGGTTGACAGTTGGCACTAACCATCACATCTGTCTCAGCATGCTTTTAAATATCTAAAGAGTTTAATTTGTGTTTGTGTTATGACTCCAGGAAAAGTACTTTTCTATCATTTTTAAAAATTTATTTAATTTTAATTTATGTGCATTGGTGAGAGGGTGTCTGATCTTGGAGTTACAGACAGTTGTGAGCTGCCATGTAGGTGCTGGGAATTGAACCCAGGTCTTTGGAAGAGCAGGCAATGCTCTTAACCACTGAGCCATCTCTCCAGCCCCTTCTATCATGTTTATTCTATTTACTTAATAAATATTTGAGCATTTGCACTATAATAGCAGGTATACCTATGGTACCAGTTTTGACCAGAAATATTTATTTCATTTTTGTATGTGTGCATACTTTTTTTTTTTGACAAATTAACAGTGAGCCAACTGTTTAAAAGTGGTTTAATCCAGTATTTCAAATCAATTTGGCCCTTGTTGAAAAGATATGGAATTATTTTATGTTCAAGCCTAAATTAATGTGAGAGAAAGGGGGGAAAGAGGTAACAGGCAGACCTCTCATGAGGTCATATGAATTGGGTGGCGTTGTTATACTTACTGGTACAAATGTTTCTCAAACACTGTTAGTTAGTAAAAATGAATTGAAGTATAAGTAAAAGTCATTTTGTTTCTTTTTTAATAGTTAGACAAATGCACAACGCGGTTGGCTTATTCCACTTTTTGTTGCTGTGATAAAACACCTTGGCAAAAGCAACTTAGGGGACAAAGAACATCTCACAGATCCAGGTTACAGTGCATCAGTGCAGGGAAGCAGGTTCAGGGTCACGTCACATCTGCATGAAGAGCAAAAGCAGTGAACTAACGTCTGCTTGACACACAATCACATGTCACTGTGAGCTGTAACCTTCTCTACCCTTCATCCCCAAAGTCTCCTGTTTATCTCCTAATGAAATACAGGCCACCCTCAAACGTTCTTTTGTCTTTAAACTTTCCAAAAATTTAAAAGACTTCATTCCTGTAACTGTGAATTCCTATAATATCAAAAATAAGTTGTATACTTTCAGCATAAAACAGTACAGAGCAAACGTTCCTATTTCAAAAGGAAGAATAAGGGCATAACAAGAAGTAAGCAAACGAAACTCCAGCAGAGAAGACACCAATCCTGCAGCTCTTTGTTCTGTATCTGGGGCTTGTAATGAAATTGGCTGAGATCCAAAGCCCTGCCCTCCTCCAGCCCTGCCGCCCACAGCACGCAGCCCTGTCAGCTCCACTTCACACCTGCAGTTCCCCTTGAAGAGTGCCCCATGGTCCTCGCTTTGCCTTCCGTTTGGGGTTCCACTGCAGCTGAAGTCTCACCTTTATAGATTAGACTCTCAGGGCCTCTTACCATAGGGACTGCCTCCATGCCACACAGTGCCTGCCCTCAGCTGCTCTCAGTGACCCCCTCACACAATAAATCTTTCATGACTTCAAAACAGATATCCCATGGACAGTAGCCAAGTTCTGCTGACAGTCAGGTCCATGACCATGACTAACCTTGAAGACCCACTTTCCTGTGCTGTTGCTTTCCAGGACCGGGGCATGCCTTAGGCTTGCTTCCTGAGAGTGAATCTGCATCTTCTAGATGGAGCCTCTTAAGTGCCGTGGTTTCGTCTTCCTGGCACTTTCCGTTCTCCCTGCGCATCACAGGAGGCTTCTCATGAAATGTCCCTAGCAGACAGACTGTCCATTTAACTTCACCCAGGTGCTCAGAACAACAACAGAATGAAGTCGGATTCTTGGCTAAAATGTCAGAGAATAGCCCCTAGCACAGTTCCTGTAACCTTATGAGCTGGCCCTCCACATTATATAGTTTTTCCTTCACTCATGTCTTTCACACTCCCACTGTGCTTATTAGCCCCTGCTTCTAGCATTTTAATGCATTTTCTAAACTGCTGTACCAAGTTCTACATTCTTGCCACAGAACAGTTCCAGTGGCCTAAAAGACACATGGTAGGGTTTATTACAGCAACTGCCCCACTTCTTGGTACCAGTTTGTGCCTTAGTTTTGTTTCTTGTTGATGTGGTAAAATCACATGATTTTCCCACATGATTCTAGATTGCACCAGGTTGGCAGTCAACACCAACCATCACACAGCTGAGTGTGGTAGCACACACCTCTCCCAGCACTAGGGAATCAGAGGCAGGTGGATCTCTGTGAGTTAAAGAACCACCAGGGCTACATAGAAAGACCTCCAAAACAACCATCACAACTATCCTAGTTTAATTTCTGTTGCTGAGATAGAAAACAAACAAAAATCCCTAAAGAAAGTTGTTAATCCCACCAGGTGAGAATAAGAACACTACCACAATTTTCTAGCCAAATTTAAATATAGGCCAGGAAGATGGATGCTGGCCTGGTCCATACCCAGGATCCCCAGAGAATAGCCATGAACTACATTAGTCAGGAGCTTATAAAGGCAAAGTCACAGGCTTCCTGCTTCCTGCCTTCATTCAAGGGGTGCGAGATGCATCCTGACATACTTCCTGCCTACCTAGGAGCAAGCGCATTGGGTTCAGTTGGGGCAACCAACCTTGTTTATAGAAGTGAAAACACGCGGCCTGTTATCTTACATGAGCAGCCCCCAGTACTCCAGAAGCTATCTGTCCTTGGGCAAGTGGGGCTTACAGGCTAAAGGTATTTTTGTTTTACAGATCTCTTAAGCACACTAATTTAAAACTTAAACATGACTTTAGCCTTCACAAAGCAACTTCAGAAGGTAAGGGTTTAATTTTACTCACAATCCCAGATTGTGTCAATATTATGGGGAAGTCAAGTTGTAGGTAGTGTCACCTCCAGCTCTTCACTCGCTTGCTGGTGCTCAGTTTCTCCACTCTTCCATAATTCAGGACCCCCAACCTAGAGAATGGTGTTGCCTACAGTGTCTGGGTCTCGCGTCAGCTAACTTAATAAAGACTGTCCTCCACAGACACGCCCCAGCCAGCCTAACATAGACGGCTCCTCATGATATTTCCCGTGTGACTCTAGTGTGTCTAGTTGACAGTGAAAGCTAGTGGTCGCAACGATGAAGTCACTGTTGCTGTCTGATAATTGATGGATTCTAAAGTCCTTTACTAATCTTATTTTTAATGTGTATCTTTCTTGTCTGATATTATTAGATACATAGCTGTTCTTTTCCTGAGTCATAATTGTTCCCTTAGGAAAAAAATATTTTCAGTATATCATATAAAGTCAAAAAAAGAGAATGAAATTTACGTGTACCACCAAATTCTGACTAAATCTTTATCGAAAGAGGGGGAGAGGGAGATGCTTTTATTTTATGTAGTAATTTTGATTGGAGTTCTGTTGCAACAATAAACTTTTTTTTAAGGGCCAGAGTTTTTAAAAAGATGTACTGCTTTGGATTGTGACTGTGTATATGGGTATGTACACGAGTGTCCACTGAGACCAGAGGCATCTGACCAGCTGTGAGCCTACTGACCAGCTGTGAGCCACCTAATGTGGGCACTAGCAGTTGGTCCGTGGTCCTTTGGGAGAGCAACAAGCACGTTCTTAACCAACTTAGCCCTCTTTCCGGCTCCAATAATGAACTCTTTGAGGTAGGATAAATCTTTACATCTAAAAGAGAAACTGGTTTTTATTCTATTTTAGTAGATGATAGATAAAGTTTAAAAAAAAAAAAAAGCAGGCAGGTTTCTGAGTTCAGGTCAGCCTGCTTCACGAAGCGAGTTCCAGGACAGTCATGACTACATAGAGAAACCCTGTCTCAAACAAACAAACAAACAAAGCAAAAACAAAAAGAAGAATCACTGTTAAAATGCTGCACAGAAACACCATTATTCCTTGACAATGCAATGCTTTTTTGTAATAGCTAAGATAAAATGATACATATTGTTTTAAAATGATATGTTTAGATAGTTGTACTTGAGGTTAAATTAAACTGTCTCCTCTTCTCTCAGTGACTTACAGTTACTGAAAGAGCATGTTCGAGGTACAGTGTTCAGGGTTAAGGAATGCTACCAATCATCTGGATTCAGCTTTTTGTCTTATTGTTCATATTAAATACACACATCATTCCCTTTTATATCTTTTGTTGACCTTACACTAATTGTTGTCCATCCCTTTATTTAAAATCAAGGGCTCGAGTGATGGACCCCGGGTCAGTTCCCAGCACCACCCGACAGCTCACAGCCAGCTCTCGACTGCAGCTGCAGGGCATCAGGCACCCCCACTGCTGGCCTCCGTGGGCAGCAGACATGAGTGTGCCACACAGACACACATTTCAGCAAAACACCCCTAAACAGAAAATCAACTTTTTATCAAAAATTTAAGCATTATTTCACTAGTCTGTTGCTATTATAATATTTTAGTGAAAGTTTCCTATAAATGTATATAATAACTCAATCTTTAAATATCAAAAAATTGAGGATATTAATATTTTGTTTGCTATCAGTATGGTATTAGCAGACAACTCACTTTTCTAATTTGATTGTATTTAACTTGTGTAACATCAACATTGGGAATAATTAGAGTATTATTTTATGATGATGTTGTCATATTATTAACACATTAACATATCCTCATTTTTTTTACTTTTGATACATTGTAAATAGTCTTTTTGTATGATGATGTTGGCCAAGTAAGAATGATTTTTTTAATTTGTGTGAGGTTTTTATTTAATTGCTTAATGATAATTTTAGGAAACTGTGTTCTCAATTACAACATGAAAATACATAGTATGAGAAAAGATAATAAAAATAAGCTAACCTCTCATTTCTTCCTTCCCTAGTAGCAAAGAGGCAGGACAGCGGTATATTTAGCAACCTAGAATCCTTTTCTTTAATTCTTGAGTTCTTTATTGGTTGGTCTGTAGTGCAAACAGCCAAGAACTGAGGTTGCTAAGAACAAGCCTAATTTTGCTGTTCTTCATTTCAGGAAAGTGAAAAGGACTTGGAAGAAGCCGAGGAGTATAAAGAAGCACGCGGAGTGCTGGATTCAGTGAAGTTAGAAGCCTGAATGTTTTCTGTATGGGGTGTTTTATGCATTAAATCCTGGGGTCCACTCTACAATTCGTTATTTTTGACCGTTGCTGTGTTTAGTAATATGAAAACGTGGTTCTTTTTAAGCAGTTGCATATATTTTTCTTTGCATAACTTAATGTGTCAAATAAATGAGTTCATCTAATAAAATTGTTTATTTCATACTTTACAAAATTTTCAGTTGACCACTTAGTTAAATGGTTGTCATTATATCAGGTGTTTTTGACAGATGTTAATTTCTGTATGAAATTTAAATACTTAACAACTATAGATTGGGTCTAAAAATTGAGTCCATCAGCTGTGGAAGACTGGGGAGGCAGTGCATCAGTGCAGTGTGTGGGAGCCCATGTCCCTGTTTTCTGGGCAAAGACTTCCCAGTGTGGCCTTTGGCAGAGGGGCGCACTCCCCTCCGCCCATGCTCTGCAAGTGAACAGTACACTCATTGGTTCCTCAGGTTGAGTTATGGTGGAATCATGATTTGTTGTGGGACCCTTAGGATGAGGGGTAGACTTTGTTTATATCTACCCTGTGACAGACTTTTTGGCTACATTTTTGGGTTCTTTTTACCTACTACGCTTTTACCACCCTACTACCCAATACTTAGTAGGCGAGAAAAAAGTTAGAGGGGAAAGGAGGTATAGACCTCTTAGACTACTTCCTGCTCATTAGGGCTGTTGCGGTCCTTGGGGCTGATTTTATCTTTGCCAACAGGATACCCAATTTCTTCTGGCGCAGAACTATTTGAGAGACTGCAAGAAACAGCAGCAGCCGGGGCGGGGGTGGGAGGTGAGGTGAGGAGCAGCCACCTCTTTAGTGTGCCTCCATCTCCTCTTGGGGCTCTGGCGATTCTAAGAGTCCCCAGAATTCCAAACCTAAACTATCCTCAGCTGGTAAAATCACGCTCCTGCTAGAGCATAAGACAGATCATAGTAGCTGCTTTGGACAACCTGAAGCAACCCTATATCCCCCCCATCTGTGATTAAAGCAAAAATATATTACGATAATATAACTAAGTTTTGTAAGAAGCCAAAATTCTCACTATACTCCCCCTAGGAAGGAATTTTAACAACATGATGACACAGCCAAACATGGACTTATTTTTCACTTCCTGACCTTTTTTGGTGTGGTGCTGCTGATGAAGCTGGAGTCTCAAACATGGTTGGCAAGTGCTCTGCTACGAAGCCGTTCACAATGTGGTCCACAAAGACCTTGAACTTAATGTCTGCCTCAGGGTCCCGAGCAGCCAGGCTAACAGAACATCAGTACCAGATGCAGCCAAACTGTATTGCTTGACTGAAAGAACTATTAGTCACAAAGGTTCTCCTGCAGGACTGTAAACCTGCATTTCAAGTTTGGTTTTTTTCTAAAATATACATCTCACCTTGTTTCTGATATGCCTGGAACAAGTGTGTAATCTTTATGGCTCCGGCTGAATATGAGCATTGATACAGGGAGCCAGAGCAATATTAAATACCATACAAAGTTTAAACCCACAATGGAGGAAAGACGCTGTGCTGGAAAGTGCTGAAGGCTGTGTGGTTGGTCTGCTTTTCAGGACCGAAGGCTCACTAGAAACTATAGCATTTCTACTGAAACTCAGGCCTGGAGGAGAGACAGTAAGATGTTTTCCCAGCATGTCTGCAGGTTCCCTTCTGTGACAGAGCGTGCCCTCCTCTGTCTGAGCCTCTCATTTGTAGTGTGGGGATATCAGCCCTAGTAGGTCATGTTTTCCCCAGAGACCCCGACAGGAGCTTTCTGGCTGAGCTTTTGATTATTTGCATTTCTGATGAGTGTTAATTTCCCAATAACTAGATTGTCCTTCCTTTAACCTGCATTGTACCGTGTAAGCAGTTTCTTAGGAGGAAGTAGCACTGCAGGAGGGGGGAAGGTACACTGGAAATAAGCACATGTTTGTCTTATAAGTAATGAAAACTATTAATATAATGTTAATCTAATATTTCTCAACTTCCTGGAAGTAACATTCAGAACCTAACATTTTACAGTTACCTGTACCTGTGAACTGAATCTCTTCCAATTTGAGCAGTCAAACCTGTTTAATCTGAATCACTTTGCAAACTTCATCACATTAGTGGGCTTTTGAGAAAATCCCATCAGACTTAATAAGGACATATCCTATAGCTGCTTATCGTTTAAATCTTATTATTTGGTCATTTAGATAAACCAAGGACAGATTTAATCCTTTCTCTGACGGTGAATTGGGAGGCTTTAAATGTCGATGGAAATTTGACATGTCTGAGAGAACAAGAGTACTGAAGCATTTGCATTAAAGGGTTAATCAGATGATTTAGTCCTCGAAGCCCTGTTGAGTGTGTTAGCTGGAAAGAAATGCACTGCCTCAGAAGTAGTGTGCTGTGAAACAAATTAGAAGTATTAGTGTACTTGAAATTCAAGAGTGCTTCTTAAAGTCCACATCGCACTCCACTCCTCGTCATCTGCTCTTAGGAGAAGTGCTTTCAGACGCTCACAGACAGGTAGAATTATCTTACGGTAGGACCTGCGCCTGCCCTCTATTGTGTGCCTCCTGATGTGCAGTTGACATGATGTGTTCGTATTTCTTCAGGGAAATATTTTCATTATGTCCCAAGATGTAAATATTTTTGTTGCATGGAGTTCTTTCCAGAAATTTTCTCAATAGAAAAAAACAGATGAGCCAGGCGTGGTGGTGCACGCTTTTAATCCCAGTACTTGGGAGGCAGAGGCGGATGGATGTGAGTTTGAGGCCAGCCTGGCCTACAAAGTGAGTCCAGGACAGCCGAGGCTACACAGAGAAACCCTGTCTCAAAAAAACCAAAAAGAAAAAATAGATGAATAAAAACTAATGTTTCATGGAGGAAGAAATGCAAGTGGATGGCTGTTCTGCTGTTCTACTCCAATAGTAATTGGGTTCAAATTGGTAGTGGATACCGAGTTGTTGGCCCGGTGTACTTAAGTGTCAGCCGTGAGACTAGATATGGGGAGAAATGAAAAGTACACAGTGGAGAAGTTGCACTGTTCTCTCCTCATAAGCAGCTGGTAAGTGGCAGGGAACCCTGAGGGCTGCTGTATACACTAAGCTGAATAAGTGGAAGGCTTGGGTTATGTCACCCAAAAAAGACATGCTGAAGACCTAACCTCCAAAACTAGAGAATGGAACTGTGTTTGTAAATGGGATTCTTGTAGAAAGGGCTGGAACCGTTGATTAACCCAATATGACTGACATCCTAGTAAACTTAGAAGACATGACAAGGCCAAATAATAGTGTGTCCCTGTGAGCGCTGCTGTGACCTGATGATGCAGAAATAAAGAGACGGGCATGGAGTATTCTCTCGCCATATCCACGGATACCCAAGTGGACGCCCACAGAGATGTGAGATAGTCATCTCTGTCTTCACACGCAGGCTGCATTTCTTCCAGCGGTCCTAGAACACACGTGGCAGCAGTAACCGAACTGAAAAGAGCTGAGCTCCGGAGAGTCAAATAAGGCACTTTAAAAATAACTTGTACAAAAAAATGCTGTGAAAAAGATGTTATTTCTTCTTTTTTCACTCTAAATTTAATGAATAATATACAACAGGGTTTGGAGCAAGGAAAAGATTGAGGGGGTGACTATGAGTCCAGGTGAGGTGGGTTTTTTATTTGTTTTGTTCTGTTCTTTGTTTTAGTCAAACAGGAAGCCATAGCTGCCTAGGGGGGATTATGAAAAAGAATGATGAAAGAACTAGCTCTGCCTGCTATCACAACTCACTGACACCCGGATACATGCCATGTGCCTTGTGTATTCAAGAGCACACAAGTCATGCACACATGCTTCCTAAAAAATAACGGGGTCAGCAAATTACATATGACATATATGGAAATACAAATGTACATATATGACTTAAGCGTATGATAAAGGCTATTTCAGATTCCTGGCTGAAAAGTAAATTGTTCAGTGACTCGCTAGCAATCTAGAAAAAAACAAAATAGGGCTACTTTTACTTCTGACATCAGAATGCATTTAAGTTGGTCAAAGATTTCAATATGAAAAGGACAAAATAAAGAGCTAGAAGGAAACACTGATACGCAATGTGTCAGTTGGTGCAGTGAGTAGGGAAGAGGCACCTGTCAGGAGAGTATTTTGAAGAGTCGCCTCAAAGTAATGTAGAAATGCAACCCAGCCTGCATCAAAACTGGGGATAAAGAAAATGAGACCATCTTGGAAATGGAGAGTGGATGGGGAGGTTGTGGAGAAACGCAGAAAGCGCTGCAGTGGATACTGAGGCTTAAACTACCCATGGAAAAGGTGAGGCTGGCAAAACACTAAGCTGCCAGCAGAGGAGACGAAGAAGCCAAGCTGTACCCAGTACCTAGCACCACATGCTTGCTGGTGGTAACATAATAGACAGCTCCATTCCATGCAATAAATGGAACCAATAAAAACTGGCCAGTTACATGCTGAGAAAAGTGGGAGCTAGGGAGATAGCATTAGATGCTAGGGTGCTTGCCTTCCATGTGGGAGGCCTGGGTTCAATCCCATCCCAGCACCAAAAATTAAAATTAAAACAAAGAATTTCCATCTTATCCTACACAACAAAACTTAAGTAGATTAAGGGGCTGGAGAGATGACTCAGTGGCTGAGGGTACTGGCTGCTTTTGTTGAGGACCAGGGTTCTGTTCCCAGAGCACACATGGCACACATAACATACATGCAGGCTAAACACATAAACACAAGTTTTAAGGAAGAGTAGAGAAATTTGTACAGTAAATATTTGCTCTCCTGCTAGAATGCTTTTGAGCAACAGAAGATGTCAGCAGCATGTGTTTGTGGAGAATTAGAGCAAGATGGCGTAGTAGAAAGCTGTGATGTTGGAATTGAGATTAGGATCTCATTGCACAGTGTTAGTGTTTTTACTGAGAACTGTGAAAAGGAGAATACTCTCTTGAGTTCTCCCCAAATCTGTTTTAATTCAAAAGCTACAGATCTCTAGCTTGGGCCTCCAGTGAGTGCCTCATGACACATGCACACACACTCTCTGTACTTCATGGTCCTCCCCGACCCTGCACACACCTTACGGGTGTCGCTGGGCTCCTGACTTGTAGTCTGGAGGGTTAGCTTGTAGGGTTAATTGCATGTAAGTAAAAGCATGTGGTTAGGCTGCTTCAGAAGTCTGAGCCACAATCAGGGACAGTCGAGGAAGGCAGCAGCGACTGGTGGTGCCTCAGTGTTACAGCACCTGCCCAGCGTGCTGATGAGCCTACGTACAGTTGTGAGCACCACTAAACGGCATGTCTGGGTAGACAGCAACATCTCCACAGCTCAAACCTTGCGTTATTGGCTATCTTTCAGCAAATTATGTGATTTCAAGAATAAAGTCAACTGAAAAACAAAAGCAGGAGGTAAAAAAACCACCAGTGGGTGGAGGGTTCTGTGGGTAAAGGCGAGAGAAAAGAGCTGCTGCTCCTACCACTGAGAGCCAGGTCTGATGGCCCACGTGGGGTCGGCACAGAGAAAAGAAGACAAGATGGACTGGTGTTTTGGATGGAATTTGGGCAGTTATGGGAGTAAGGTAAGTAGTCAGAAAGCACCCATTGTCTCCTGAGGATGGGCTAAGGGGTTGGAGATGGAAGCCAGGCACCTTTTATAATAACTCGTATTTTAGAAAAGGATTTTGAACAATGAAAGTCTTACACGTCGGTGGGAAGTGGCAAGCTTCCAGTTAGAAGTAAATGGTGAATAACATGGATTGGTGCACAAAAGCAGCACAGGGCTATAGAGGTGTCTGCTGGGAACGGCTTTTTGGCTTTCGGCCTTTTTTTTTTTTTTTTTTTTTTTTTTTGGCTTTTTCCTTTAGGACTTGAGTTGAGTAGGACGGTCAGCTGGGTGTGCTTTCTCTGTCTCTCTGAGCTACCAGGTTTTCACCCTCCAGCATCTGGCTCCTGACTCTTTGTTGGTAAAATCAAATGGTTGGGATTTTTCATTTCTCAAAACAAGAGGGAACATCCTTGTCTCTCGTTCATTCTCAATGGGAGAGCATCTGGATCTTTTTACCATTAACTTTTTTTTTTTTCCGAACCATTTACACCATTCATGTCAGCTGTAGGGTTTTCATGTTTTTTGTTTGCTGGTTTTGTTGGTTTTTAAATCAAGAAGCTTCTGAATCCCTATTCTTGTTTTAGTGAATGTGTTGGTGTTAGATTTTATCAAGCTTTCTCTGGTCTATTGATGTGATCATATGCTTTTTCTATTTCAGCCCGTGGATACTATGAGTTACGTTAAATAATCTTTAACTCATCGATCCATCCTTGCATAGAGAAATAAATCCCGTTTGGTCATGGTGACAGGGAATTCTAGGCTGGCAGGAAGGAAGGAAAGGCCATTTGTAGAAACCTGATTTCCGAGTATTATCTGAAACACAGGCTACCCACATGTTAGCATGTTCTGGCACATGTGCACGTGCCCAGGGTGAGGACTCACCAAGCCCAGAGTTAGCTAATCTGTAAGAATCTTCTAGCTCCATGTTCTAAAAGAGACCTCACCAGTTGCAGCCACTTGGAGCCAAAGAAGAAAAATAACCCTGGAGATGCAGGACTTTTTACCATCCTTCCCTCTGGTTCCTTAGACATCCGTGGATCAATTTCTTTATTTCAACAGCTCTCCTCACAGGAGGGGGAAGGGAGCTGGAGATGACTACACTAGACTAATGATGACTAATGATCAGCCAGCAAGCAGTAAAAATCCCTGCTCTGCTTAGAAACTCTCTCAACTCCCCCACGCCCCCCCCCTTTCTGGAAGCATATAGTGTTATGATATATAAATTACAGATTGGGCAACAGGTGTGGTACAAGGAAGTTTATTATTGTGAGAAGTGTAAGGGAGACAGGGAGAGACGCTAAAGTCTGAGTGAGCCATGAGAGAGATGAAGGTACAAAGTGGGTGGGAGACAGACAAGAGAGAATCAGAGGGACAGGTGGGGGTGGGAGTGGGGGTGGGTGGGACCAAGGCAGAGAGAACACCAGAGAGAGAGAGATGAGATGGCAGGTCAGTCCTTTTATAGATGGTGCGCAGCTGAACCTCCTCTGGCACACACCTGGCAGCCTCAAGTGATGATGTCGGGTTGCTAGGCAACCTAGATGCAGGCTTGTGAACTATCATATAAGTCCTTTCACTTTTAACTGTCAGCATCTATCTGTATTGATTACTTTCATATATATATATATATATATATATATATATATATATATATATATATATATAATTTCATATGTATGGTTTTTTGAGACAGTCTCTATGTAGTCCTGGCTGTCTTAAAACTTGCTAAGTAGGCCAGGCCGGTCTCAAAATCAGAGAGATCCTTCTGCCTCTGTCTCCCAAATGCGGAGATTAAAGGCATGCACCATCACACTGGACTTGGCGAAAGTATTTTAAATCGAGCACCTTAAAGATTGCAGGGCATCAGGGCAGGGCCGGCTCACCCACTCCCGTGTCCTCAGGGCAGGGCCCACTCTCCTGCTCCCATGTGACAAGATTTTTTTGTTTGTTTGTTTTATTTTGCTGGGGGGAAGGAGAGGGATTTTTGGTGCATGACGTGTAAATCATAGACATTCAATAAGTAAAAATAAAATAAATAAACAGTGGTTGGTGCATGACAACACCTTCTAAGTTAAAAAAAAAAAAAAGATTGCAGGGCACAGCAAATGCCTCTCAGCCTCACTCTCAGGGGCACTTTTGACTTCCTCCCATGACTCCAGGTTCCTAAGCAAAGGCTTACACAGGTGGAGCGCCCCTAGCCTGAAATCCGAACTTCCCCATAATCCATGTTGATTAAATAATCAGAATGAGCTAATGGCGATGAAGCTATAAAATATAAATGCACATTTGTTGGAAGTGGCGCTGGAGGGGGAGCGGAAGGGGGAGCTGTTAGCATCCTGCTTGTCTGCCTACCAGTGATGTCATTGCTCACCTGCCATGGGGCCGTGGACCTGCCCAGGGCTATATAAAAGGACAGTCCTACCTCGCCCCTCCCTCTCTCTTTACTCTCTCTCTCTCTCTCTCTCTCTCTCTCTCTCTCTCTCTCTCTCTCTCCTCCTGCCCCCCACCCCTCCCCCACTTCTTCTCACTCTTCCTATCTCTCTCTCTGCCTGTCTCTGTCTCTCTGTCTCTCCTCCTACCCCCTTTCCTCCTCCCCCCATGCTCATTTAATAAACTTCATATAATCTAGTATCTGCCTTCTGGTACCTTATTATTATCATATATCTTATTTATTAATCATAAAAGGAGCGAACACTGGGGGTGAGGGAACGGGAAGGAGAGAGGGCAGGGAGGGGGGAAAAGGGCAAAGACAAAGGCAAAAGGGGCTGTGAAAACAAAGTTCCGGGTTTATATAGTGAGTCCCTCCCCGGGAGCGGGGGAAGGCCCGCCCCTAGGTAGAGGGCAGGGCATGCCAGCCACGCCCAGCAGCAGGCCCTAACACATGTGATTCCGCTGTGCAGCTCAGGCAAAGTCGGTACAAATAGTCCCGGATCCTGAAAGTTCTGGAATCTGAAGTTCTTGTGATCCCAGGTAGGATCCCCACGTGCGGGGCTTCTCACTGCTCCGCAGCACTTATTGACTTCTTGTAATGACCGTGGGGACCTCGTGCTCTTAGGCCAATCAATGGGCTATGATTATGTTTGATTGACCCATAATTATTTTTCTCATAGTTAGTAATAGCCTCCATTTTTAATGTTAGCTTTCTGTAGGCCTGCAAATAAAGTGTGTTGAGATGCTTTGGCACATCTGCCAAACAGCTGGAGTCAGTCCCTCCGCCCCCCCCCAACTTAAAATGGAGCCTCCCCTCAGAACCTCCCTCCCAGCTGCGCTTAGAACCACCTGCTCTCTGATGATTCCCTCCCTCAGGCCCCCTTGTGTTGTGGCTTCTGATGCCAGAATTCCATGTCTTCCTCTTTTGTGAACGTCAGAGGTTCTGGATTGTTCTTCTGTTTGTGTTTTGTCCAATATCGTAGCCCCAGAGGCACTCGAGTCTCCTGTGTACTTGAAATGAGGATTGTCTAAACTGAGACATGCTGTGTTAATATAAAAAAAGATGATAAAATATTTTATTATGAATTTACACTGCATGTTAAAAGTGATAGAGTCTTAGATTTGGTGGGCTAAAGTGATTACTAAAATTAATTCTCCTAGCTGATTTTTCCCTTTTATACTTGACTACCAGAAAACTAAATCAACAACTGTGGTTGGCAATGCAGTCTATGAAGTAGCATAGCTCCAATATACATTATTTCTCCTGTTCTGTTTTTCATTTGTTAATTTGTTGCTTTCTGGGAAATTTCCTTAGTGTCACATTTCATCCTTCCATGGATTTTTTTTTTCTAAGAGCTTTTCTTGGTCTCTTAGCCTTCCATTTACACAGCATCTTCGGTTGCCTTATGTGGACTTATTTATAATATGTTATTTTCTCACCCCTCTGATATTTATTGTAAGTCTCTTCACATTTTAATTTCACTTGCCTAGTTTCTTCTGAGCTTCGTCAAGCTCTGGGCTTGGCCTTTTGTTGGCATCCTGAAGGCAACTCTCAGGTGTGTGCACTGCTTCTTGCCGTGCAGCCCTCGTCAAGGGGCCAGAAGCTGTCTGGGATGCTGTGTGGGTAACTGTTCACCAAAGTCCTCCTCGGGGATTGGAGGGAAGAAAGAGGGACATAACCACTAAATGTCACACCAGGTGTTGGCTGTAAAGGATTTTCTCTGTTTGCTTCACTTGAACAGAATCCTCAGGTTGCGGCTAGGGGAGTCGTGAGGGGCCTGAAACTGGTGTGTGGGTTTGAGAAACCACAAGTCCGCTAGTCGCTCATTCCCACCATCTCTGGTCCCTACATCTCTGGGCCTCTCAGTGTTTCCAAATCCAGCCTCAGTGGAGAACAGACCCTCTGTTCTTGGCAAAGGCAATGTGGTCACCTGACTGGGGGCCTTTTGCCATGCTGAGCAACTCCATGGCCTCATGGGGCCAAGATCCTGTCCTCTTGGGTCCCTGAACGCCTGGCTTGTACTGCCGTTGAGTCTCCCTCTAGATTATTCACACTGCGCTGTGTTTTCTGTCCTTCATTTGTTGTTTGGTTGTTTGTTTTGGAGACCAAAATCTCAGTATGTAGCCCCAGCTTGCCCCAGACTTGCTATACAGACCAAGATGACTTCTAACTCATAGATATCTGCCTGCCTTGCCCTGAGAGATTAATGGGGTGTGCAACCATGCCCAACCTTTCCGGTTTTTAAACACTGTGTTTAAACCTTTCACCCACTGCTGTCTCCTGTCCTGTTTTTCCTATTCTTGTAAGTCACTTAAAAGTAGTTAGCATTTCTTAGCAGGGTCTCTGTAAAGAGAGATTAACACAACGTAGACGCTTCCCTCATCTGTACAGCGAGGTCCTGGTTCCTCCCAGAGCTCTGATTAGTCCCCAACTCTTATTTTCCTTCTCTGAAGAGATGGTAGTTTCCTCCAGGGCATTATCATGGTCTGCTTTATCTTTAAAGCGCGCGCGCGCAGACAAACACACACACACACACACACACACACACACACACACACACACACATTCTTATCTCTATATATTCATATAAACACATCATATGTACTTATATCTCCAAATATATTGTTATACAGCGCGCGCACACACACACACACACACACACACAGAGCATCAGGAATGCCGAAAACAAGAAAGTCCAGCACCTACAGGACCAGACCCAGCCTGAGGTAAAGTCCTCAGAAGCAGGAAGCTACAAGGATTTTTTTCTGTAAGGCCGAGAAGCACTCACTTGGCCATCAGAGGCAGCATGCAGGTAAAACAGGAGTAGGGGCAGGACACGGGTTCCCATGGAGTTAATTCATACAGGGACAGGACACGGGTTCCATTGCTGTTAATTCATATGGCCTTCTACAAAGGTCCTTTCCTCCCTTACTGTGTTGCAGACCCTAGGGGAAAGGTATCGTGGCAGTCTGGAGGTGTCAGGAAACCCTGCTGCTAAGGTCGAAGTCTGACATTACCAGAAAGTCCTGAGCTCTGTGTAAAATGACAGGCTTCCTTTGTCACTGAGAATTCCTCTTCTTTACCTGAGGGATCCCAGATGCCACATCCTCTACCTGAGGGATGTCACGTCACCTTTAGGGAATTTACAGATCTAGCTCCGTTTCTCCCAGTAAGAACCCATTCAGCAAGCACCTGGGATTCCTGGAATATCTCCCCATGCAAATGAGGCATCTCAGTACCTTAGCCCTTCAGCCAATGATTTTTGCCCACTCTGAATATTCCTACCCCCTCTCCAAAGTTCTATATAAGCCTAGTTTACCCTGAATATAATTGATCTGCCTCCCCACGGCTGATGCGGGGAGTTTTCGTTTCTGTTCATATTCCAGAAACTTCTGGACATCCTGTCCATCAAGACTGCACACAGAGCATTTATTGGGAAGGAAAAGGCCAGGAGGGCGGCTGCCTCTGCTCAGGAGAGGAGCAGCCGAGACCTGAGCACAACACAGGGGCTGTGTAGGGGTTCTTGGGGGCAGAACTTTACAGGGTGGAAATTTCTAGGGTGAGAGGGGCGGGATTGGTAAATTTCCAAGTCCAGAGCTTGGCCACCTGCACCTGGAGAGTTCTGTGGGCAGGGCCTGGAGGTCAGAGGTCCTCAGAGGTGGAGTATGGCCACTCACTCTCAAGGAGTGAGGGTAAAAGGAGGAGGGGAGAAAGTCATGGCTGGATAAGAACAAGATAGAACAGGGTCTAGTCAGGGACACTCTGGCCACTAATCTGTCTATATCAAGGGGGCATTTTCTTAAACTGTGAGGGCAAGACTTCAGAGTTGTGAGGCATCTTCATAATAACAGGCCCAGACCTCAAGAACCAATAAAATATCTTCCCCTGCCCCCCCCCCAAAGCAGTGCTACCCTGATTTCTTCAGTGAAAGTCTGTGTCTGGTGTTATCATTAAAAATGAGATGACAGCTGGGCTTGGTGGTGCATACCTTTAATTCCAGCACTAGGGAGGCAGAAGCAGGTGGATCTCTGTGAGTTCGAGGTCAGCCTGGTCTACAAAGAGAGTTCCAGGAAAGCCAAGGCTATTACACAGAGAAACCCTGTCTCAAAAAGAAAAAGAAAAAGAAAAACCGGGCGTGGTGGTGAATGCCTTTAATCCCAGCACTCGGGAGGCAGAGGCAGGTGGATCTCTGTGAGTTCGAGGTCAACCTGGTCTACAAAGAGAGTTCCAGGAAAGCCAAGGCTATTACACAGAGAAACCCTGTCTCGAAAAGAAAAAGAAAAAGAAAAACCGGGCGTGGTGGTGCATGCCTTTAATCCCAGCACTCGGGAGGCAGAGGCAGGCGGATTGCTGTGAGTTCGAGGCCGGCCTGGTCTACAAAGCAAGTCAGGACAGCCAAGGCTACACAGAGAAACCCTGTCTCGAACCCCCCCCCCCAAAAAAAAAGAAAAAGAAAAAGAAAAAGAAATGAGATGACACACAGCAAATATGATATGGAGAGATTCATTGGAGGGAAGAGACAGGGCGAGGAGTTAGGGCCTGAGTGAGGCATGAGGGTAGGGAGAGACAGAGGCAGAGAGACAGTGAGAGAGAGAAAAAAAGGATCGCCCTTAAAGAAAGTGCAAGAGAGAAGTGTAAGAATAAAAGAGCAATGAGTGGCAGGCCGCGGCACACCCCTGGTGGTGGTGGTGGGCCTGTGATGACGTCAGAAGTTGCTAAGCAACCTAGAGGCAGATCAGATCGGCTAGCGGATTAGCAGACCTGCTTGTGAGCTAACATCTGAGAGCTCGTATGAAGCTGCTTTCTGTCTATTATCCAGGGGGACATTCTCACATGTCTGCTATCAGGGCTGAGCAGAATGTACTAGTCAGCACGGCTTACTGCTCACCTGACCAGACGTCCTCAGAGGAGCCTGCTGCCTCCACTGGAGGAGGTGACCAAGGATCCAGGATTCACGCCAGCCTAGTCTTCAGTTTTAATAATATTTAGTGTGTGTGTGTGTGTGTGTGTGTGTGTGTGTGTGTGTGTGTGTATGCGTGTGTGTGTGTGTGTGTGTGTGTGTGTGTGTGTGTGTGTGTGTGTGTGAGAGAGAGAGAGAGAGAGAGAGAGAGAGTGTGTGTCAAAGGACAATTTTGTGAAATCAATTCTTTCTACCCACCTTCACGTGTGTTCTAGAGAAAATCTGGTTTTTAGACTTTCGTGGCAAGCACCTTTACCCCTCTCTGAGCTAATTTCTGACCCCCTACGAGGCTTTTCCCCACAATGGTATAAGATGACTGATCCATCTGCCTTGCCTACAGATACAGGGAGTAAGAAAAGGTAAAATGGTAAAGTTCACCATCCAACTGAAAATTCTTTTTACCAGGCAAAATCTCTTCTTCATCTTATCAGTTAGCCAGGGGCCTACCTTGCAAAACACTGGTTTCTATGGGGAGGTAACTGTTGCTGCTCCAAATGCAGTTGAGGTTCTTTTTAAGGACAAAGATGTGAATGGGTTGTATTTAGCGGTATCTGCCACAGAGGGAGAAAGGGGGCAAGAGCTGATGGCTTTTGATGACATGAAGCAAACTGTTGCAAACTGTTAGAAGTGCTTGGCATAATTCCTAGCTTATCATATGTTCTCCAAATGCAGACTGTATTTGTTACTGTGAGTATTGATGCTAATACAATGTATCGTTTCAGGGCCTTGATTTTCATAATTCCAAGAGCTCAATAAATGGTTGTGGCAATGTCTACAGTGTTTAGGCTTTAGGTGTTGGGGACCAAGGAAGGAGCAGACACAGGCCCTTGCATCCTAAGATCTTACAAGTAGAGGGTAAAGTGGGTGTTACACAAGCAGACCTCCCTGTTCCCAGGCCCCGCCCTTCCCACCTCATTGCCTTGCTGTACCTGGTTTGAAAATGCTTTTTTTTTTTTTTAAGCTAGGCCAAGAGACAGCAATAATCTGAGACCTTAGGGAGGTGAGGCTGTTTCCCTGAGCCCTGAGCCCAAGAGGAAAGGGGACCAGTGCAGATTCGTTCCCAGGACGGTGTAATGAAAATGAGCAGCCCTCTGAGTGACAGACAGGAGAATTCCACCAGGCCAACACTCTTATTCACTCTGTGGTTTCTAAGGATTGTACATTGAGTCAGCAAATATGTCTTATATATTTCCCTATGCTTGCGGCCACCATTAGAGAGAGCATGCGTCACCAGAATGTGGGAAAAGGATAGAAAATTCAGATCCTTGCATAGAGACGGCATAGAAGTCATCTGAGTGGAACAGAAGAGAAGGCTCCGGGAGTGGAGGGTACTTAGTGCTTTGCCAGAAAACTCAAGTTTCTGTTCCTCATACCCATGTCAAGTTTGTGTTCCTCACAACTGCCCACAACTCCATCTCCATGGCCTCTGATGCCTTCTGACTGAGAGGGTACCCACACGCAGAGGACATGCACACACACACACACACACACACACACACACACACACACACACACACACACACGTTGTTTTGTGAGAATAAGTGAGGAGAAGCTTCACAGGCTCACGCGCCGCCGCCCAGGATATTCGGTGCGGTCTGTTGCCCTGACCGCCCTATTCCACTAATTGAAGAACACTCTGCCTTCCATGAAGTAGGAAGAGAAAGCTTTCTCTGTGTTTTTAATGATGAAGTTAATGAAACTCACAGACTGGCTGGCAGAAACAAAATAAAGCCACATCTGGAGACAGCTGCGCTAGCAATTAAATGGCATTTAATGTGACTGATATCAAAAGGGTGGGTTCTTCTCCCCCCTGGCATTAAGCATGCAAAACTCCAGGCTTCCAAGCTATTCCGCCATAATAGTTTTGAGGCATTGGGTGTTTAGAAAGCATTCTGATATTTACAAAGAAAAAAAGAAAGAAAGAAAGAAAGAAATCCCCCAATGAGCCACAGAAGGGGATTTGAGTCAGGACCAAAACACAAAACAAATAAACAGGAGGTTCACAGTTTGAATTTTGAGAGCAGACCTACATTTTACAGGCTCTTTTCCCCCTCTACACATTAACCGTTGAGTATTTTAGTTCAATGAAGTAAAGGGCCCTTGCTTCCTACGTACCAATCAAATGATCTCCTGCCTTGCTGTAATTAGTGGTAAACTTCAATATGCAGGCCAAAGGACCACCTAATTAAAAAGTGTAATTCATTTACATAGATCATTCAAAAAAGCTAGGGTAGACAGCTAGTAGAGTCCTGTGACACTCTTTGGGCTTTGGGTACTGGCTGATTCCTATGCTGTTCCTCAGCTTCCGAGTGTTTTCATGGGGATGAGTTTATCAAAGTGGGGAGGGCTTAGAGGTGACAGCTTTAGCTAATCATCGCTAAACATTTAAAGCCTTTCAATTATTTTTATCAATTACCCACCTGTATGCTGACAAAGAAATGGCCTTATCTTCCTGCTTGGTGCTGAGTGGCCTGATGTTATTAGTGACTATTGATGAAGTGCCTGTTGGGGTTTAGAAGTCACTTAAAACACACAGTTAACTTCTTGGTTTACTGTGGTTAGAAAACGGCTCCTCTGGGCCACCCGGCTCTTTAGTCTCTCGAGTGCTAAGGAAGAGGCTGTAGGGCCTTAAAGAGAGGCAGTGTCTGCAAGAGTTTTTCTCTGGTTGTATTGGCCCTGTACCGTGCAAGCCATGCTCTGGCCTCACAGTTCCCATCGAAGTCTGGAGCTTGGCTGTGCCCCTGTGTGGTAAAGGAACTGTTTAATGGCAGGGAGGAAAGCTCTGGAACCTTAGCTTCCCTGGCACAGACATAACCACTCACTGGTGACATTCTGTGAAGGCCATGGGCCAGATGACCTACCAGCAGCTTTGGATTAGGATTCTGTCTTGCTGTTATTGCTTTTGCTGCTGCTGTTGTTATTTGGGTTGGTTGTTTTTGTTTTTTTTTAAGATTTATTTATTATTTATACAGTGTTTTGTTTGAATGTGTACCTGCAGGCCAGAAGAGGGCACCAGATCTCATTATAAATGATTGTGAGCCACCATGTGGTTGCTGGGACTTGAACTCAGGACCTTTGGAAGAACAGACAGTGCTCTTAACCTCTGAGCCATCTCTCCAGCCCAGGTTGGTTGTTTTTGAGATAGTGTTTTGTAGTCCAAGCTAGTCTCAAGCTCTCCATATAAGACAACCTTTGACCTTCTGATCATAATGTCAATATCAGTTTGTAGATGGCCTTAGGTAACCCCTGGGAAGGGGTCATCCAATCCCAAAGGGGTCACGACCTACAGGTTGAGAACCACTGTTCTGGGAGAAAGACGTGCTCAACTTCATCTGCAATGATAGAAAACAGAAAAAAATCATGCATACTACAAGCATGATAAGACATGTTTTGCTCATCAAATTGGGAAATATCCACAAGTGTGATGGCATATGTGGTTGCTATTGATGTGTTTACTTGGGCATAAGTTCCTTGTGTTAGGTATTTTTGTCACAGACACTTTGCTCTGGTAGTCTCTTCCACTTGCCTCCGTAGGTACCTGCACAAATGTGTGCTTTTGAGAAGGCTGCTGTCTAGCTTTGGAATAGGAAAAAAGGGGCAATTTTGGTTTGGTTTGGTTTTTCAAGACAGGGTTTCTCCATGTAGCCTTGGCAGGCTGGCCTCGAACTCACAGCGACCCACCTGCTTCTACCTCCCGAGTGCTGGGGTTAAAGGCGTGCGCCACCACACCTGGCAGCACATAATTCTTACCAGTAACAAAATCTAAAGTTTTGTCTCTTTATATGTTATGTGGCCTCAAAATCTGGAAACCAAGCAGCGGGTATGGTGTCCTGCCACAGTGTGGCCTAGAGCTGGTAGCTCTGTAGTAGAGAAAGCGCTTGACTGGTGTCCAGGAGCCTCAGGGCTGAAACAAAAAATTATAATGAAAACCGAGGGGCTGTGAGATGGCTCAGCACTTGCTTTCAATCCTAGGCCCTCCATGGTAGAAGGAGAGGCCGACCCCTGCAAGTTGTCCCCTGCCCTGTATGTGCATGCCACCCATTGCACATGTGTGCTTAGGCGTGCAGCACACACACACACACACACACACACACACACACACACACACACAAAACAAACAAACAAACAAACAAATGTAATTTTCTTTTTAAAAAAAGGAAAAGAAATGTAGCAAGGTCTAAACAAGCTTGGCACTGCTCGCTTTTTAGTTTTACCCCCACCCCTCGTTGCCTCAGCTTAGGCCCTCAGTCTTTTCCTGAGAATAAACACTTCACTGTTTTCAGAACTTTACCGCTGCCCCCCCCCTCCGCCCCACCTCAGGAAGACAGAGCACTTGGCATTCTTTGGCAATTCAGATCAACAGTGTTGCGGGCCTCCTCTCTGAGCCAGCATACCTGCTTTTACTTCATCGGCAACTCTGCCCACTGTGTACCAGCTTTTTTCATGCAAATAATCAAAATCCAATGCCTTGTATAGACCAAAAGGAACAACGAAATTCTCAAATCAAGGTGCCCTTGCCTTAAAAGGCCACATGATAGTCTAGAAGGAGGCGGGGGTGGGGGTGGGGTGGGGGGTGGGGGGTGGGAGCCCAGCCTCAGCCACCTTTCCCGTCACAAGCGTTACATCAAATTTCAGAAAGGACAAAGAAGAGCCTAATTGCAAGCTGATGAGCTGATCGATATTCTCAATTTACCTCTTTAGCTACAAAGCCCAAATTGAAAACGAGGACGGTGGGAATCTCCCAGGACTGCAGCCGTGGCACGTCCCTGCCCTCCCCCCCAGGAGCCGTTGCTTCGTGCCAAGCAGCACCTCAGGCCTCCTGCTTTGAGGGAGCAGGGTGCTCTTGCTGGGTGGGGCACTCTGGACTTGTGGGAGCTTGTGCAGTGTCTGCATTGGGCCTGGCTGGAACTTGACCTGTAGCCTGTGCCTTAGCACGCAGGAGCCTGTCCTTTGTCTCTAGAAAAACTGTCATACAGTAAGTAGTTAGCCAGGAGCTGGGAGAGCCTACATGGATGGATGGGAATTAAGCATGGCCATCAGTTAAATGGTCCTCATTGTATGAGTGTTCTGCATGAAGTCTGTGGAGTGTCCCCTCCACCTCAGGAGCATCCTTTACTTTCAAGATCATTTAGAGAGGTCTGCAAGTAGGTGTTCTTTAATTGACTGTCAATGTTGGGTGGAAATGTCAGGCCCAGTCTTTGAAACTCATGAGGGTTAGTCCAGATAGTTCATATGGACCTTAGGGTGAGGACTCATCCATGATTTCTTTTAGGCCCATTCTTTTAGGGGCCGTTGGCCATAAGGCCCATCTCTAGACTTCAGGTCCTCCATGTTGGAGACTGTGGTCCGAATTGCTGTCGGAGGCTGTGTTGATGTCCGTGGTCTGTGCTGCCACCGGAGACTATGTTGACGTCAGTGTTCTGGAGCTGTATGGATGTCCTTGGTCCATGCAGCCACTGGAAATCACATGGAAGCCCATGATAGCAGACTCAACTGAGACGCTCTCAGAGCAGGAGTCTTGAGGAGAAAGACAGTTTCCCTGGCACTATGGTACCAAATTCTGGCTAGTGGACTCTAAATAGAAGTGCTGTGTCCACTTTCTGGTTCATGTTTCTTTTGTTTGCTTGCTTGCTTATTTAATTGCTTTTTTTTTTTTTTTTTTGAGATGGGAGTCTCATCAGCTACCCAGGATGGCTTCGAACTCACTGTGTAGCTGTGCTGTCCTTGAGCTCTTGATCCTCCTGCCTCAGCCTCCTGCCTGGGGTTGTGTTTTTGAAGGAAATAGATGTTCTTTGTTGTTTCTTTTCCCTTCCTGATGCCAGACTGTGACACGGTGGCCGGCTCTCCTAGATGCCACACACCTGGCGTGGGGGCCACTCTAGCAGACACAAATTAGAGGGTCCTTGATGTTGTAGGCCTATCGCAATAGCATTATATTTCTTTCTTTCTTTTTTTAAAGAGATTTATTTATTTATTATTATATATATAGTGCTCTGCCTGCATGTACATCTACAGGCAGAGGAGGGCATCAGATCACATTACAGATGGTTGTGAGCCACCATGTGGTTGCTGGGAATTGAACTCATGACCTCTGGAAGAGCAGACAGTGCTCTTAACCGCTGAGCCATCTCTCCAGCCCCAAGCACTATATTTCTTACATTTGGACTATTCAGTGAGAAGAAATGAGAGAACCTCTGTCTTGTTCGTTCTCCTGACTCTTTTTATTGGTCCTTGAATGCTCATCCAATACACATTATCAAAGCTTAGCCACTTCTTGGAGGAGATGAATTCCACGGGCTTACTTTCCATCTTGGAAGGACTTTCTTTTCTTTGTTTGTCTTTGGTGAAGAGTTGCAGCTGTCTCCTGACTCATACTCACTCTCTTTCCGCCTTGTATAGACTTTACTTGCTTCACCCCTCAGCCCAGGATTCTCTGATGAAATCCTGTGCATTCTAGCCCAATTTCACAGAGAAGGCATTTGCTACAATTCAACAGCTTTGCTGTTCTTATTGTTCGCTGGTAAATAGGATATATATATATATATATATATATATATATATATATATATATATATATATATATATTTTTTTTTTTTTTGGGTTTGGGAATGCGGCCCTTAAGCTACAAATGTTTATAACGTTAACTTGAAGTGATCTTCAAAAGATTATTTTTTTCCTTTTTCTTTTTAAGTTAGCAATGGCATTGGGTTTTTTTAATTAATTAATTTTTATTTTATACGCATCACTATTTTGCCTGCATGTATGACTGTGCGAGGGTGTTGGATTATAGACACTTGTGAGCTATCATATGGTGTGGGGCCCGTGGAGCCATACAACCAGGAGAAGCCGGCCTGGAGCGAGAGTGAGACTGAAGCATTGTCTGAACCCCGGAAATATCATCTTAAGATCTACAGGAGTAAGTTTGTGCTGTTTGGGCCTCTATGTCCCAGCGCATGTAGCCCTACTGCCCTTCCTTTGTCACTCTTGAGGTGGTCTCATAGCCTGTGAGCTAGGAACAAGCTAACCTTCCTCTTTCCTTGTAAAGTCATATCCAGCAAGCACTGAGAATTCTTCATACAAACAAGGCATCCCCAGCATCTTGGCCCCGCCAATGATGTACAATCACCCCAAAAGTCTCTACCTCCTCCTCAAAAGCTTAAATAGCCCTTTGTTGTGTCCAAATAAACCAGTTGCTCAATGAAGTCTGTTTCTCCTCCCAATCACCTAATGCCTGAGGCCATCCCCACCTCCAGGGCTGATTTGGGGTAATCATGTCATTAAGTGCCACTTGAGGGGTGTGTGTGGAACAGAATGGAGAGGACCAGATGGATGCTGGGAGTTGACTCTATGTCCCCTGGAAGAGCAGCCAGTGCTCTTAACTGACTGTGGAGACATTTCTCAAGCCCTTTACTCTTTTTTTCTTTTCTTTTCTTTAAAGGGGCATCATGAACTAAATGCAGGGCTCTAGATTTCACGGCTCAGGCTGACAACACACAGCCCTGGAGGAAACTGAACTTAGCGTTGTTTTATTTTTCTTCTTGTTGGCTTATTTTGAAACACAGTTTCAGCTTGTAGCCAAAACTGGACTTGAATTAATGCCAGTCCTCTAGCCGCAACCTTCTGAATGCTAAGATTATAGGCATCATGCCTGGCAGAGGGAATTCTTTTATAGGGACCCTTTCTTTTTCTGCTACATCTAGTCTTAATGGGGCTGGGGCCTTATATACCATTCTTGCCTCAGGAATGACGTCATATCTCAGGATCCTAGATTAGGGTGGTTTTCTCTGATCTTACACTCATCATGGTCACATTTATTTCTCGACTGTCTGTATTTCTCATCTATGTGAGCACAATCGTAATATTGTACCTACAGGCTCAAGCCCTGTGCTTGGCTCATAGCCAGTGTGCAATAACAATGTGGCAAATGGATGAATGGATGGATGGATGAATGGATGGATGGATGGATGGATGGATGAAAGGGATCTGTTACTTTTCGTAGCTGTGACCAAAATATGTTGTGAGAACATCTTAAAGGAGAAACTTTGGTACTTTGGTTCCTGGGTTCTCAAGTTCAACCTATGATTATTTGGTCTCATGTGCTTGGTCATAAGGATGATGGGAGTATAAAGCTGGGGAGGTTCTCACACCTCACACAGATAGAAGGGAGGGGGGGAAGGAGGGAAGGAGGTGGGGGGGGCGAAGAAAAGGGAGGGAGGAGAGAGAGAAAAAGAGAAAGAGATTCAGGTGTGAAATAGCCTTGGAGACTCAATAATCTACTTTCTCCATCTAGGACCCATCGCCTAAACTTTCCAGAACCTCCTGATACAGTTCTACCAGCTAGGGGCCAAGTACCCATCACGTGAGCCTGTAGGCAACACCTTCTATCCAGATTATAATACAACCAGTGGCTACAGTGATAACAACCGACATTGTTGATCCCATTCCACATTTGCAAGGAAACCTTAGGCTTCCTGGGAAACGCTTATAGATGCTTTGTTTGTTTGTTTGTTTTGTCTTTCAAGATAGGGTTTCTCTGTGTGCCCTTGGCTGTCCTAGACTCGCTTTGTAGACCAGGCTGGCCTCAAACTCACAACGATCTGCCTGCCTCTGCCTCCCGAGTGCTGGGAATACAGGCATGCACTCTCTTTAACACTGCTCTCATTTTGTTTAATCAGCCACCCGTTTTCTCTTGGTTGGTCTTTTAGAGAGACTTCTCAGTGTGGCGACAAATACTCCAGAGGACAACTTAAAAGGAGAAAGTGGTTTTATTTTTAGCTCCTGGTTTCAAAGGTTCCCATCCATAGCCACTTTGTCCTTCACTACAGGTCTGACTCAGTGAGAGGACGCAAGAGGGTTGCAGAGCCAAGCAAGCCGCGTGGCTCACAGCAGCCAGGGGCAGAGAGAATCTGGATCTAGCATCTCTGAGTGCTGCCTACATCCAGGGCAGCTCACTGTGCTTACCTACTTTCTATGTTGCTTTCAACCCTATCACGTTGACAGTTGAGGTCAACCATCACCTACATCCATTGCGGGGGTGGGGGGGTGGGGGATTGGGGGGGTGGGGGGGAGGGGAGGGGGGAGGGGAGGCGGAGGGGGAAACAAGTCATCAGCGAGGGTGTGATGGAAAGTTTTAACCAGTTCAGGTAAAGACAAAAGGTCTCAGTTTCCTTTGAGTTAGACGAGAGACGATGTGGCTCAATCCTGACCCATGTCTTGTGAGAGGAAATGCAGTTCATTTTGAGCCATCCTCTTAAAAGAAAGGAACAAGTAACTTTTCCAGCTGGCCCCAAGTGCAGAGGTGATGCCAGGAGGTGCAGCTGCCCCCTTAAGCCACAGGGCAAGCATCACAGAAGGCAAGAGCATAGTAAAAAAGGCCTGGTTCCCACTTTTTGACAAGTCCCCTCTTAGCCATTTTGGACTGCTTTTTGCATGGACCGTTATGTGAGAGAGAAATAAAATTCCAGCTGCCCTAAACTGCCCCACCCTGGGATCTCCATTACAGCAGCTTAACTGTGCCCTACCTAACACACTCCCAACTGCAGCTGTTTCCCCGGGGAGAGAGGCAGAGTCGTGAGAGGAAAACGTATGTAGAAAAGTCAACATCCAACATCGTCCCTAATGCATGACTTGGGGGACCTCAAAATTTAAGGGGGTGATGAATAAATCCATATGCCAAAGCATCCAGGAAAAAGGCCCCCCCCCTCCTCCCCTAGCAGAAACGACTCTCTGGTCCCATATGTTAGCAACTTGGGGAAGCCTGAGAGGTGGAGAAGGCTGCCCTGCTGCTGCTGACTCAGGCTCTGGAGTGGAAAAATGCCTTTGGGGAGTGAATGAGAGAATTAGCTTAAGCTGTGGATTTGGGGCTTTAGTGGGCTTAAGGCAGACTTTAATCACCCTCGCTCCCTGTGGCCCCAGGGTGTGAATGTTAATCGAATTCGCTTGCACTACCACCCAGGGTAGGGTCTGCTTATTCACGACCCATCCTTGTGAAAGGCGCCGTGCCAGCTGCCCTGGAATGTAGAAAATCCTAAAAGAGGCTTGGATTTCAAACCAATCTGTATCTGTTTAGGGCCAAAGAGTATTTAAGATAGTAGTGCTTTGGGGGGAAAGCCCCCCTTCAGCTTGTCATCTGCAGACAGATATTGCAAAACACCCAGGCGGCATGCTTCTCCTCATAGCCCTTAATAAGGCGAGAACATCCCACAAAAAGATGTTCCAGTAACGAGTAGCGCTGAAGAGAGTTGCTATCTTCCTGGACCATGAGTTTCGGGGTCCTTGCAGGGATTATTGGCATCCAGGTCCTTTCCCTGCCTCCTTACTGGCTACCATGATGTAAATAGTCTCACTCTGCCAAGGCCTTGCCAGCAGCCCAAAGCCAGGGAGCCAGGAAGTGCCATGGAACCTTTCCTCTCTTTAAACTGTATATCTCAGGCTGTTTGTTAGAGAGACAGAAGGCTGATGACACAGAACCCCAGGGCAGAAACAAAACAAAACACCAAAACCCAAAACAACAACAACAAACACCTGAGCTACTCCTGGGTCACGGCTGCTGCTAAGGGAGCAAATGTCTGATAAACAGTGTCCACCATAGCTGAAAAGCTCAATGTAAGTCAGCCAAAACTAACATTTGTCCATGTCTCTAGTACAGTGTCTAGCACATAGTACAGTAAATAAGAGATGGTGTCAACTTCTGAGAGTCGTGTTGTATGGATACTATTCCTTCTCCGGTCCCAAATTGCAACTCCAGAGGAGACTAAAAACCCAACTAGAAACAAATAAAGAGGTCCAGCTGGATGTGGTGGCCCACAACTTTAATTCCATGCTCAGGAGGCAGAGGCAGGTGGATCTTTGTGAACTGGAGGTCAGCCTGGTCTATACAATGAGTTGCAGGCCAGCCAGGGCTACTACACAGTGAGACCCTGCTCAGAAAAACCAAATAAAAACAAAAAGCCAAGCAAGCAAGCAAATAAGCAAGCAAGCAAACAAAACCATGATGTTTCACCACTTACGGGAACCCTGTTTATAACTTGTATGTACACTCGGTATATACAATGTATATACACCCTGATAGGAGAAAGGAACTCTGGTGCCCCCAATTTGATCATTTCCCCTTGGTGGGGAGGCCTAGTGGCACATAGAGGAAGGGCTAATAGGCTGTGGTCATATGGTGGGGGAGGAGGTCCCCTTCTGTCAGAGGTCTAGGGGGAGGGGAATAGGGCGAAAGAGGAGGGGGAGAGGAGCAGAAGGATACAAGTGAGGGGTAACAATCGAGATGTAATCTGAGTAAGTTATAATAAAAAATATTTGAGAGAGAGAGAGAGAGAGAGAGAGAGAGAGAGAGAGAGAGAGAGAGAGAGAGAGTTGAGAAAGCTTTAGGTTAAGACACTGACTTTTCACTAAGCTTTTCACTGGACTTTGATCAATTTTGGAAAACAGGCTTGGGAGAGTAAGCTCCAAAGTCCTTCTAGGCCAGGCTGGGGGCTCTTAGCTGGATGGTGGCACCTGCTTTCGCACCAGGGCTCCGAGGGGGGACTCGGGTGGGGTTGGAGCCCATCCCTTCCCCCAGCGCGGGGGAGGGTGCGCTTCCACCTGCTCGCAGAAGTCAGAACTGACCCTGCTCCACACCGGTGCGGAGCTGAGACCCCACGCTGCCATCCGCTCAGCCAACCTGCTGTCCTCCAGGCTGTCTGGAGGAAAGGAGACTTGGAGCAGGCGCAGAGACTCGGCCGTAGCCTGGCCCTCGGCGGGCTGCCCTGGACCGAACAGGGCTACGGAGCTGCGGCCACCGGAGGAGACCGCGCGGCGGGCGCAGCGCCCCCTGGAGGCCGGGCGGGGTGGGGCGGGGTGGCAGAGCCCAGAGGCTGCTTCGCAGGGCGGGCCGGGCCTGCTGGGGACTTGGGCTATTTTGTGACTGCACCATCCACCCAAGCCTCATTACCACCTCTTAATGAGACCCCTTTACTCCGTGACGTGCAACCGCTCCATCTCATTAAGGAAATCGCTCTTCAATGCTGATTATTTTATTTGCAGCCATAATTATATTTCTTTCGGCTAAATCACGGTTTAATCGAGCCCACATGGAGGGCAGCAGCACTAATTACGGCGGGGGATGCGGCGGCGGCGGCGGGCGCGGGCCGGCCGGGGCGGCGGGGGTGCCGGGCGGCGGGCGCGGCCGCGGGGCGGCGGGCGGGGAGGGGCGCCGGCGGGGGGCGGGGGCCTGGGCTCAAACACAACAACTTATTACTTCTAATTCCCCAACTGTCACCAAATCACCTGCACGAAACAAGAATCTAATTTGTTAAGCTGGCATGTCTGCAGATGGAAGATCGATCTTCACTGTAGATTTCTCTAATTGAGTGAATATAGACGCCCGGAATTAGCTGCACTCGGGCTGCAGGGAGGGGACAAGGGACTTGGGGGGGGGGGATGTTGGTAGGGAAAGTGGGGGAGGGAGAAGAAAGAAGAGAGGGAAGGAAAGAGAAAAGAGGGGCGGGAGATGCGGAGTCAGAGAGTAGGAGGGAGAGTGGAAAGGAGAAAAGGCGAGGAGGATGGGAAAAAAATAGCAAAGGGAATAAGGAAGAGTGAATAACGCCAGCTGGGAAAAGAAAGCAAGAATGGAGGGAAAGCCGAGGGGGAAAAAAAAGAAAAATCATACTTGTGAAGGCTAATTTTCCTATAGAATCCTGTCTGCCTTCCCCATCTCTCACTCAGCCAAGGGTAAAGCGACTGGAGAAGCCAGGCCCCTTGTCATTCGTAACCGGGACCAAGTGCTTAGGAAAAGAGAGGGGTTGCTGTAGAGGCGGGGGAGGGGGGTGGCGCGAACGCTGGCTTCTGGAAGAAATGACTTACAGAATTACATTTGTTTTTCTTGTGATTTTATTAAAAGTCACTCCTCATATCCAGAATGCGTGAAAATATCTACTTTCCACTCAGATACACCGCATTAACTTGTTGGAGGCAAATTTGTTTGTTTGTCTATTTTATTTATTTGCTACATAAGATTGATGCAGTCTTATTAGCGCTATATCTAGTTATAGAAAGAGTAAGGATGAGACTTTTTTCTTTTTATTCCAATTACTAGCCTTGTCACCTAACTGAATAGCTGATATATGATTATTTATCCTAAGTAAACAGAAATAAGAAAAGCAACGAACTTAACACACGCAACAAAACCTGTATGCCACGTATTATGTTCTGTGTGGCTAATTGGGCCCATTAAAATTACTGGGCAAAAGACAATAAAAGGGAAGCTAGGATAAACAGTACAGTCATAGGGCAGGTACTGATTGTCATTGTCTGTTATGGCTGTTTCTAGCCGGAGGACCAGTTATCAGAAGGAAAAGACTAGGGAAAGAAGAAGGGTCTGGCAGCTGAGCTCATGAAGAGCCACGCAGGTGACCTGTCTATTTGGACTGCCTGCTGTAGTTTGCGAAAGCAAACGTGTGCAAAAACCATTGAAAGAAAAACTATGTTATCTATCTACCCATCCACCCTCCATCCGTCTATCACTTCCTGTATTGCCAAAAGCTCCCAGGTTATGATATTAGTTTGGGATCAATGCACTGCTCAGAAAAGCGCACACACAAGTGCACAGGCCATGCATGAAGCCCTGTTTTCGGTGTGGGAAGAAAAAGAAAACAATGTTGGAAGCTTGGATTTATAGTCAAGTTCCTTTTTGTTTGTTTGTTTGTTTTTCTTTTTGCTTTCCTTTAGGCTGCTGGGTCGGCTCTGTTTGGAGACAATACAGGTGAGGTGTGCCTTGATCTCAAGCCCTTCAGCTCTGGGGGTAGGGCAGTCTGGAGGTTTGGGCCAGACGCAGTCCTGTTTGACTAAGAGTTACTGACGCCTATCTCTGCCCTGGAGAGCCCTCACCGGAAGAGGAAGGAGCTTTCGCAGCGGACCGGCAGGGGCACTCAGCTGCATCTCCCACGTCTGTGGTCTCTGGATGGCGACCTCCAGAGTTCTCCCAAGCAGAGGGGTGTGAAAGCTCGGGCACCCATTCCCACAAACAAGCCAACCCTGGAGCAATCTGAAATTCCAAAATGGCCATGTGATTTAAGGACCTTTACCAGGACAGGGTGAACACAGAGGCTTGGGGAACACCAGTTCTGGCGCCTGAGGTTGGTCTGGGAGAAATCCTGGTCACCATTGTTAAAAAACGCTTTGGGCCCCACGTCCCTCCACCCTCCCACCTCCGCCCTGTCCTCTCCCCACCCGTTAATCTTCTCTTCTGAAATGGGCTTGAGCAATACAATCTGATGTACAGTTTCTTTCGGGTTATTGCATATCTGGAAAAGTAAACAGGAGTGTTCAAGTCACTTGATTTGTTTTCAGTAAGCAAATAATACCCCAAAGCATGGCTGTAATTTACCACGAATTAAAATTGATTCTTTTCATCAGGCGAGAAAATAGGAAAATGTGAGATCGTTAATTATTGAGGGAGGCGCTTCTCATTAAAGGGAACAATGTTACAATTCAGCATCTAATAGCAGGAATGTGAATAATAACGCGCCATATTTCAGCCCACTGTCTGCACAGAAAAGAGCCGTTTACAAACAACGCAAGCAACTAAAAGTTGCATTTAATAAACACCCGAGATTTCTATAAGTGGAAAAAGCAATTAGAGCTCTGGGCACACTACCCAATTCTTCCTGGAGCACCCTCTATATATTTTTATTCTCCCTGTCTCTATCAGTACAAAGGATTTGCAATGAAAGCAGAAACACAATTAGAGAGAAAAATCAGAATTTTAAACTTAATCTGCATAAATCCATCGTTGGGCTCGTTGCCTGGTCTCCTCATCCCCTACCGTCCAACCTATTCCAGTCACAGTTTATTTTTAACTCTTGTTCCAAAATTGGATGGCAAAACATAGCAATGGCATTTTTTTTTTTGTTTTGTAGAGCGGGTGTACTTGTAATTTACATAGCTACAAGATTTTTTTTTTTTTAAACAAACACCCCTCTCCCTAAGTTGACTTCTCACAGAGCTACCAAGTTCTGCCTAGTCTGGGGTTCCTGCCAACGGAGCCAGGAGCCGGTTCCCAGGCCTTAAAGGCTCTTTGTGTTTTCTTTAAAAGGGAGGGGTGGGGTAGGAAGAAGAAGAAAAAAGATTTCCCTGTGCATCGTCCCTTGGCAGGCTCTTGTACAAAATTCAATCTCTATTTTTTATGAGAAGTAAACTGTCTAAATAAATTTTATTAGGGGCAACCAATATATTTTCTGGTAGTTCCCTTTGTTCCACTTCTACGTGTGTGTAACAATCTAAAACCTATTTATTGAGGAAAAATCACTGGATCCGTCATAGAAAATCCTTTTACTTTGCTTTGAAGTGATTTCTGAAGACATTCTTGTCATTCCGAAGATTTGGGGGCCATTGCGATAAAGCCTCGCCTTGTTAGGGACTTCAGTTCCCATGATCATGTGGGAAATGCTTTGAATTATCAACAGCAATGGGCCTGACCGGCACTTTCCCGGCTGCCCCAGGAACGTGGGAAGATGACGGCGAATAAAACTCTGGTAAATACATCTCAGGCGCTGCCCAGGTGGATTCAGACATTGGCCAAACCGAGTTGCAGAGCGAGAACAGGGAGTGGGGGCGAGCATTCACGTCCAGACTCCGTGGTTCCCTGCCACGCCTGCTGGCTGCCAGCTCTCGGCTCCAGTTTACTCCCTCTCCACCTCGACGCCCCCAACCTGCCCCGTCACCCCCTCCCATCTCAGTTTTCCCTTTTTTCTTTTTTCCTCTTTCCTCTCTCCCTCCCCTCTCTGAGGTGCTTATGCTCTGAAGTCTTGGAAGAAATGATTTAGTTTGTTTATACTGCTATAAAAATCAAGACCAATAGAAAAGTCATAAAATGAAGCGGGCTATCAATCACGGCGCAACATTGTTATTCAGTGGTTACTAACAGAGATGGATAATCCTTTGATTTTTGTCCCATTGTTATTACTCTGATGTGTCTTCACATTAACTATTACACATTTATTTATCGACCTGAAAGATACAGCAAAACAGAATATACGAGCGAGTGCGTGTGAGAGGACGCCAGGCACCGAGGGCTGAAAATCCAAGGCTTCTGTGAGACCCGGCCACCAGCGCTTGTGAGCACACACTTGTAGGCTTGCAGCGGGTTCTCTTCTTAGGTGTCCTCTCATATCTCTCACTTAAGCAGCCTGGTCACCACAGGAACGGACTCCACAGACTCATTCTTCTACGCTAGCAGGGTACCGGTACCCCGCCCTTCTGGTTTCTTTTTTAGCCACTTGACCATATGTCTGCCGGGCACGCAGACCTGCAATAGCCAGAAAGCCCACCCTGATGGTTCGAAACCCTGGGCCAGTCTCAGGTGCGTGCTCTTTTGGGCTCAAGTCCAGAGCCCACGTCTTCGCCTTGGGCGGCTGAATTGTCTGCTCCGGTGGCGCGCCCACGCTTGGGTTGTCAAATTTGGGCGTTTTGTACAGAAAAAAATATCAAGCTGCTGTCAGAGGGACTAGGTTTGCTTTAGGGCTTGGACTTTCCCTCTCAGGCAAAACGTTTCTGGATAGGGAACGGGCCGTCTGCCGAAAGCCCCCAAAGCTCCCAAGCGTGGGCTCCGCCTAGAGTGCACCCCGGTCTTCTTCAGCCACTGCACTGAGCTCCTGCTAGGCCGCGTGGTGCCCGCAGCAGCGGCCACTGCAGCCCCTCCAGGCCCGAAGCTTCCGAGTGAGCGGTCTCCAGCCCTCCGAGGCACCGACCTAAGAGAGGCCCTGCACTCACAAGTGTGTGAGCACCAGTGCAGACGCACGCACCCTTACGTGTGTGCATGGCAGGACTTTGAAAAGAGCCGAGGAAAGGAAGGAGGAAACAAAACTGCACCAGAGTTGCTTCGCTGCCTCCTTTGTCTCCTTGCTCTTCCCTGTCACACACACAGTAAAGCATACACACACACACACACACACACACACACACACACACACCCTCGCATCTGCTCTCGAGCAGCATTTTCAATGTTTTGTGTAAGTCAATTGGACGACGAACAAAAAAAGCCATTTGTTCGGTATTATTTAAAACAGACTTCAGAGGGCCACCCTTTTGTGGAAGCTTTATTTGCACTAAATGAATAATCTTAATTGCATCACTCTCGAATTAAAAATCAATGTTAATCAAGTTGGGAGTAGTAAGTATCAGTTTTCATTTTGCCTTGGGTAGAGGGCATTTTTCTTGTGTTGCAAATAAAAATACAAGTCAAATAACTTTAAAGGGGCATCATGTTCTGCTGCAAATACAATTGAAACGGATTGTTTGGGAGCAGATCAGAAACGGTACAGAATTTTGCACTTAATTTCCTCAGTTATCATTTACAATAAGAACCTCTGGGCTTGACAGCCAAGTCTAAACAGTAGTAAATTAGTACAAATTTATACTGATTTTACTCTAATAATCGTAATAAAAGCTTATAGATTTGGCACTAATTACATAAATGCCTAATGATCTTGAAAATTACTCTGGTTAGAAATATATTACTAATCTAAACTTTGTTGTTGGCTGGCTCTGAAAAATCAGAACATTAGAAATGGTTCGCTTCACGTGTGCAAAAGCACTTTAAATTGTTCAAGTAGTTTAACATATCCAAGAGGACAATAAAGAGCGCTTAACTTTATTTACTGCCTTAAGTGGCTTTGGTAGCCTATCTGAACTTACAAACTTTGACCTAAAGGACAGGTTAGGAGCCGGGGTGAGAGCTTAGGCTCATAGGGCAGGGGGTCCAGGAACGCAGCTACTGGAGTTCTGGAAGAGGGCACACTTCGTGAGGCCTCCCCCTCCCCCAAAGCGGACCGCAGACCTTGGCAGAGTAGGGGGAGTCAACTTCCTCTTTACTCTCTAGGCTGCTGTTGGGAATGGGGCTCAGTTGGCCCCAGGTCCCCGGCAAGGAGTCTGGATCCCTAGTGAAGCCTGTAGAACAGTGGCAAAAATTAGAGTCGCTTTAGAGGCGCTTGCTTGCCCGCCTGGTGAGCCAGGCTTTGACTACAGCGGTCCAGTGTTGCCTAGCTGGTGTGGGCGCGGGGATGGGGGGTGTTTGCGGAGAGGGGGTGTGGGGGGAGGTTGGACTCTCAGGTCATGCGGAGGTCATGCCATGCCGTGGAGTCTGTACTGCTCCTGGTCCAGGGACATCCTAGGTCTGAAACACCGAGCTGCGCCGGTGAAGCGAGCAAGGCAGGACAAGGGAAGGGAAGGTGTGCCTGGAGAAAAATCTCAGGGAAGAGCTGACCGAGGCTAGGCCCAGAGGCCCAGGGCGAGGCCAAGGTGGCGGCTGCTGCTTTAGCGGCTGCTGGAGGCTGGAGCTGCCTGGGCTGCGGCCGCCGCCTCCTCCCGGCAGGCGCAGGCGGGCGGGCGGGCGGGCGGAGTGGGGGACTCTCCGGGCGCTGACATTTGCAGGCTGCCCTCCTGATTGGTCCCCTCGCCGAGCTGCTCACGGGTTCATTCAACTGTTAAGCACCTCCCCGTCTCTCTAAAGGACATTATAATGCAAGAAGCCCCCTTTTTAACCACAAACCGAATTTTCTTTCATTTAGGTGATCTATATATATCTATATCGTATAGCTTATAGCTTATATCTATTTTAAATAACTTAAAGCCGCTAAAATTTGGGGGGGAACAGCTTTCGCCCTGGAGCGGTGCGCGATGCTGTCTCACGCCGACCTCCTGGACGCCAGGCTAGGTGAGTGAGCGCCTCTCACCCCGGCAGCCTGGAGAAGCCGGGGCAGGAAATTGTCAATTTGTTCCTTATTTTACCTTAATGCGCCCTAAATGGACTAATTTCTTTAAAAGTAATTGTGCTGTATTAAAGTTTAATTTGATTTAACATCGTCTTTTAAAAAAAATCTATGGAATATGTAGATCCCAAAACAAAAAGGAGTTGGGAATGCTGACACTTTTTGTTTTTTTTTTCCCTTCCTCTCTTCCCTTTATTATTGTTATTTTTGAAAGGCATTCTAGCCCGTGATAATTTGTTTGGAGGTGTTTCTCTCTTTTTCCGCTCTTGTTTGTTTTGATTCGGAATTTCCTTCCCCCTCCCCCTCCCCCTTTTTCTTTCTCTCTACCACCACTTCCTTCTCTAAATGTGCTTAAATTTGTTTTCTTAAAAAAACAAACAAACAACTATTTGGCGTGAAGGAGAGGCGGATGTATGAAGGTGGATTTGCTAAAAGTGCTTGTTGAGAAGAAAGACCAACTCCTCCTCTCTAAGAGGCACTCAGTGTTGCCAGTGCCGGGAGGGACGAACTGTTTATTTCTCGGGAGAGAAAAGTTGAATTTTCTAAAGTTTGATTCACTGCTATGGCTATAGAGTTTACTCGAGTTTCTTTCAAGCTTTCTGGGTTACCGGGTTCTGGGTTTCCGGCTTGGGAAGCTTTGGTGATGGATGTGACTCCATTTCCTAAAACACTTTCTCTGATTTGAGGGGGGGAGGCGGAGCTGATTTGGGTTTATTTTTGAGGGGTGGAAGGCTTGGAGACATATTCATCTTCAGAGGGAGTCTTTTTAGCGCCTATGCTCAGGTGGAGCAGACTCCGTGGACTCTCGCTTGGTTTCTTTCTCTCCCTCATCCCCCATCTAAGAATTTGCTCAAGGTTTCCTGGGACATCGGGGTACAGTTAATGAAAGGACTCGGACATGTTTTATCGCCAGGCCTGGGAATGATTTTGTGTGTATGTGTGAGAGAGAGAGAGAGAGAGAGAGAGAGAGAGAGAGAGAGAGAGAGAGAGAGAGAGAGAGAGAGAGAGAGGAGAGAGAGAAAGCGAGACGCGAACCACCAGAGCGGCTGTGGAGAGAAAGGGAGGGCCAGGAGATGTCATTTCAACTTGGCTGTCCAA
The DNA here is from genome assembly GCF_964271855.1 of Acomys minous. Lineage (NCBI taxonomy): Eukaryota > Metazoa > Chordata > Mammalia > Rodentia > Muridae > Acomys > Acomys minous. Next base: position 101,476,898 of record NC_140492.1, on the reverse strand, counting down.
ATCCGGGGAAACCCGGCTGAGGACCAGGCAGTTTCCGCTGCTGGGCGAGCGTGGGCGTAGAAGGAGCGGTGGTGGGGCGGAGAGGAGAATCCTTCAGGGAAGGCAGCAGCAGCTCCCGACAGCGCCAGGAAAGTACTGACCGAGATCCCCTTCCTTCCTCAGGTATGAAAGATGCCGCCGAGCTTCTGGGCCACCGGGAGGCGGTGAAGTGTAGGCTGGGCGTGGGGGGCTCTGACCCTGGGGGCCATCCGGGGGACCTGGCGCCCAACTCGGACCCAGTCGAAGGAACCACTCTGCTGCCCGGAGAGGACATCACCACAGTGGGCTCTACTCCTGCTTCGCTGGCGGTGAGCGCCAAAGACCCAGACAAGCAGTCGGGACCCCAGGGCGGCCCCAACCCCAGCCAAGCCGGCCAGCAGCAGGGCCAACAGAAACAGAAGCGCCACCGGACACGCTTCACCCCGGCGCAGCTCAACGAGTTGGAGAGGAGCTTCGCCAAGACTCACTACCCCGACATCTTCATGCGTGAGGAGCTGGCGCTGCGTATCGGGCTGACCGAGTCGCGAGTGCAGGTACACCGGGCTTGGGCTCTGGGGGCGGAAGGCAAGGAGGGGTGCTGCTGGGATCCCGGGTTGCTCGCCTGGTCGCTACTGCGTTCCTGGGTTGGGTGAGCTCCTTCCAAACGTTGGCTTGGGCGATCGACAGGCCCCAGTGGCCGGGCGCCATTGTAGCCACATCCCTCGCCCCGAAACGCCTCAAAAGCGAGCCCGGCATTATAGGGCTCCTCCAGGGAAGGGAACCTCCGTGTCTCCCCAGCAGCTAAGTCCAGTGCGCACCTTGCCCTAAGCTCTCACTATTGACAAGTGTTTCATTACCATGTAATGAGTTTCTACTACGAATTTGGATAAATGAGGAAAATGTCACAGTAATACCGAAAACAGGAACGAGAGGAGTTGCGGTGCCATCAATGGGTGCCTTAAAAGAGGGTTGGTATACTCAAACTTCCAGACAGGGCTTAATTATCTTAAACATCACCCGCTCTCATCGTTCAGGCAACATACCCTCAGTTTGGGGTTATTTTTTTGTTATTGTCGTTTTGTGTTTTGTTTGGTTGTTTTTTGTTTTGGCTCAGGTGGTCAATCAGTACCTGGGACCGGCCGAAAATACTACACCACCTATGAACTGAGTTTTTAATTTTAATAAAATAATTAGGATTCTCCTAAGGTAGAGATGAACACTGTCTGTTGTAGCTATCCGGCCCAAAGAAGGAACTTTTTAGGCCAGAAAGGTTAACCTGTAATGGAGGAAATCGGTATTGTTTCCATATTTTTATCCAACCACCCTCCAAGTTGTAATTATATGGAATCTAGAAAATGTCACTCGTATCTCTTCTGAAAATTGGGAGAGAAAAATATAAGATGAATGAACCCCAAATTTCTTCTTTCTTTTTAAAAGACTGACAACGCACATACTATTATTTCCTAGGCGCGCCTGGGCGAAGCCTCGCATAACCTCGCGCTGTCCACGGTGCTGAAACAATCTCGTCCACACTTTAGACTTCCTAAGTTGACTAATTTGTTAAACCAATGCTACCTGATATTGCGAATTAACTTTAAGAACTCCAGTTCTTTTACATTTAGTTGTCCAAGAGATCAGAATTGTTTCCATTTGGCATTTTGTAGATCACCTTAACGGAAATACATACTTTTGTTCTATTAAGAAATGAATATCCCAGGGACTTAAAGTGGCCAAATTAATAGATAAATATTCACAACGATCAATATTTTCATTGAACATAAATCTGGGTATTTGTTAATGAACTCTGAAAGGCTCAAACAATGGGGCAAAGACATTGCACACAAGAAGAGTACTAATTAAATTGTTCAGGCATATTAATGTTCTTTAAATCTTCACCTCTCACTTCTTTCTAAGTGTGGGTTCAAACTGTCATAGGAATAGACAATCCCAGCACATGCCAATGACAATACTTGATTGTAGTCTCAATATCGGAGAATCAAAGCTCACAAATTTACTTTTTGCTCTCAGGAGAAATCCTTGCTATTAATTTTTGTTTTAAAGAGTGCAGTGCTGTGTCTTAACCTAGACATATTGGTAATTAGTTCAAATTAAAATAAAACTTAGAATCACAAATAAAATATAATTGGACGGCTGATTTTATGAAAAAAGAAAATGAGGCCTATTAAACTTTATTAGGTCTTCCAAAGGTTAATGGCAGTGATTCTTTTAATAGAAAAAGTTATAAATGAAATAAAATATAAACTGTGTGGTAGTTATTTTCAAAAAGTACACAAACGAATATGCAAGAAGAAAGAGACAAAGTATGCTAATTGTCCTAGTATAATGTTCAACCAAAGATAATAGCTTGAGCCTACTGATAGAAACAATTTAATAGAATGGCAATTTCAATATTTTTTAAAAATAATGTTTCATAGTTTAAAAAGTAATCAGATCAACATAACCTTCTTAATTAACATTTCAAAATGATTAACATTATGTAATGTAATGCAAAAATAATTTATGGGAAATGTATTTACTTCATGATTCACTGTACCATTGCTCCTTGACCAAATTCAAATTAAATAGTAATTGGTTTACATTCTTATATGATGAGTGCTTCACAGTTTTCTTTATAGTTAACAGATGGCCACACATTCTTTCTAGTATGTGGGCCACTGCACTGATTAAAAAATTATCTAAACATTTAACTTATTTCTATTACATGTTTTCAAAGATGCTTTTTATTTAAGACTGAATTATCTAGGATAGTTATTTTTTTTGTCTTTATCTAGACCATATTGCACTTTGAAGTATTTACTAATGCACCTCTACACTCAAGGAGGCAAATTCATGTATAGTATTGCTCCCCTTCTCTGGCTAGTGTAATAAAAACCATTCCTTTTATAGCATGCCATTATTAGAAACCAATTTCAGAATTATTTATAACCTGGAATGGCTTATTAAGCAGCAATGCGAGAATCATGCAAATTACGCGATCAAATGCAATATAATAAGCATAATCATTAGTCTCGAGCACGGATTAATTAACTTTCAATATTTTATTTACATAAAAACCAAATCAGTGAAATAACTTCTGCACAGTCAGGCTTGCCTTTCAATATTTTATACGAACAAAAATAATGTGCTGTAATTCCATTGACCGTGTCCCCTAGAATGGCCCTGTCACCTGCCACATCTTAATAGGGGGACAAGCTGAGAGTATTTTCTAGTTTTCTAATGGAATGAGAAATTGCATTTTCTTCCTCTCCCAGCACTATTAAAGTGTAATGAATTCGGCCCAGAGTTCACGGCTGGCTGATCGAAATGAACCTGGGATCCAGGCTTTAATACAGCTCCCCAGATTTCCTCCTGTATCTTCACATTAATCATTTGCTGGATTCCAATGAGGTCTTCATAAAGCATTTGCTTCAAGTGTGTGTGTGTGGGGGGGGGTATTCTTTCTTTCTCCCCCTCTTTCTCTATTCCTGAGCCATTTATAGCTGAGGAATTAAACGGGCTATATATTTTAAAATACATTTACAGTATGTCTATATTACTGTAACAGCAGATATCATGAAAGTGGAGTTTTAGATTCTAACCTCCATTAGATTCTCACTGTTGTATTAAGCATTTTTGTGAGGAGAGCTGCATTTCCAACTGAGTACAAAGTTGGGTCTCTGGCTGTGGTTAATATATTTCCTGGAGCTGTCATCTGTGCATCCCAAAATTCTCCCTTAGGTTTTGTCTGCATTTTAACCCGTCATGCTCTAGTTTTCAAGTGGAAATATTCACATTTTAAAAACATATGCATCATAGCTTGGGATGGAGGTGTTCAGATTCCATGCAGATTTTCCCCCCTTGAATCTTAGTAAACCATGAAACATTAAAAAAAATTTGTAGCTATCATTTGACTACTAACCCTCAAACATAATTGAGCATGATTTTTCGATTATTCCTCTAATATTTTGTTCTTCAACAGTGGCTCTTTTCCTTATATGAAAAGCAGAGTTTGGGTTCATTAGGTTTTCTTTTCTTTTCTTTTTATTTATTTATATATATTTTTTGGTTTTGGTTTTTTTTTTTTTTTGCAGCAATATTTGCTCTAGAAATTCTGCTGAGCAGTTTAACATTGTTTTCTTTCTTTTGCTTCTTTCTTCACCCTTCTCCCAACTTACAACCTCTAAAACACCGACCTTTTAGGATTCACTAGGCCTTGGGAGTGTTAGGAATTGGTCTTGACTCTCCCTTTCAAAATGTTCCTAGGAAGCCGCAAGTTTTGGACACAGACAAGTCTCAGTCAAGGGCGCCTTCTTGTCCAGCTTCCCAGACTAATGCTGGATAGGTTCTGCCATGGGTCTTTGGGACATTAGGTCTCCTCCTTTCTTTCCACCTAAGGCCAAAGGCTGCTAACAGCTCAATCCAGCCGCATTGATCCTGTCATCACCATCAAAGGCGCAGCAGCCTCATTAATCCCTGTGCTACCAGCCCACGAGCTGAGGCTAAGGGATGTAGCATACTTACCCATCATCAGTGCAGGGTTAAACAGTAATGTGGAAAATGGTGTACAAACCAGAGAAAGATAAAGTGGTGGGCGAAGTCCCAGGTAAAACAAGAGCACACTGGTGCACTCAGATGGAATTCTAGACTGCAAAGCTACTCATACCAGTAAGCAAAGAGTATGCTTGCTTGCACAGCTATAAATTTTTGGTTTACCAAGAATGAAGGCTAATGTATCCATATCCCTGACACTTCAGCTTGCAAAGCAAACACTACATAAATTGGATTACCAGATAAATCACATTTGGGGCCACACATTCGGAGAGCAGGTTATGCCGGCTAAATTCTAAGAGGAAAACTAGTCAACATCTGATCTGTATGTGGCACCACATTATATTAGCACCAGCTAACGAGATTTTTAAATGGAAGGTCTGCCTACCAAGCATACTGAGTAGCCCCCTCCCCGTAAAGATAAAATTCAAATACGTGGAGATGAGAAATTATCCAAGTCAGATAGGTTGTCTATTATCATTCAGAGAAAATTTTACTCTGTGAATTTCGCTTTTGTAGTCACATTGCCTGATGGGCTCTGAAATTCCCAGTCCATAACTAGGAAACAGAAACTAGGAGACTTGTTTGAGGTATATTTTATTAAAACAGTTCTCCCTGAAAAAAGGCAGACAGACAGACAGACAGAAACATCCATTGTCCCAGTAAATTTCAATTTGCGCCGTGACCAGCGTGAGTTTTAACGTTGAGCTCCTTTCCTTCCCATTGGTCAGAAAATTTGCTTTAGTTTCTAAGAGTCGTGCTGGAGTGTGTGCAGCTTGCAGGTATTAGAGGACATGCTGTTACGGGTCTGAAGTAAGTTACTGGAAGGCGTAGATCGAAGGCCCAGGGCTTCAGCCAAGTTCCAACACATGCCAAGACGTCAGGCGAACACACAGACAAAGGTGCCTTCTGGGTGTTTGCGGAATGGTATGGAGAGGAGCTTTGTGGCAGGTGTACAGAGCACTGAGGGAGGAATCAGAAATCAAGGTGGCAACCAAATAACACCGCAGCTCAGTGGCTCACTTTGCCACACGGGTCACTATATTAACCTCTCTGCTCTGTCAACCGTGATGCTAGGGGTTTCCTTTGTCTTTCGATTTTGAGACTGTTTATGTCATTCGTGGCCTTTCATCAATTTCCAAATTTCCAGTGTTTCTGAAAATTCTATACCCCATCAGTGCTATAAGACATGCCATTAAGCCACATGGGTACTCATGTTTATCTTCATTTGTACACCTGTGGGTCGAGCCTTGACACATGCCTGCCTGCAGACTTATGCCAGAGTGTAGGGGGTTGTGCACGTTGCACACGGTGGGACGTGCGGTGCTGTTTGCTCGGTGCGTTCCGAGCGCACCGAGCCTTGAGAGCGCTGGAGTCCGCGCACGGTAGCGGCAAAGGGGCGTCGGAGAACCCCGAGCTCGCTCCGGACCAGGGGGTGGGGGGAGGCGTGTCGAGCCCGGAGCACCTGTTCAGCCTGGGCCTGAGTGGCAGTGTGAGGCTCCGACTCAGGTCGCTAACCTCGCGGGGTCTTGTCTCCCCATCCCGCCCGCTGCAGGTCTGGTTCCAGAATCGCCGCGCCAAGTGGAAGAAGCGCAAGAAGACCACCAACGTGTTCCGCGCGCCCGGCACGCTGCTGCCCACGCCGGGCCTGCCCCAGTTCCCGTCGGCCGCCGCCGCTGCCGCCGCCGCCATGGGCGACAGTCTGTGCTCTTTCCACGCCAACGACACCCGCTGGGCGGCGGCTGCCATGCCCGGCGTGTCCCAGCTGCCTCTGCCGCCCGCGCTCGGCCGCCAGCAGGCCATGGCTCAGTCGCTGTCCCAGTGCAGCTTGGCTGCGGGGCCGCCGCCCAACTCCATGGGCTTGTCCAACAGCCTGGCGGGCTCCAACGGCGCGGGGCTGCAGTCGCACCTCTACCAGCCCGCCTTCCCCGGCATGGTGCCCGCCTCCCTTCCCGGCCCCAGCAACGTCTCCGGCTCGCCCCAGCTCTGCAGCTCTCCGGACAGCAGCGACGTGTGGCGGGGCACGAGCATCGCCTCCCTGCGCCGCAAGGCGCTCGAGCACACAGTCTCCATGAGCTTCACCTAATGCCGCCGCGCGCTGCCCGCTCCGCCGGGGCGCCGCCTCCCCTACCCCAGACCCCCGGCCGCGCTCGCCGGGCTCCTAGTTCCTCCGCCCTGTGTCCCCGGTCCTCCCCTTGCCCCAGCGAGGCCGCCTCCCAAGTTCCGCCCCGTCCCCACCCCCGCTCCCGCCCGGCTCCCCTCGCCTCGCGCTGCCCGCTCGCCTAGGTCGTGCTCGTGCCCTCCTCCTGGCCTCTGCCTGGCGGCGACCCCGGCCATACTTTGGTCACTACCCTTCTCCCCGATGACCCTGCCTCGCCCGCGCCTCCCTTCGGGCTCCTTCTCTCCCGGAGCCTCAAACCCCTGCTCCCGCGCCCGGCAGAAAGCATCCTTCCCGCCATTTTACTTACCAGGGAGTCGACTCAGGATCTGAAATCAGACACCAATGGACTGGTTTGTGGGCAGAAACACACACACACACACACACACACACACACACACACACACACACACACACACACACACTGCCACCATAGCTCACGCTCAGACACTACACGCGCGCGCGCATACACACACACACAAACACGCACACAGTGCATCTTGGTCACACACGGACGTGTTCAAGGTACAGCACAATGTTAGGGATTTTTGTCTTAAAGGTGGATTAAGCATCTGCTACCAACCGCCTCATCGGAGGGCCCAGCTGATGTAATTTGATTTAGCCCTGTATTCTTTCTCCGAACTCCTCTCTTTCTTTCCCGGACCACCACACTACCCTGTCTATCCAGTCACTACTGACTTGCAAAAGACCGCTTTCCTTATAGCTCGTTTTATTATTTTTTATTTTTCTTAAGCACAACTGTGTGAGGGTATGGAAGGGAAGGCTTCTCAGGAGGACCACACCAGCGGATTGGGTGGCAGGTGCAGACTGAAATACTTGTGTGACGAAGAGGTGGTCTTTCCCATTTTGATAGGCCTTTATAGGAAGAACAAAATACACATGGAAGGATTTTTTTTTTCCTTTTTGTAAAAGCAAAAGCCACGTCTCTTTTTTTCTAGATCCTTCAGGACTGGTGTTCGTTTGCTTCCTTTTTTCTGTTTTTCTCTTTTCGCTGCTCTGTGCCCTTGGTTGTTTTGTGGTCGTCCTGGCGCGTCCTTCGTGCCCCCTTCGGCCTCTTGCTGGCCGCGGGTGGGTGCAGGCAGACATCTACAACCCTGCAACTTTGTACAGAGAAACACAATCAGCTCTTTCTGCATGTGCTGGTCAAATCCAAACCCAGAGAACAGAAGCGCTTTCTAAGAATGAACAAACACGTGAAATAGGATGTTTTGTGTAGATAAAGCATTCTTGTTACATACTGGTCAATTTGTGATATGTTTTAACTTATTGTCTGTGCTTATTTACGGAATTTGGTTTTCTTAATAAATGTTTGAGCTAATATAAAGCTTATTATTTGACTTTTCCGGACAAGTTTATATCAAGTTAAATGTAAATGGATAAAATAAAATCATTTTCAGTATGTGATACAGACCATGATGGGTTTTGACTGGCAGGAGGGGGGGGTTTCTCAGAGGGGCCGGGAGAGGGCTAGTCTCAAGTTGGATTTACTTTCTGGGCAGCACTGTGACGCTTCCATCGCAAGGCTAACTGCTATGTAAAAGATAGAGCTGGGCCTGCAAGGCCTGTCAGGCAGGAAGTGCAGAAGCCGGGTCGCGAGCTTTCCACGCGAGCTCAGAGTCTCGCGAGGCTTTGGGCCTAACGCTGGGCTCCTGGACAGGGCAGGGGCCAGCACAGGGTCAAATATTGAGATGCTTCCCTGGTCACTGGCTCGGTGGGCACCCCTGGGAACCACAGGCGTGTGAGGTGAGGGCCGTGGGCAGGAGGAGGTCGCAGTTAAAAAGCGTTGGTCTTGAAAGCCGGGAGCTCGACCCCACAGCGGAGCCCAAGGGCGCGTCTGGTTCGATTCGCGCGTGGGCGCAGCTCCCTATGGGGATTGTGGGTAAGGCGCCCTTGGGCCTCGGTTTCTCCATCCTAAGTTTGGCTTCCCGGACAGCCCTCGAGGGGGCAAAGGAGGGATCCGAAGTGGTGGAGGGTCCCGCGTGACGCCTGGTTGCTCCTCCGGGCATCCCCTGCTCGTCAGTCCTGTTTTCTCTCAGAGTTCATGCTTGGGGCTAGCTAACCTCAGCCACGTGCTCCGGGATTGTCCCTCAAGGCGCTGAAGCAATTGCTGTCTGTGGGGGAAGATCGCCGGCATGTTTTAGGCTTGGAGGCAAGTCGATTTCACTGCCTTGCTTTGGAAAACTGACCCCTTTCTCCATGGGAGGGTTTCTCATTTGGTTGCCGGGGTGTAAGCCCTGAAAGCACCCTTATCCTAGATTACAGTTTTGCGCCTCAGGGCTAAATGTGAGCCTAAGAAGTACATGCAGTCATGACCCAACAACCAGAGCACCAAGGATCTCCTTAAAGGTGACGGCAGAAAGGAATGCTTTTCTGTGATAAAGAAAAGTATATTTTCCTATTACACAAGGGATTTTAACTAGAGGCCAGTCAATGAGTTTACAGGGTCTTTCAGGTGTACGTTTCATAAAGAAACGTGAAAGTATTAGGAGAAGGTAATTCAGTCGCTAATTTTGGCTTTCATATTAAAATGCAAGCTTTTGTTTTGAGACAGGGTCTGGATATGTAGCCCAGGCTGGTCTGGAGCTTCGCCTGCCTCTGCATCCTTAGCGTTTAGACTTGCACACCATGCCAGACAAAAAATGGGACATTTCTGTTCTTTTGGAATGTTTCCTAAAATTAAGGGCAACTTTCATGTTTATAAAGCATCAGGGGATGAAGACAATTTTTTTTAACATGTTTTATGTTCTCCCTTGTCTTATGCTAATGCTTAAGAATTTTTTTGATATCATAATATCAAGTTGCATTTAAGAGACCGGTACAAATCACCACTGATAGCTCCACCAGTGAGCATGGAAGGTTGTTTACAAGGATGCTAATTTTACAGCTTTTTTATGTTGCTATAAAGCATAACTTTATGATGTAGGAATGCAATAAAGGATGTTAAATGGAATCTTTAAAATTTGTATTTCTCAAAGGCCAGGGAAATAGGATCTTTCATTTTTAAAAAAATGGGCTAACTCAGAGCACTGATGAGAAGTTACAAATCAACTGATGTGATACAGGTTTTCAAAGATACTTATATTTTGTGTTATAGTGGTTATTTGTCAACATTAAAAAGAAAGTATACAGAGACTTTCACTTGACCTGACTCTGGAATAATATTTGCTTCTATGGCAGTAGGTTTTTTTTTATATTATTATTATTAAGAATCCTGAACATTTTAAAGTCATACATGCCATTAGAGTAGAGGAAGGCTAACCTGGCCAAAGTGTTGAGGTTGACAGCTTCACAAAGATAAAGGCTGAGACTGAGGTTCTCAGTTACAAGCATGAAAGATTTTTACCTTTTGAGGGAGGAAGAAAAACAAAACAAAACAAAACAAAACAAAACCCCAAACCCAATAGGATAGCATTTTATATTATTTTTACTCATTATTGAAAGTAACTCTGACTCCAGTTTGTTAATGTTATAACTAATTAAAGTTAGTAAGGAATAAATAGTGCCATAGAATATCAGCATGCACGTTAGGTGAGTACAGCGTGCTAGCTGTCCAGGCTCTGATGGATTGTGCTTTTTCTCTGAGTAGCCTATTTGACATCTGTTACTACATGCTAGCCAGAAAAGTCAGTCCATTATGACATAACTATATGATGGTTTTATTTTAATATATGTATTTATCTTTTTATCTTAATTTTCTTCTCAAACTTGGCACTTAAGTATCCTATGTAGCATACGAGTAATAATATAATAATGATGTTGCATTTACTTTTTGTTGTTGATGGAAAAAATATGATACAGGAATGCAACTGCCAAAGATGATGTTAGGTATTGAATATAAAATAGGATGTAAAACAATATGGGTAAATCAAGGAACTTATAAAAACAGGTATACAGGAGAGACATGAAATTCCAACTCTGGAACAGTATGTATTTGTCGCTCTCAATGACTTTGTCCCCTGAAAATGAAAATGTGTTTTTAATCTATATGGCAGACCTCGTATTTTAATTTTGGGAATAAAGAAAAAGCTGAGCTCACACAGATGTGTATCCTGCTAATGGCAGTGGTTAACCTGTCGGTTGAAAGAATGTAACCTTCCTTTTCTCCCTCTCAGACATAAAGATAATCTCATCTGAGGGCATTTATGTGAAGAAATAACAGCATGGCATGGTGAAGCTACTGGCTCATTAATCCTGGCATCTACTTCCAACAGGGTTCCTTGATTAGTTAGATTCATTCACAGGGTATTTCAGAGTTTTTGATTTGTCACCATTGGCTAGGTTCACTGAGTTCAGGCTAAATTGAGCCAGAAGCAATGTTTATTAGTAATTTTGTAGTACAGGCTACCCTAATAATTCAGCCCAAATATCTCATCTGAAAAATATCCATTCATTCTCGCATCTAATGTGGGTTGCAGCTGTGTTCATAGGGAATTGAAAGAACACAAGTGATTGGGCATGTATTTTCTAAATTATTAATACGATAGCTAATAGCTGTAAACCCATCTTCATATCCAATACAAAAATTATGCTTCATTTTAAAAGACGAAAGCGGCAGCAAAGTGGGGCACTACCGCCTGGCTCTGCTCTCACCAGCCAGAGCGTTCAGTAAGGAACCGTGGCCTGTTTAGCAGAGAGAAACAGAACAATGCCTTTCCCCCCTCTCAGAATAAGGCATGGGTTTATGAGATTTCCCATACAAAAATATCAAGAAAATTCAGGCATGAGCCACACAGAGGATCTCATTTCAGTTTTGATGATGTCACAGCCTTTAAGCAGGTACAGTTAGTTGCTTGTGTAGCTAAGCTGTGTCTCCCATTCCCATGATCCATCTTCCATGGAATCCAAGTTTCCGTCTTTAAGGCCATATTGGATACACATTACACCTGTTGCAGTTGCTCTTGCTGCCGCACTCTCACTCAGTTCTGTTCCGAAATAACTCATAAGTACGAGGACATACATAATTAACCTGCATGACATATGCAGTGTATGTGCTTTATATATTTCATTGAAATGTCATAGGGCTTTATATACTATTGTTCACAGTACTTACTGAGTCTATTTAAGGTAAACTCAAGGTCAGACTAAAAACTGTAGAAATCCTTAACACTGAAAAGGTTATATATGATTCCTAGGAAATTAAAATAAAAATACTAGGAAACTGCACAGCACACATACTAGAAATAAGCTATTTCTAGACCTTTGTAATCATAAAATTCTGAAGTCAGTGAAGCTGAATTGACCTGTAAAAAACAACTTTTCTTGTTTAATTAATTGGACAAAATTTGTGAGAGGGTCTTGGTGGACTCAAGATTGAAACCTTTTTGACTCTGGAATTACTACTTTTTGTTTTTTTGTTTTTAATGTCATAGAGTCTGTCTATTGGATATTTCAATACTTGTTTTAGAAATAGTGTTTTCAGAGGGTGTTTGTTTCCTTTTTTCCCTTCGGTCCTTTGCATTTGACTCCATGGCTGATTCAGAGCACATGGCCTCACTGAAGTCAGGACACACACATAAAGTATATTCCTGGTGGCGTGAATGAGGGCATTGAGAGTTGTGTGAGCCAAGTGTTTTGCCAAAGGTCACACAGCAAGTGGCAGAGATGGCTCAGCAATACTGTGCACGTGACATGGAGACGTCCCTCTTAGCAGATTTTCAGGGAAGGAAATTACCTAAATTTGGAGTTTAATAATTTAATAACTTAAATGAGGGGATTGATAGCTGCATAAAATACAAGTGTCAAGAGTCCAGAAGCACCTCATTCTGCTAGAGGCTAATCAGAATGTACCCCAAACCTCCCCTTCTCTGAGAAGGAAATGGGGGGATGGGGGAGGGGGCTGTGAGGGATGGAGGGAGAGGAGAGGAGGGAGGCGGTTGGGATCAGGCTGTAAAGTGATTAAATAAATAAGTAAATGGAAAAAAGAAAAAAATGTGCCCCATTTTAGAAGCCTCTTACCGTGCACAAAGTCTTTATCAGTGAACTTGTTGCTTTGTGACACGAGCTCTGAGCTGATACGACAAGAGGCTTTCCAGATGACCTCATACTTTAAGAAAGGTGCTGTTGCAGTTAGAGAAGGGAAGGCCTGACTGTGCACAGGAAGTGAGTGGCCTTTGTATTCCTCCGTGCCTCCCATGTGCTTTTTGTCAGGCCTTGAAGGATTTTAATAGCGGATGGTGGTGCCAGTTGTGGGTGTCTCTTGGAGTTGGTTTTGTAAGGCATGACGTAGTTATAACTCAGGATAAGCCATTTCTTCTTTTTCTCAATTAAACACATTGTCAATCATACATATAAAACCTTAGCATTGGAATGGATTTTTTAGGGGGGGCAGGGGTTTTGAGACAGGGTTTCTTTGTGTACCCTTGACTGTCCTGGACTCACTTTGTAGAGCAGGCTGGCCAGAAACTCACAGAGATCCACCTGCCTCTGCCTTCCAAGTGCTGGGATTAAAGGCGTGCACCACAACCACCCAGCTTAGAATGGATTTCTTTTTTGAGACAGGGGTTCTCAGTGTAGCTGTCCTGGCTGTCCTGGCTGTCCTAGAACTCACTCATCATGTAGACCAGGCTGGCCTCGAACTTACAGAGATCCTCCTGCTTCTGCCTCCCAAGTGCTGGAATTAAAGGGGTATGACACCACATCTGACCTGAATAGATAGCTCAAATCACCTGGTTTAGATACCATAGCTGTCCTTTAAAACTTCCTCAGCCCGTGGTCTCTCAGGCTGCTGCTGAGTTCGAGGTAGATGCCTAGTTTTGGCCCACTGCAGGGAAGTCCTCTCATTGCTGCTAGTCTGCTGCTTCATTCTTCAGGTATAGTCTGACTTTATTAAGAACTATCATATCGATTAATAATAAAATGAATGCTTTTTACACTTGTTGGTACTTTCATAAGTCAGCTTTACACTTTGTGGCTGTGGTAGACAGACTTCATGCCTAGGGCTCGGCACAGCCATTGGCTGTTTGTTGCTCTCAGCAAATTCTGAGGTGACAAAGAAACTCTTCAGATAGTCCTTCCTGTAGCTGAGTCGGTGATGAGAGCTGCTTGAATTTGGGGAAGTAAGGAGGCTGCTAAGGACTTGCAGTGGTTCTCTCTGGTGGTGAGACAAAGTTAGAAAGTTGTGAATTAGCCTTGATGTTTTGGCCCAGAAACTTCTGCAGTTAATGCAGTGAGAACAACTCCTATTTCATTCTCCTGATTTTTAAGAGCCTAGCATAGGTAACCCCAGAGTCAGCTCGAGACACCCCAAGACCAAGTCCTCATCACAAAGGAGATTTGTGTCAGAGGGACAGAGGTCTGGGATGTGAGACAAAGGGGGAGAAAGGGGAGAAGAGGAAGAGAACAAAGGAGGAGGGAGAATGGGCCAGGGAGAGGAGGGGTAAAGGATGTTTGTCCCAGGAGGACAAAGGACTGTCTTTGGATAAAGAGGAGACTGACACGGGCCACGGGTTTATAAAAGTAGAATGGGAAACCCCATGTTAGGATAAGGCATTTAATTTAATTTTGTTTGTTTTCACGTAAAAAAAAATATTTATTCACTTTAACTTCCTGGTGTTAGCCCCACCCCTCCTTACCTTCCAGTCCCACCCTCCCTCTCTCTCCTCCATGCCCTCTCCACTATTCCTCAGAAAAAGAGAGCCCCCCCCACCTACCCACCTACCCCCCCACCTACCCACCTACCCCCCCACCTACCCACCTACCCCCCCACCTACCCACCTACCCCCCCACCTACCCACCTACCCCCCCACCTACCCACCTACTCCCCCACCTACCCACCTACCCCCCCACCTACCCACCTACCCCCCCACCTACCCTCCTACCCCAGTTCATCAAGTTGCATCAGGCCTGAGAACATCCTCTTCCCCTGTGGCCTGGCAAGGCAGTCTCTCCAGGAGGAAGTGATCAAAAAGCTGGCAACAGAGTCCTTGCCAGAGAGAGGCCCACTCCTCTTAATAGAGGACCCACATGAAGCCTGAGCTACTTGTCAGCTGCATCTTTACAGGGGTCCTATGTTCAGTCCACGCAAGGTCTTTGGTTTGAGCCTCAGTCTTAGCAGGCCCCTCAAGGTCCTGGCTAGTTGGCTCTATTGGTCTTCTTGTAGAGGTCCTGTCACCTCCAGGTCATTTTCTCTTTTCCCCCACTTTTTCACAAGACCCCCTATGCTTCACCCAATTTTTGGCTGTGAGTTTCAGCATCTGTTTTGATCCACTGCTGGATGGAGCCTCTCAGGAGTACTCTGCTAGGCTCCTGTTTACAAGCATAGCAGAGTATCCTTAAGAGTGTCAGGGGTTGGTTCTCTCCATGGGGTGTGTCTGGGGTTGGGCCAGGCATTGGTTGGAGAGATGTTTAATTTTAATTGGGCATTATTAATCAGAGTAGTCAAAAGGGGCTTTTGATTGCTGGACTTCAATACTTTGATACCTGGACCTTGGTAGTCAGCCTCAGGGGGAGGAAGTGGCCAAATAAAGGAAAAGCCCTTGGTGGCTAGCTTTAGGAACGATACCTAATTTTTGTTTTGTTTTGTTTGTTTGTTTGCTTGCTTTTTTAAAAAAAGGCAAGGTAGAAGGAATGGGGGAGAAGGGCAAAGCCTGCCAGAGCCACATGCTAGAGTGAGCTATTGTCCCTTTA
Organism: Acomys minous; assembly: GCF_964271855.1. Lineage (NCBI taxonomy): Eukaryota > Metazoa > Chordata > Mammalia > Rodentia > Muridae > Acomys > Acomys minous. Next base: position 101,461,528 of record NC_140492.1, on the reverse strand, counting down.
GCCACACGTGGGTATTCAGTGAGCAGAGTTCATTTCTAACCACAGTCTTATTTTCTTCATGACAGATATCCTCAGTTTTCTCATCTAACATTTTTTATGCTTACAAATCAATAACAATTTTGTGCTTATTAACAAGGCACAAAGGTAGGGTGCAAGAGAAATATATGACATCCAAATTCTAAAGGAGCAAAAATATAATTAAACCTAATTTTTTAGTGGCAATTTTTAATGGGTTGATCAATCATTAAGCGCTCTGATCCAAATCTTAAATGCAACAGGAACCCAAAGAAGCAGACCACCATCAGGGAGTGAATCCCTGGGCCAGGCGTCCTGAAGGAGGAAGTTTTACAGGACAGCGGGTGCCCATTAGAATGTCCTTGCCCGTCTTGCTCCACTGTTTCTGGGTCTCATGTTTAGATCTATAAAGTATATACAGATGTTTATGCATATCCACACATATAATCTATCTTCTTAAATATGGAAACTTTAACTAAATTTGGTCTCTAATGATCAGGGTCATTTTCTAGACTCCTTTAGTAGTGATTTATAGCCTAGCCTAATATAGTGCTTATGTGCATCCTTACCTACTGTTGGTATTAAAGTTCCCAGCATATTTAACTTGGTACTGATTTGCAGGTGTGTGTGTGTGTGTGTGTGTGTGTGTGTGAACTTGACACAAGCTAGTCATCTAGTGAGGGGGAACTTCAATTGAGAAAATGTCTTTATCAGATCACATTGTAGACAAGCGGGTGGGTCATTGTCTTGATTAATAATTGTTGAGGAAGGCCATAGCCCACTGTGGGTCGTACGACCCCCATGCAGGTGATCCTGGGTTGTATAAGAAAGCAGATGGAGAGGCAAATGAAGAGAACCATGAGGAGCAAGCCAATAGTATTCTTTCATGGTCTCTGCTTCATTTTTTTAAAAAAACTTTATTAAAGTATTGACTTTGTTTCACATGTATATTTTTGTCTCCCTAGCATTTCCATATCTGGCCGCCACTATTACTATCCTATCATAACATTCCGTACATACTTAAAATCAAGTTAAGGGTGGCGGTCCCTCCTAGAAAACTAAACAGGCATTTTAGACAACACATTCTTCTCAACTGAACCTGGACAGCATTTATCAAACACAGTAGGGAAAGTTCTCACTTTACATTATCAAAGGGACGGCCAGATATCAACTGTTAGAGGATGCATAAGACAGAGTATTTCAATCTGTTTAAACCATTCCTTAAAGAGACTTCTGCTGCCAGCGAGCTCGAGTAGCCTCCTGGCCAGTCATCCGGAAGCAATTCTTCATGGAATTAATGACCTTGGCTTCCACTTTGGGAAGAGAAACACCTATTTCTATACATGTTTGCATGTTTGACTTAATGTCTTCTACAGAACCAGTTTTTTTGTTTTGTTTTGTTTGGTGTTTTATGAGTTTTTTTTTCTGTTTTTTAAAGGACCTTTGACCCTTTGATCTTGGTGTTGGTGGTCTTTTCCATTTTGGTTTTTCCATTTTTGTGCATTTTTGCTGGCATATCTTGTGCAGATTTCTTCACTCAGCTTCTTCATCATCTTCATCAAGTTTCACTTTTTTTCTGTGGAACCTTCAGGGGCAGATCGCTTTCCAGACATGCTTAAGGGTTTTACATCCTCCTCTTCTTCATCTTCTGACTCTGCATCTTCTCTGCAGCTACTAGGTGTCCACTGATGTGCACAGGCCCTGAGCCACACTTCAACCTTAAGACCTCAGCTGGTGTAATTTCAAAGCTCCCAAGTGAAACTATTGGTTGCAGAGATGATTTTCAAAGTTGCCACTGTTACTGTAACTGGACCACCTTCTTAGTTCATTGCTTCTGCCACTAGGATGTGTAGTTCGTCTTTTGGCCTTGCCCTTAAACTGGCTCTTCTTAATGATGGCCGGTGCTCATTTTCATCATTCCCTACTTTAAAGTGATAATCTTTGTCAGCCTTTAGTTCCCAGCTGGAAGGGAAGTTCTGAGGCCTAAGAGGGCCCTTGGCCATGTCCATCCAGTCTTCTGTGAGGCAGAGGCGCGCAGTGTGAGAGAACACTGCCTACTGTTCCTCAGAACAGACACGCAGGGCAGGAGTCTGCTTCAGTTTTTAGTTCAGGTTCCTGCTTGAGCATCTGCCTTCGCTTCCCTCAATGACGAACTGTGATTAGGACATGGACCCCAAATAATCCCTTTCCTCTCCAGGTTGGTTTTGAGTCATAGTCTTTATCGCAGCAATAGAAAGCAAACTAGGCAGGATACATAGGCAGGGGCAGGGAGGGGACATGGCTATGAACTGCGTGATAACCAAGGTAAAAAGAATCACTCCTGACAGCAAGTAACACGCTTTCATTCTCACAGAAAGATCATCCATGGCTTGTGGTGAGCACAGTGCTCACTTCAGATAAGCTAGTCCTCCGTGGGAGGCTAATTACCCTTTCCAAAGGGCTGGGGACCATGCAGTATCGTCAAAAAGGTAATTTAGTAAATGGTGCCCTGGTATGTTGGAAGAGTTAATATGCCACTCTTGGAAACTCCAGTGACTAGATTGTTTCCCACAATAGAGGGAGGAACGCACACTTGCCAGGAAACCATCTATCTGAGAGTTCCCCGATGGAAGACTTAAGAGCGTCATTTTCATTTTAAGCCCAGCAGCTTCTCTGAGAACTGTTTATATGCTCTGAGACATCTCAGATTTGAAGTTACGGTGAGAATTTTCCCTTTAGGCAGAACTCCAAAGGATAACTTAGGTAGGGTTTACTCAGAACACAGGTTAAGAGATTATTGATTCTTGCCAGGCAGTGGTGATGCATGCCTTTAATCCCAGAACTTGGGAGGCAGAGGCAGGTGGATCCCTGTGAGTTCAAGGCCAGCCTGGTCTACAAATCGAGTCCAGGACAGCCAAGGCTACACAGAGAAACCCTGTCTCGAAAAACAAAACAACAAACAAACAAACAAACAAACAAAAGATTATTGATTCTTGTCTGAGTTCGGGTTACTGTTGCTGTGATAAAACAACACAAACAAAAGCAACTTGGAGAAAAGGATTTATTTGTTTTACGTATCCTAAAGCACAATCCACCAGGGAAGCCAAGGCAGAACTCAAACTGGTTGAGGACCGGGAGGCAGGAACTGATGCAGACAAAGGCCATGGAAAAGTGCTGCTGTTGTCTTGCTCAGCCTGCTTTCTTATAACACCCAGGACCCCAAGCCCAGGGGTAGTACTACCCACAATGGCCTGGGCATCCTACACCAACCACTAGTTCAGAGAATGGCCCAGTGTCCTGGTGTACTCCTTAAAGCCCAGAGCTTGGGAGACAGAGGCTGGTTCAAGGCCAGCCTAGTCTATATAATGAGTTCCAGGACAGACAGGGCTTGGAAGAGAGACTATGTCTTAAAAGAAAAAGGAAACGAAGATATCGCTAAGGCTATCCTACAGCTTGATCTTATGGAGGCAATTTCTCGATTGAGGTTCCATTTTTTTTCAGATGAATTTAGCTTGTGTTAAATTGACATCAGATAGCAAGAACACTTCTCAGTAAGGCAGGTTTTTCTTTTTCTTGTAGAGAAAGTTTGGTTTTGTTGCTGCTTTGAGATGTTGGAGACTCAGAAGAAATGCAGCATGCTTTGCCAAACAAACTGTAGTCCCTGATTAGCCAGTATTGACAGTGTGATGATCCTGGTGCCGACATTTCTCACAAGATAGTATTCTGTGTACTGGGTGTGGTTCCCTCCTTTCCTGGGGCCTCATCTTTAAAGAGAGCTTGTCTGCAGTACTAAAACCACAGCAGGTCCCCTAGGGATTGACTTCCTCAGGCTGACAGGTGACAGAGTGGAGTTACTTGTATCTCCCGGCTTTCCCACAGGCCCTCTCCCCAGCCCTTGTTAACAGAACACCCCCCTGCCCCACCCCTGCCCCACCCCCTCTTACCCATCCCTCTGTTCCTCGCTTTGAGCTCCAGGTCTGGCTTCTGCTTCTTCCTAGCTCTGAAGATAGCTCTGTGTGTCTGCTGCGGCAGCCATTTGGGGCCTGGAGGATATGGAGTGCATGTCCCAAGGGGGAAACGGGGATGCTAAGGGAAGGAGGAAGAAAGTCCTAAGGGAGTGCTGGAAACAGATTCTGGGTTCCGCGCAGTTACGGGATTGGCTGACACTTAGCAAGGTTGGGTTGGCACTTGGAATTGGTCAAACCTGACCTCGAAATGCTTACCATCTGGGGACCTTATGTACTTTCCTGCTGTCTTCTGGTTGGCTCAGGCCTAGGGTGGTTCTTTTCCTGGAACAGTTAGCGGGGTGACCTTGAGGACAGGCCTAAGATGAAGTGGTGAAATGGCTGGGGCTCTACGGTAACAGATGAAAGTCTATCCTGGAACATAAAGAAGCAATGAGTTTGGGGGTGGGGGGATCAGATCCAGGGCTCATCTCAGTTTGTGGGTGTTGGCCACTTACTTTTCAGCCTCAATGCATGGTAAGAAATAATCTGTTGAATAAATGACACCGGGGTGGTATGAAAGGACTGTAATATTGACTGACACTAGGTATCAGAAAAAAGAGCGATCAAACAACTTGCCAAGTAAAAGTAAAAACAAAAAATGTGTGTGTGTGTCTGTGTGTGCATGAGTGTTTGCACATGCATGTGGATTTCAGTTGTCTTTGTCACTTTATCACCTTATTTTTTGAGACAGGGTATTTGAACCTGGAACTAGCTTGGCCAGCAAGCTCCAGAGATCCACCTGCCTCTGTCTCCCAGTGCCAGAATCACAGGCATGGCATTGCTTTCCATGTAGATGCAGGAGATCGTGTGGCAGGCACTTTACCGACTGAGCCATGTCCCCAGGCCTGTAAAAATCACACCAAATATGGGCTGCTTATCTCATTACCATGAGGCATTGAGGCAAGTTTATGTAAGGTGAAATATTTTCACGTGAGGTTCGACTTCTACTTTGTAAATTCTGCTAGATGTTAGATAGATGTGCCACACAGGAAGATGACTGCTAATCTACTCCTCTGGTTAGTCACATAGACGTTAGAACAAGTGGTCACTAAGGGAAATGTGGAGAGAAGGGGCAGGACACACCACATTTGTGGAGTTGCACTTCTAAAACATCTAAAACATTTATCTCATGTAAGAGAGAGAGAGAGAGATGGGGGTGGTGGGGGGAGAAGAAGGGGGGAACTGCATGTGTGCAGGCCAGAGGAGGGTATTGGATCCTATGGAATGGGACTTACATTGTAACCCTGATGATATGGGTACTGGGACCCAAACCCAGATCCTCTGTAAGAGCAGCAAAGCCCTCTTGGCTTCTGAGCTGGTTTTTGATTTTTGTTTTGTTTTGTTTTTAGCCCCTCGAACATTCCCATATCAGCTTGGAGCTACCCCCTTTCCTGATTTATCTCCATGTCATGACAAGTTTTGCATGCTTCATTAGTTAAACAGTTCCCCTTTAGTTAACAACGACTTTTCTGTTTAAAAAGTATAGAGAGTATTTATTTATTATGGAGCCAAATATGAATAACTGTGGCCTGGGAATACAGATTTAGGTTAAATTCCATGTTCCAATGTGGCAATAGTTGCATGAAGTTTTTTTTTTTTTTTTTTTAGATTTATTTATTATGTTTATAATGTTCTGCCGCATATACACCTGCACACCAGAAGAGGGCACCAGATCACATTATAGATGGTAGTGAGTCACCATATGGGTGCTCGGAATTGAACTCAGCACCTCTGGAAGAGCAGACAGTGCTCTTAACCTCTGAGCCATCTCTCCAGCCCCAGCATGAAGTTTTTACGGTAAGAGAACAAAGGATCACAAACAGATACACTTTGTAAATGCATTGGTGGGAACATCAGGTTGGTGGGTTACAGCAAAGTGGGGGGGGGGGGTTCTGAACCAGGCCACAGGTCTGTCACATGGTAGTCTTGGCTTTGGGTTGATGGAAGGTAGGCGTCTGTTTGTATATTCCAAAGGATTTACCTAATAGACATGAAGCTGTTAGGTCAATACGAGGTGGGCAATAATGACAGTTAAGGAAATGAAAGATAGCCCAAGTTAACGTGGCCCTGGACTTGAATGAAACATGCAGTTTCTCTACATCATTGAAGTTCTGATTAATCAATCGCCCTTAGAAGTTGCCGCGTCTCTTTGGGAACTTCCATTTATAGTCTCTCTGTTGGCAAAGCATCACATTTTGTGCATGCAAGAACCAAATACTATTTCTTAAAGTATTATTTAATGTCCTGCATCAGTAGGAAGACTCATTGCTGGGATCTGATGTAAATGAAGCTGAGCAGGAGGAGGAAAGCCGTCTTTGGGAGAGAGCATTACTGCTAAAGCCATTAGGGAAGAAATCTTTGGGCTGTATTATCAGAGTCTACTAGCCTGAATCATGATCTGGGTTTGATTTAAAAAAAAAAAAAAATCTCTGTATTTGACACGACTCATGACATAATGGGGTAAAATAATGAAAAACATAAACTAGCTTTATGAAGTGAAAGTGATGATGGAAACAGTTCCAAAATTTACATTAAGATTGTTGCTACATTTTATTCATTTTGTCTGTGAAATATGTGTGGGTTCACATGGCCATAGTGCATGTGTGGAAACCAGAGGAGAACTTGTTTTGTTCTTCCGTCATGTGGGCCCTAGACGTTGAGCTGAGGTCATCAGGCTTGACAGCAAACACCTTTAGCCACTAGACTACATCACCAGTCCCAAAGTTTACATAAAAATCCAGTCTGTCAGCTGGGCGGTGGTGGCACACACCTTTAATACAATCACTTGAGAGGCAGAGGCAGGTGGATCACTGTGAGTTTGAGGCCAGCCTGGTCTACAGAGCGAGTTCCAGGTCAGCCAGGGCTATACAGTAAAGCCCTTGAAAAAACAAAAACAAACAAACAAACAGCTTAAAAATACTAGTCTGACTCTATTTCTCCTGTATATAGTTCTTCTTAATTAATTATTTTGGTTTTTCGAGACAGGGTTTCTCTGTGTAGCCTTGACTGCTGTCCTGGACTCACTTTGTAGACCAGGCTGGTCTCAAACTCACGGTGATCCACCTGCCTCTGCCTTCCAAGCCGCTGGGATTAAAGGCGTGCGCCACCATGCCTGGCTCTTCTTCTTCTTAATTATTATTGTTTTGTTTTTTTGATCCAGAGCCTCTCTGTGTAGCCTTGGCTGTCCTGCAGCTTGCTGTGTCAACAAGGCTGGCCTCCAGCTCACAGAGATCCATCTGCTTCTGTTTCCTGAGTGCTGGAATCAAAGTCTTGCGCCACCACGTCTGGCTGTATTCTGTTTTTTTTTTTTTTTTTACATTTGGAGCATTTAAAAGAATCTGTTGTCTTTTAATTTAGCTGGGTTTGTCAGTTTGGTTCTATATCTATAGCTGTATATGAAGTGGTTATCTCTAATTCTCAGGGAAGATTGGTGTTTGGTACCTAAATTACTATAATTATATTATAATTATAATGTCTACATGTAATTGCAGACATTAACTTGGTTTGTTCCATTATCTCAGTAGTCTACTAGATTTTAGTTTGGCAGAGTAGATACACAGTTATGTCACAGAAGAAGGAACAAGTAATACCGGATTTCTTTCCAACAGAGCTGTAAGGCAACTTCCCTAATTCATTTTCCTACTTTAAACTCTGTGATTGCCTTTTATCATTGTGGTGGGAAGTGAATATAAATGTAATTGATAGTCAAAGTATAAAGCACACTGAGGCTCTGTGCATCCTACCTAGGTAGAGGTTCGCCGAGGTGTATGGTGGAATTTGGGGCTGCTTGCGGTTTGCAGTTGTGCGTTTGCTAGAAAAACATTGTTTTTATTACAAAACCCCTCTTTTGAGTGAATGCACAACAAATGCACTTTCACCTATTGCTGCACTGTATAGCCAGTGTCACTTGACTTTATCTTTTAATTTTAAGTTAAATAAAAGTTAAAGCTCAACCTGGCATGGTGGCACATGCCTGTAACCCAAGCACTTGGGAGGTGGAGGCAGGAGGATCAGGATATTAAGGTTATCCTTGGCCACGCAGCAGACTAAAATAAATAAATAAATAAATAATAAAAACAAGCTTGGACATGGTAAAGGCTCACCACACAAGTATGAAGCTCTGAGTTCAGATCCCAGCATCACATGAAGAATCAGGCACAGAGGTGTCCACCTGTGAACCAAGTGACGCGCTAATCTAGATGCAGCCAGTCTAGCTGAATTCAATGAGAAACCCAGTCTCAAAAAATCAGGTGCAGAGCAATTGAAGATACCTGATGCTAACCTCTGACATGAGTGCGCGCGCGCACACTCACACACACACACACACACACACACACACACACACACACACACGCCTGTACATATATGCACACACAAATATAAGTATATAAACATAAATAGAAAAGTTTCCAAGTCACAATATACATTTGAAAAAAAGAAATACTGTTTTTATTTTGTGCATACAGGTGTCTTGCCTACATGCACGTCTGCCTGATGCTGGCAGAGGGAGAGGAGGGTGTCAGAACCCCTGGCGCTGGAGCCACAGGTGACAATGAGCTGTCCTGTGGGTGTCGGGGATTGAACCCCTGTCACTGGCAAAGCTGTCTCTCCAGCTCCACAATATTCATATTTTAAGTGCTTAAAACCTACCTGTGTTCAGCGGCTACTGTGTGTGAGTAGCTTCAGAAAGTTGTTTCTGGACAGTGCGACTCAAAGCATTCCAGGCCAGAGAGGTAGAGGATCAGGTGGCTCAGCTTCTTGCTGCACTCTATGGGAGCTTTCTGTCTGCCTTAGTTGTTGAATAAGCAAAGTATGGGGCATTGAGGGCATGTGAGGAGAGCTCCGTGAGTAGGAGCTTTTCTGCCCATCTTTCTCTCTCTCTCTTTAGATTTTATTTTATATGTATTAAGTGTTTTCCTGCCATCTGTCTGTATACCACATATATTCCTGGTACCAGCAGAGGCCAGAAGAGGATGCCAGAGCCCCTGGAAGTGGAGTTAGAAACAGATGTGAGTGCCAAGTGATTGCTGGGAATTGAACCCTGGTCCTCTGGAAGAGCATCACATGTTCTTAACCTCTGAGCCATCGCTCCATATTTCTATCTACATTTTCATATGAAGGCTTTTAAAGAATGGGGATAAGGGGACGCATAAAGAATATTTTAATTATTGAGGCTATGCATTGAGAGGAATGTGCATTTCAAATGTGGCAGCCAGTTCTTTCTGTGTATCGCTCCCCAAGTCCATGCCCCAGTGATTTTGTCTATAGTAATGACAATGCAAGGCTGCACATGAGTGTTGGGGCTACAACTTGGTCATTTGGAGTGCATATATGAGGGATTTGTACTGTGCAAGAGGAGAGAAACAGTGATCTGAGGTAAAGTGCATGTTTTAGGAAAATGTCTTCCTAACACTTGTAGCTTTTCTAACCCTGAACTGAAATCAGTGTCGTGCTCTCCCTAGGGCACCCTCAGTTCCCTGGGGATTATAACATAGGCGATCTGTCAAAGCCCTGTAGACCCTGTCAAATGTGCTGCTGCTTAAGTTACAATTTGGACCATGGTTTTGGGTTCCTCATGCAGATGTGTATGGTAAGCCTGCAGATGTGCACAAAGAAAAATCAGTTGAAAAGGCTTGTATATCTTGCACTGGTGTGAGGTATGTTTAGCTTAGATGAGTCCTGAAGGACTTAGTTCATAACTGTTGCAGCATAAAGTGTGTGATCAATACAGAGTAGATTGAGCTAGTATGAAGGGAACCCCCCAAAAGGAACCCAAAGACAGAGAAGGTTTGTATATTTAAGGTCTGTGTTTTTAAGTTTCTTTTTTTTTTCTTTTTGGTTTTTATTTTATTTTATTTTATTTTATTTTCATTTTAACAGAAAATTTTTTATTGAAAAATAAAATAATTCATATTACATCTCAATTGCTAGCCCATCCCGTGCATCCTCCCATTCCTCCCTCCCTCCCGCTTTCACCCCATTCCCTTTCCCTATGACTGTGACTGAGGGGGACCTCCTCCCCTTGAATATGCTGCTAGGGTATCAAGTCTCTTGTTGATAGCCTGCTATCCTTCCTCTGCGTGCCATCGGGTCTCCACATCAAGGGGACATGGCCAAATATGGGGCACCAGAGTTCGTGTGAAAGTCAGTCCCCATTCTCCACTTAACTGTGGAGAATATCCTGTCCCTTGGCTAGATCTGAGTAGGGGTTTGATGATGACTGCATGTATTGTCCTTGGTTGGTGCCATAGATCGAGCAGAACCCCTGGGCCCAGATCCACCCATCATAGTGTTCTTCTTGTAGGTTTCTAGGACCCTCTGGATCCATCTATTTCCCTATCTCCTATATTTCTCTCACTTAAGGATGTCCTCGCCTCTATTCCACTTTCCTGGTAAGTGAAGACTTCCATGAGACATGCCCCTTGGGCTAGTGTCCAGTTATAAGTGAGTATATACTATTTGAGTCTCTCTGCTTTTGGGTTAGCTCACTCATTATGATCATTTCTAGTTCAATCTATTTGTCCACATATTTCGGAAATTCTTTGTTTTTAATAGCTGAGTAGTATTCCGTAGTGTAAATGTACCACAGTTTCTTTATTTATTCTTCTACTGAGGGACACTTCGGCTGTTTCCATGTTCTGGCTATTATGAATAAGGCCACTATGAACATGGTTGAGCATATGCCTCTGTTGTATGCTGGAGCGTCTTCTGGGTATATTCCAAGGAGTGGAATAGTTGGGTCTTGAAGCCATATTCCCAGTTTTCTGAGATATCTCCAGACAGATTATTTTAAAGTTTCAAATGGTGACTTAAAGGTAAAAATTTCACTTTTACTTTGAGACTTAAACTCATTTAAAAAATGGAAACTCACTTAAATGGTGATGTGGAGTGTTACTTGTTGGCAATGTTATGGAATCGCAGAAATCAGTGTTGACTGGATTTATGGGTGTCACAGTAGCCATTGATTTTTTAATCATAGAAAAATTCAATCAGAAACACAGAGAAAATAGTATAATGAAGTCCCATATCACCCAGGTGCAATGGGTATCATGGTTTGGCTCACTTACTGCTGTTTCCCTCTGCTGTGGAAAATTGAAATATGTCTGAGATAGTCCATGTTTCAGAAGCACCTCTAAAACCATGGACAATTGTGTCACTTGTCTCCAATAAAAATAACAATTTTATTATTATTCAAGGCACAATCAGACTATCTTGAAGTATTGTTTTAGAATTAGTTTTAGAGAATCTGGCACAAACACAATCCACATATTGTAGTTCTTTGCTTTGTGTAAGACAAATTTGTGATTTTAGGAAACTTGTGTAATTGGGTTACCATCACCACAATCCATTTTCCCTCCTGATTCCTCCCCCTCGTGTGTGTGTGTGTGTGTGTGTGTGTGTGTGTGTGTGTGTGTGTAAGATAGAAGTCAGTCACCTTGCAGTGTAATTCCTTAGGGTTTGTCCATCTTGTTTTATCAAACAGAGTCTCTGTCTGGCGCCAAGGCTTACCAGTTAGTCTAGGCTGGCTTGCCGGTGAACACCAGGGACCTGCCTGTTTCTATTTCTTTAGCACAGTGCCACAATGCCCAGATTTTGATGACTTCTGGAGCTTAAACTCAGATCCTCATGGTGTCATGGCAAGCACTTTACCAACTGAGCTGTCTCCCCTAGCCCCTCTATTTTTCAAACCTTACCACGTCCCCATAAATTCCCCTCACCCATCTGTTTTCAATACCTGGACCTCCTCTAGACTTAGGCAACCAGGGTTTGCTTGTTCTCTTCTTCCCCATATGCATGCATGTATGTATGTATACATTGTGTTCACACATGTGTGGGCTCAAGTGTGTGTGCACTATAGAAGGAATCTCTTGTGTATTGTATGGATGTAACACCTGTCAATTAAAAAAAAAGTATGCCTTATCGGTAAGGCAGGAAATAGGTGGGACTTCTGGCAGGCAGAGGGGATTCTGGGATAGAGCCAGGCGTGTGGGATTGAGCCACCAAGATGTGAGAAAGATGGATGCATGGTGCCTGAGCCCAGATAGCCAACCTTGTGACAGATTGTAGATTGGTATAAATGGATTATTTTAAGTTATGATCTAGTCACAAAAGAGCCTAGGCATTTGTAAAATAATAATTGAGTCTCATGAGTCGTTGTTTCAGGAGCTTGGGGTTGGAAGCATGTACATGTGGAGGCTGGACGTTGACCTCAGGTATCTTCCTTACCTACTCTCCACCTTATAGACTGAGGGAGGGTCTCTTACTGAGCTTGGAACTTGCTGTTTTGAAGCCTGCCTAGCTGCTTGTTGTGGGGGTTCCCTGTTTAGGCCTCTAGGCTCAGGTGGCTGTCACTTGTGCTCTGCGTGCACATCTGAGCCCTGATCCTCACGTTTGCACAGCAAGCTCTCTACAGGCCGAGTCACCTCCACGACCTTGATCTGCTTACTATGTGTATAAATTTTCCTTTTTTGGATATTGCATATTTTAAGTTTTTAAAAAGATTTATTTATTGTTATGTATATGAGTATGCTGTCTTCATGCATACCAGAAGAGGGCATTAGATTCTATTACAGATGGTTGTGAGCCACCATGTTGTTGCTGGCAATTGAACTCAGGACCTCTGGAAGGGCAGATAGTGCTGAGCCATCTCTCCAGCACATAAGTTTGTTCTTTTAAATCTAGAGTTGTTTTCCCCTCTCTTTCTTTTACTGTTCACTTTCTAAACTGTCTTGTGTTATTTTACTTGTTGCTTAGCCCACCCTGAGTTCTTGTAAATGGAATTTAGCTACAGAGCAGCACTATGCAATTATGCAAATGCTCTTTATCTGTATTGTATAATGACTGCATGTAACTTTTGAGCCCTTTGAAGTAGGGGTACTATAATGGAGAGAGAAGTTGAATTTTATATTTTAAATGGATATCACTAAATACAGCAGCAGCACTGTTATTAATGCATCTTTAGGGTCTTAATCGGATTTGAGTCCAGTGTTTGGGGCGTGGACAGTTCCTAAAAAGTGTCATGTGTTCCTTGTTGTGTCACATCACAGGAGGAAGGATGCAGCGTTTGCTTGTTTCACTGTGAGGGATCAGAGGGTTCGAGTGGGGAGTCTAACCTCCATTGTAACAAGTCCCTGTTGGTATTGTATTTAATGGGTTCAGTCATTTATGAACATCATCGAAAACAGTTACTTTACCAGGCTTTGCAAAAATACTGATTTTCTCCTATTATCTATGATTCCTTTTTTCCTCCTTTATTGGCCAGTATTCTTTTACTTATTCTGCCCAGGCTAGCCTTGAGCTCTTGTACTTCGGCTCGCTGAGTTCTGTGGTAGGTGTGTATCACAGTGGCCTAATATTCTTCAACCAGAGAACTTTCTTTAGTCAACAAGGAACATGTCTATCCTAAAGTAAATATTGTTATGGGACAAGCAGGATATATATTTAATTTTTGCTTTTTAAATACCATTTTTTAGAGTAATGAGTACCCTAGTTATCTTTGGTGGTGCTCGATACGGTGATGTTTTCAGTGTCATTATGAACTCAGAGCATTTACTTAGTGTACATTAGTCAGTTTTACTTTTTTTTAATGACTAAAGTATCTCATCTTTGGCTAATAGGCGCTCTAGATGTTAGCGTGTATGTCCTTTTGATAAAACCAGAGGGAGCTCTAACTATTAAGGGAATGAAAATCAAAACCATAGTGGCATCAGTGGAGTAGTGTTGTCAACACAATAGCAAATCTCTGTTGAAAGTAATGTGGAGAAACTGGAAACTTTGTGTACTATGGGTAGTAATATGCAATAGTGTAGCCACTGTACACAATAGTCTGACGTTGTTGTCTTGGGACTCAATATGTACGTCAGGCTGGTCTCAAACTCATAGAGATCCTCTTGCCTCTCCTTCCCAAAGTGCTGAGATTAAAGGTGTGCCCTCCCACACCTGGCCCTAAAGATTTACTTATTTAACTTCTGCATATGGATGTTTGTCTGACCGTACATCTGCACTCGAGAAGAGGGCATTGGATCCTATAGGACTACTGTTATAGATGAGTGTGAACTGCCCTGTGGGTGCTGAGTATTGAACTCAGGACATCTAGAAGAGCAGCAAGTGATCTTAACTGCTGAGATATCTCTCTAGCCCCTCCATGGTGTTGTTAACATTATTAGAAATAGAATTGCCACATGGCCCACCAGTTGTACTTATGGATGTGTACTCAAAAGGGTCAAAAGCGAGACCTTGATAAGGTACTTGTACGCCACAATCAAAGTTTGTTCTCAACAATCAAAAGGCAAAAGTAGCCCTAATATTCATCAGTGGATGAAAAGATAGACCAACACATACACACATGCACGCACACACTGTGCATGCCTGTATATATGATGGAGTATTTATTCCTGATGCATGCTACAACACAGATGAACCTTGAAACGTCGGGAAATGCTTTATGATTCTTCTGTGGAGGAAAGAACAGTAGTAAGATGCATATACACAGGAAGAAGAGCTGTGGTTACCAGGGCCTAGGAGGAAAATGGGGAAAGTAATTCTGGGAAAAGATGACATTGAGCTATACTCTTAGAAATGAGTAATGTGGTACATTTTGTTTTCATGTGTAATTTACCACAGATTTTTAAAATACTTTTGAAATTCTTTAAAAATTTGCATTTTAATCCATGTATTCCCCTTACCCAACTCTTCTCAGACTGCCCCCCATCTCTCTACTCACTCAATTTTATGTTCTCTCCCCCACTTAAAACTCCATTGAGACATGTAATTCTGGTTGCCCTGGCACTGACTGTGTAAACCAAACTTGCCTTGAACTTGCCATCTTTCTGAGTGTGGGGGTTAAAGGCCTGCTCCACCACATAGGCAGAATTATCAATCACAACAGTTTTTCTGTGGATTCTAGATGATTAAATGATAATATAGTATAAACAAATGTGATATATAGTGTACTATAGTATCCACAAATGGTAACATTCTATTCTGCTATTATATATTTACATTTTCATGTACTACATATTGAAGATCTTATCTTTCTTTTTCTGGCATATGCTAAGTCAGTGCTTTTTTTTACTGTGCTATATTTCCAGCTTTCTCTTTGTCCCTAAATTAAAAAAAAATTTTTTTTAGAAAGTGTCTTGTAAGTGCCAGGGCTGGCTTGTTAAGTTGTGATCCTCTTGCTTTCGCTTCTGAGGTGGCTGAGATTACAGGAGCTTACCAGCCTGCCAGACACGGGGCGTTTTCTACAGTAGCACATAAAGGGCTTTCTTATATTTTTACAGCGTGTGCAGAGAGCAGAACTACTTAAGGCTCCTATTAGTATTTAGGTTGTTTTGGTCTAACTATAATTATTTTGTAGTGTATAATCTTAAATACTTAATGATTTCATATATTTATTGGATAATTCTTAGAAGTAGGATAGAATTTTGCATTAAACTTTTTTTTTATAATGAAAAACCTCTAGGAAGTTTAACAGTTTATAGTCTGAACAGCAACTTAATGAGAATTCCACGTTGTTAGTAACTAAGGATGACTTTCAAAGTTTCAGACATTGAAAAAAAAATAGCTGAGGAGGATTCAAAAACAAAAACAAAAACAAAAACAAAACAACTTTTTGGCCAACCAAAGATTGGCCCTACTTGAGACCCGTCCTATGGGAGAGAACGGAACCCAGACACTGTCAGTGCTACTCTGTACGCTTGCAGACAGGAGCCTAGCATAACTTCTAAGAGGTCTTCCCAGCAGCTGATGGACGCAGATGCGGAGACCCACAGCCACACATTAGACAGAGCTCAGGGAGTCATGCTCAGGGAGTTGGGGAATGACTGAGGGGGCCGGAGAGGTCAAGGACTCCACAAGAAGTCCTACAGAGGCAGCTAACCTGGGTCTGTGTGGGCTCACAGAGACTGAACCACCAACCGAAGACCACGCATGGACTGGTCCTAGGCCCCTATACATATGTAGCAGTAATGTTCTTTCCACTTTGTTGTCAGTTCCACACCTCCATCTTATTCTTCAGTTATTTCTTTGTCTTAAAGGGGAACATATCCCCTGGTCATTCTTACAAACTTTAAGAACTCTAGTGAACTCTCTATCCACATCCTTAAAAAAAGATTTATTTTATTTTTAATTATATGTATGTGTGTATGAGGGCACTTACATATA
Source organism: Acomys minous (assembly GCF_964271855.1). Lineage (NCBI taxonomy): Eukaryota > Metazoa > Chordata > Mammalia > Rodentia > Muridae > Acomys > Acomys minous. The sequence goes on along the minus strand of NC_140492.1, from coordinate 101,445,362 downwards.
ACTGCAGGTATCTACAGATGCCAGAAGAGGTTATTGGATCCCTTAGAGCTGGAATTAAAGACAGTTGTGAGGTGCCCAATGTGGGTGCTGGGAACTGAACTTAGGTCCTCGAAAAGAGCAGTACTCTTATCCAATTGCTGAGCCATTTTTCTCATTCCCTTTTTATGTTCTTTGAAAACTTACTGATTTAAGTGAAGACAAGATACACTTCACTATTTCTGAGTTTTAGAAAAACACACAACCATGAACCTGCCACCACAGTTAATTCGTATCCACTCTACAAGCTGTCATGCCCCGTTGTTGTCAGGCTTTTGTCCTATTCTTGGCTCTTCCTCTGCTTAGGTTATGGCACTAGCAAGGCCTGCTATATTTTTTAAGGCTCATTATTTTTAGTGTATATTTCTAGAGTGACTTGGGTATATTGGTAAAATTTGAGTATATAGATCAGTGATGGTCAAATCCAGATTATTCTATGAAAATTCACACATACATTCTGGTATAGGAATCATAAATTTTCTTTAGAAACAGGCTCTTTGGAAGGCATCCACTTTTCACATCTGGAGGCTTAGAAAGAAGGTTGTTGTGAACCACAGTGATGCCGTAAACAGTGAGTGAGCATAGCACTGATGCTGAGGTTCTCCGGGCCTGAGCAGGGTCTTTTGTACTGCATTTCAGGCTTTAGTGCCGTTGTAAGTCTCAAGCATTGTCTGTTGACTAAGCAGAGGGCACCTAAAATGCTGTCAGGTTGTGGCCTCAACAGATCTTAGCCATCATGTACAGCAGCCTTAAACCACTGTGCACTTTTGTGTCTTTCCATGCCACCCCACAAATGACAGTGACAAACAGTGATAGCCTTCTTCCTCCTGTAATAATTTTGATTATTTTCTTCAGCACACACCAAAGAGCTTTTTTAAAAATCTTCACCCTTCGTCCCACTCTATATGTTCATCAGGTAACACACACAAACAGTTGTGTGGGTGGATGTGTCATGGTGCCCATGTGGAGGCCAGAGGACAGCCAAGTGGAGCTGACTCTCTTTTCTTCCACCTTTTAAGTGAGTTATGGGAACTGGACTCAGGTTGCCAGTCGTGTGTGGGAAGTGCCTTTACTTGCTGAGCCGTCTTATCCACTCATATCAAACACATTTAAATAATATTTTCCTAATTTGGAAAATTTGTATCTGATAATAAGACCTTCTGATTGGTAAAAGAGAATCAGTGTTAACCGATTGGAACACTAGCAAAGTGCTTCTGTCACTTGCAAAGACACTTTTATTTTAGTTAACTCCACCAAGGCAACATATGTGGTTGGATTTTTCTTTTATTTTTTTTAAAATAAAGATTAGCAATAGCTTGAAGTGCTTCATTACTACATTTGCATATCTCTAAAGGTAGTTCACTAGAGTTGGAATCGCTGCATGGTTTCTTTTAAATGTTAACCAGATCCATAAGAACTCCACATGCATAAAGGCAGACTTTGGCCTCCTGTTTCCTTCTTCCTCAGTAGCATTTGCATTAGTCCATGATTGTCTGTGCTTCCTTTCATAAGCCCCCTCCATCAAGACTCCCAGTGGCTGCTTGCCAGGGCCTCCCACCTCCTCATAGCCTCTTTTCTTCCCTTTGGACTCTTTTAGCATGCTCCCCACAAGGGATGCTCCATTGAGCACAGAGGATTGGGGGAGACCCAGGTTATTCACTCCTTTAGAACTCAGAAGAACCCCAAAGCTACCTGACAAGGACTCTCCAGTTCCTTCTCTGTCCTTACGGCAGGATCAGTGCACACAGCCAGAGCAAACTTGTTTCAAGCTCCTTGACCAAAGTGCTGGCAGTACCAGAGTGCAGCAAAGAAGCAGAGACTTGGGATAGAGGCTGCAGTCCAAATACCAAAGAGGAAATAAACACCCCAACTCTGCTGTGGACACTGTGAACACCCCTGCTGAAAGAAGAAAGTTGAATAAAGAAGAAGTAAAGGAAAGCTCAGTCAACAAACTATCTCCATATGGGCAAATTTCATTCAGAAATAAAAGCAACACAAAACTCCAAAGTAACATGTTCTCAAAAAAATACAAATTCCATAGTAATGGCCTATTGAAAACCACCTGAAAGAATTCCCAAGGAACTCATGTAACTCTAGGGGCCAGGCTGAGTTCATTTCCAGCTACTGTTCTCACAGCCTTTTTCTCCCTTCTGTATCTCTCAGCTCTGACTTCCAGCTGGGTTCCATTCGCAGACACGCTCTTTCTCTCGGTTGTAGGATGACGGTAACAGTTCCAACCTATATCCCTTCAGCCTCACCTGTGTTTCCCCCAGGATTCTACACAATAATATCAAATTTCAATGACTAGTCACCTTGTGCAAGTGAATGCTCCCGGGGAAATGATGTGCAGGCTACGTAGGCTCGAACCAATTAACCTAATTCTGAAGTTTCATTCAAATCATATAGACTGAGAAGTAAGGAGAGACATTGTATAGAAGCAATTGGAGATTGAAAGGGAAAAAGGAGGGGTGGGCAATAAGTGCATGGCAATCTAATACCAAACATCTAGACACCAGCGCTTAGCGTGCACTTATTATTATATCCTATTTGCTAGGAATTATTTTTATAGATGTAATTTCATTTTCACAATATCTGTGAAATGGTAATTTTCCTCTGTTTTCTAATCAAGGACGTAATGTCAAAAGGGGTTAGGTCATTACCCAATTTCATATCAATTGGTGGTAATTGCTAAAACCAGATTTTAAGCTGAAGTATTTCAGAGTCCGTGGGCAGTACACTAACCATCACCCTTCATGTTCAAAACACTGATCAGTAGCTGTAGCATTGCTAAAAAAGCTTATGGTCCCTCTAAGTGATTATTTTGAAGATTGGGGCACTCATCTGGACGTGTTTACAAAATGGTCAATTACATCATTTTAAGCTTATCCTTTGTATAGGCTCACATGGCAAAACTCACTCAGTAAATATTTGTTGTGCCTATTATGAGCTAGGTACTGCTCTGTGAACTAAGGATAAAGTAATGAACTAAACAGGTCGCTGTGTCAGGGTGCACTGCATTCTAATATAGACAGATCACATAAAGAGATATAATATCTAGTATAAATGAAGATTTTCTTTTAATTTTGGTCATCAAGAGGGCTTGTCTTAGTTAGGGCATCAGTTGCTGCGATGAAGCAACAACACCAAAAGCAACTTGGGGAGGAGGGGGCTTATTTGGCTGCTGTATTCTGAATTGCAGTCTATTGAGGAACAACAAGGCAGGAACTCAAACCATGCTGAAGCTGATGCAGAGGCCTTGGAGGCTGCTGCTTACTGCCTTGTTCTCATGGTTTGCTCAGCCTGCTTTCTTATAGAACCCAGGACCACCAGCCCAGCGATAGTACCACCCACAGTGGGCTGGGCCCTCCCACACCAATCACTAAAATTTTAAAAAAGGTATGATCATGTATTTGTTACTCTTAAAGACTTATTATTATTTTGTTTGTTTTTTCCAAGACAGGGTTTCTCTGTGCAGCCTTGGCTGTCCTGGACTCGCTTTGTAGACTAGGCTGGCCTCGAACTCACAAAGATCTACCTGCCTCCACCTCCCAAGTGCTGGGATTAAAGGCGTGTGCCACCACTGCCCGGCAAGACTTATTTTTCACTGGACTCAGAAGTAGAAGCTCTCAGCGAGGACAGCCTGCGTCTCTTGGCAATCTGTTCCTGGCGCTTCTCTTTGGCTTCCTTCATTCTCTTGGCCACAAGTTTAGTGTATTCTGCAGCCTCCTCCTCATTTTCTTAGTGCACTTCAGAGCTGCGCTTTGGCATCTGTGTTGCAGGACACTGGGAGTGACAAGATGCTGAGTCTTGAGTGTTTTGCTCCTGGGCTTCTTACCTTCTTTGTTTAAGGGCTTTCTGACAACATATTGGTGGGCGCCATTTTCTTTAGAGAGATTAAAGAGCTTCTGGATTCTGCTAATTCTTTTAGGTTCCAGCTGGTGAGGCCTGGTAGTATCTGTCAGTCCAGGAACATCCTTCTTTCCTTTTTTTTTTTTTTTTTTTTTTTTTTTTTTTTTTTTTACAATAACCAAGTTGAGAACAGAGATTGGCATCCACAATGCAGCCATGAACAGACTTGCACTTCCTCTCTTCAGCTCTTGGTCTGTAACAAGAACGCCCCTTACTCAACAGCAGGTGCACTCTGCCATGGGTCGAAATGCCTTGTTTCATGGGAAAACCTTGCTTGTCATTCTCACCACTGATCTAAACCACATAACCCTTCCACTCTTTGCCCAGAGCGTCAGCAGCTACTTCTGTGGCCGTGCACTTCCCATAGAATGTAAGAACCTCTCGTTCATGTCCACTTCCATGAGCTTCTGTCAGCCGGTGGCAGGGAAGGAGGTATCAGCTTCATCTTGGCACAGCTGACTACCTAGGAGACACCACGAAAAAGAGCCCAATCACTAATTTTAAAATGTCCTACAGGTTTGCCGTGTCTACAGCCTGATCTCATGGAGGCATTTTTTTCAATTGAGGTTCCCTTCTCTTAGATGATTTTAGCTTGTGACAAATTGACAAAAATTTAGTCAGCACAAGGCTCAAGGCCTCAGAGGCATTTGCTGGTGTAGGCAGAACCATGAAATTTCATTTGTAATTTGCCAAGGGTTGAGTCTGGTAATGATACAGAAATAAATAGAGCAACTTTTAAAATGAGACAAGTGATAAGGGTAACCAAATTAAATGAACATTCAATAATGTTCAAGATACTTTTCCCTAAAATGTCTGCATATCTGGACTCACTGTGTAGACCAGGCAGGCTGGCCTTGAACTCTCAGCGATCCACCTGCCTCTGCAGAGTGCTAGGATTAAGGGCATGCATCACTTCACCCTGCTCGGACTTTGCATTGTTTTTAGAAAGCATATTCCAGCCTCTCCTAGTCAGGACCTTCCTTGCATATGCACAGGCCAATGGGCTCTAGAGCAGTCATTCTCTGAGTGGCTTGTAAGAGGTCTGCAAGTCCCCTTTCAGGAGGAATGGGAGCCCAAAGTGTAACCTGAGATGACAAAATGTTCTCTGTTTGCTCTGATGGTTCAAAAGCAATGGCAAGTAAAGCCGCTCATATTTAAAGTACGCAAGTGCTATGCTGCCACCCTGTGCCAACAGCGATTGTGTTTCTGTTAGCATCTATACAATGAAAGGAAAAATGTTTAAGACCATTTTTGATGTCTCAACTCTTGTGTGACCATCTTTACAATATTCTGGATGCTGAAAAGGAAGCCTGCATGGAGCACCTTTGTCAGTGCACCACGGCAAGGAGCTCATGTGAGTGAACTGCACGTAGCCAGCTGCCCTTCCCACGGCCTGCCTCACTTAGATCAGCTGACAAATAGCTGCTATTCAGAGTTGAGACTTTGGCAGACATCTCTAGAGTAAGTGATCCTTCCTGAAAATGTCAGGGAAAACAACTGACAGCATAAAATTTTTTATGTACTGTATCATTTTATGTACTGAAAATTCAGGAGGTAGTTTATATAGAATACCAGCAATGAGACATTTAAGGAAACTTGAACTGTGAGCTTGATGGTGCTCAACCTCTAAAGACTTCCTGAGGAGACTGCGGTCATATTAATTGATGTGATTTAAAAATATGGTATGATAAAATGTCAGTTGGAAGGTTTGTGTCAGTCAGTGAACTAATAGTTCCTAAATAACTAATATATGGTAGTGGAGGATCTATTCAGAGTTCAAGATGAGGGCTGAGGGCAGAACTCAGAGCCACAGTGCTTGCCTAGCATGGGCCCTAGCACAAATAAGAACGCCGAACCAAAGTGCACAATAAACCAATATAGTTAGTGCCTTCCTTCCTTCCTTCCTTCCTTCCTTCCTTCCTTCCTTCTTTCCTTCCTTCCTTCCTTCCTTCCTCCCCTCCTCTCCCTCCCTCCTCCTTCCCCTCTTTCTTTCTTTCTTTCCCTTCCCCTCCCCCTCCTTTCCCTCCCCCCTCTCTTTTTTCTTCCCCCTCCCTCCTTCTCTCCCTCCCTCCTTCTCTCCCTCCCTCCTTCCCTCCCTCCCTCCTTCCTTCCAGATCAGGCTGGCCAGCTTGTTATGTAGCCAAGAAGGACCCTGAAGTCCTGAAGCTCCAGCTGCTCCCGTCAAGTGTTAAGATTATAGGAGCACATTTTCACACTTACCTTAAATATGCTTTCAAGTACAGAAACGTCCATAATACAGAGTTGGAGTCTATATTTAGACTGACAGTCAGAAGCCTTTTGTTTATTAAAGCTGACTTTCTGCAGTTATCAAAACAACAAAATAATATCTTGTTTCCCACTATATACACACATACATGGCTGGATTCACTTTATATATTTCAGTAAATCAACATACCTTGACAAATTGGAGCCAGGCTCATTTATAAGAGTCAAGCTGTCTTCTATTAAGGCAGTCTCTCTCTCTCTCTCTCTCTCTCTCTCTCTCTCTCTCTCTCTCTCTCTGTCTCTCTTCCCCTCTCTTCCTCTCTTTGTAGGAAGGGGAGGTAAAAATTATTTTAATTAAAAATTTGCATTTATTTATTTTGAGTGTGTGTGCAAGTGCAGAGGCCAGAGGACCATGAGCATCCCACCTTCCCGCCGTGCGTCCTGGGGATTGGACTCAGGTTACTGGGTTTCATGGCAAGTGCCTCTATTGGCTGAACCATCTTTGCCAGCCCCAAATTAGTTATTTTAAGTAAGATGTTAGTTATGTTAACATATAATAGGTTTATTCTGATGATTTTAAAGTGAACTAGTGAGTAAATGCTTTTGAGAATTTCCAGCTATAACTTTTAATACTGCACATATCTATATAACCCATAAATAAAAGATCTTTGGGGCCGTAAGTGTTTAGGATAAACTAAGTTTGAGATTTCATCAAGCTGAGGACCACTCTTGCTGCAGCCCTTTGTTTCCATGTGTCTCTGTCCCCTGCTTTTCTGTTTTGTAAACCGAATTAAAAAGCTTTGAGGGTGGGCAGCACAGCACGCTGGTGTGCACTGCGGCACAGCACGCTGGCTCCTACAGCTTCCCATGTGCTTCAGGCACAGTCCTTTGGCTGTTGATGTTAAAGCAGAAGACTCCCCTGAGTCCCTGGTGGGTGGCCTGGAAGCAGGAGACCATGACTGAAAGACTATGCTTGTTGGAAATTGGTTTCTGGGGTGGCTTTATTCTGTGTGGGGCTAGGTACTTTCTGATGGAATCAGTTGATCTGGCTTTCCTGGGAGCCTCAGGTGTCCTAAGTGGTTTTGCTGTTAGTGTTTTTAAGTTTAAAATTAAACTACACTTTTCTAAGTTTGACTGGCTTCTGTTTTAAAATAAAAATAAAAATCAAGATTAAATATAAAAACAAATAAAATTAAGGATGGCTTTACAGTGTTAAGTGGATTCATTTTGCTTCTTTCAAGATTTTTTTTTTAAATTAAAAAAATTTAAAGACATTTACTTAGTGTCAGGCAGGGTGCTATGGTGTATCTTTGGAGGTCAGAGGGCAGTTGGAAGGAGTCAGTTCTTTCCTTCTACTATGTGGGTCTCGGGAATTGAACTCAGGTCCTCAGGCTTGGCATCAGGTGCATTTACCCACTGAACCATTGCACTGTACCCTTCTTCTGAGAGTGAATGATAGAATTTTACCTAACTTTTATTGAATTAAGTCCATAGGTAATACTTTGAAATGCAACAGAAGTAATGATCAAAAGGTATCCAATTTTTATAAAATTGCATCATATTTCTTAGGCCTCTAGCATTTGAAAAATATTTCCAGAAACTTGGCTCTTTTCTGGTTAAACTGATGTCTTATCGCTGGTTCTGAAAAGCCAAGTTGTAATTTTGAGGACACCATGGATGAAAAAAAAAAAAGACTATCACTAGTAACAGATGTGAAATTACATTAGATAAATATAATCATTAGTTTCAGTCTCACCCTGGTTAATTTGTTTGTGGAAATGTGCAACCCATTATTCATTAGATAATTTTTCACACATTGATTAGAAAGCCGTGTCGAATTGTGACCCTGCACATTTGGGTTTACCTTCCTTACAATGAAGTATACCATTTACAATAGTGGAAACGGGGGACAAAATGTTTATCTCAAGCTGATTTTGTGCCAATAAATAAAGTAAATCAATAGCCAGTGAAGTGTGAACAACATTTCTCTGCTGTATAATGCGGTTTTGGGGGCAATTCGACATACTACAAGGAGAAACAAGGGTCCTGAACAGAAAGGTAATAAAAGCAAATCATGCTAGTAACCATTATTGAAGTCTTATACTTTTCTATACTTCGGCAGCTTTAAGATGTGGAAAAATAATGCACATAAAATTATAAAAATATTGAGGCAACTCTCCCCCATATTTATAAACACTGCTTCTCATAGCTGAACTTGATTTTATTGGTCATGCACTCTATACCTGTGACAAATCTTTTCTATTTTCTATTTGATCTAATTTAGTACACAAATTCAAATATCTTTAAACCATTTAGAGTAAATAAAGTGCAAACACCTTAAATATCAAATAGATTTTATTAGCTCTCCCTAGGACTTCATCTGGATTTTGCTTTCCAACATCAGATAGCTACAAAAAACAAAACAAAACAAAATAGAACAGAACACAAAACTTTTTCCTCCCAGGGAAAAGCCTCCATTTCCACAGTTCTCACTTTCTTATCAAAACAGAAGAGCGGTTTCCTGTGTCTGTGCTCACCGAAGGAGAGTAATAAAGGTATTTATAAAGTCTATGTGCTTGTACTTTAGAACCCCAGATGTAGTCTTCTAAACCACAGTGAAGGCAACACATTTTCCCGAAGCAAAGCAGGCTGCATTCAATTAATTAATGGTAATTACAAGTAGCCCCCCCCTCCCCCAGCCGACAGCGAAGGGCTGCCCTGCGTTACCATAGAGAGGAGGGGCTAGGCTGTCTGATTCTGACAGACTGTTCTGGTCCTCCTGGTCAGTAGTCATAGCTGGGAAACCTGCGCATCCAGGGAATAAGTGGCTCCTGGTACCACAGAAACAGCGTTTTGCTTTCCAAGAATGTTACTACTTCCTTGATAATTTCTGTGTTTTTTTTAAATATTTTTTTTATAATTTATGCTGGCATGTAGTGTGTTTATCTGTATTTGGCATGATTAGTATGGAGAGTCCGACACATTATCTGTACATGTGTCTATATATTGAGAGCCCCCTTTTTTTTCAGTGTAGTGCAGATTAGCGTTTAAAATCTAGAATTCAGCAATTTTGTATTATATTATGAATAACAGTGATCTGTTACCTCTAGTTTCCTGTTTGGATACATATCAGCAGAAACCTAAGGACTTAGGAGATGGAGTAAGTACCCGATTGAGGACCTGGCTGTGGGCGGCGGCGGGAACGCAGGTTAGACTGCGGCGAGTCAGATACATGTCCTAGTTCTGCCCCGAGCCCTGGGACCTTCCATGGATAGTTACAGAGACAGTTAAACAAATTAAACACTTACCAGTAATATAAAGACCTTTACTTTCAGGGTCAAGTGAGAAGGCTGACGTCTGACCCCCCTGAGCTTGAGCCCCAGGCCTGCAGGGTGGGAGAAGACAGCCCCTCGCCTCTCACGTTTCTCTCTGACCTCAGCACGCACTTACGGCATGCACACAGAACCATGTGCATGCGAGTGAGAGAGCACATACATGTGCACAAACACATGCAAATAAGTGAATGTAAAAAATTTTAAAAGAAGTTTATTTTCAAATGATTCTTGGACGTGCATGTAATTTTACTATTTATTAAAAAACCAAGTTTGCAGGCTAACAAAATTAATGTGCTTCTTTTTCTTACCTAATGGATTAAATCTTTGCCACGGTTTAGGGATTGACCCAATTGGACCCAAAAAGAGACAACAGACACTCATACAGAAAAGGATGGTGGGATCCGTGCGCTGTGCTCTCAGAGGAAGATGCATCAGTACCACAGAAATCACACTATTTGCATTTATTACTGCAGCAGAAATGAGGAGGATGTCGGTTAGGTCTGAGGCCTCTGTAGGGGAGCAGTTTCTGATTGCAGCCATCCAACAGCAGGAGGAGGAGCTGCTGATAGTTTCTGCAAACAGAGGGAAGGCCTTGCAATTCCCAGAGGCTGAGGTGTTGGCCAGGTTCAGGTCAGTGATACGTGTTAACTCCGGACTTTACCTGTCCCTTGCCCCCCAGTCTTGGTTGAAGACTTGATATTACATCTTCAATGATTTTCAGGGCTGATCAATGCACAAAATGTCACTTTGCATAAATGTTATAAAATGGTAGAAATATGCTATGGCCATTTCAGAGTGTTGGAAATTCTATCTTAAGTCCAAACCCAAATTCATTCAAAGACTTTTTTTTTAATGAAACTCAAATCATCAACTCAAACAGCAAGTGTTTGTTTGTTTGTTTTTAGCAAACAGCAAGTTTTAAAGTCAGATATTCTAACACAATACAGTTCCAAAGATTTAACTTGGCATTTCATGCTGGGGAATGATGGTAGGGGTCTTTACTTTCTTTAGTTAAACCTATGTTTATATAAAAGCAGAGAGCTTTATGTGTAGAGACTGAAATTCTCATATAATACAGTGAGCTGGAGTCTGCGCGCAGGTATTGGCAGCATGCACTGCAGCTGTGTGGTGTGTGCACCGCCTGAGGCTGGTTGTGTTCAGAACCAGCTGCAGGGAAGTCACGTGATGGGCAAGGGCCATGCACTGCCAGAAAAGCCTCATTTTCTTTCTTTCTTTCTTTCTTTCTTTCTTTCTTTCTTTCTTTCTTTCTTTCTTGTTTTTTTCTTTTGAGACAGGGTTTCTCTGTGTAGCCCTGGTCCACCTGCCTCTGCCTCTTGGAGTGCTGGGATTACAGGCGTGTGTCGCTGCACCTGGCTTTGGATTCATTTTTAGTTATGTGTTCAGAAACCTTTTACTATTGTCAGATTTACCACCACGGCCCTTGCATTCACTTTATGTGACGCTGCATTTGGTCACAACCCGCAGTTTGGAAGTCGAGGGCTAACTCTTCGCATCAGTACCACTACTGGCGAAGGGCTAAGTGCCTTCAATACTTGTTGTATGTGTATCTTTTTATAAAAATTTAACAAAATACTATACCTGGGTAAATATATTATGCAGACAATCTGTTTTTGTAACCTGCTTTGTTTGTGTATTTACCATGTTATAAACATTTTCCTGTGTCTTTGTGTATTCCTTCACATCATTTGTAGTAGCTGTATCATATTTTACTATATAATTTTTATTATGATTATTTTAAGTATCACTCTGTCACCAGACACAATCAAAGTTATAACTGTACCTACCTATGGCCTTGTTAACTGTGATCCTCCTGCCGTAGCCTCCCAAGTGCTGGGACCATAGGCATGTGCCACCATGCCCTTTCTCTGTAGTTTATTTGGTCCCCTTTTCCCATTTTAATCTCCTGGCTTCTGGTCTATGAATTTGTGACCACACATCTTCTCTCCTTATGTGTTAAGGTAGCATTGCTGTACTTAAAACTCCCTCAGCCTTTGCAGAAAATCTCCAAGTTGCTTTTGGTGCTCATGCTGCCTGGGATACCACTTTGCTGGCATTCAGGTCTCTGCTTAAAGGATGCTTCTCAACAGTCCTCCCTGAGTGTCCTACTGAACCAGCATCCTTCCAGCATCCTCCGCCCTCATATAGCTTCCTCTTCCTAACACACATCTCATCACTCCCCAAAGTGTTAAGAATTTCTTTCCTTTTTATCTGCCATTGGCACTTAAACTCTCTGAGGGCAGAACTCCATTCCTTTTGTTTGTTGCAAAGTAGCACCAAAAAAGAGCTGCTTGGTTCATAGATACAAAAAAAAAAGTATTTGCCAAATTACTCATGGTTTCATTCAATATTTTCTACTAAAAATGTGGATGAGAGAGGTTACTGTTTTGTCAGCTGCCTTTGGAGGAGTACTGTGGTTGGCCTTCAAATGGAATGAGTGGCCACAAGGAAACGGGTTGGGAAAGAAACACAAATGTGTAGCTCGCACATTGAAAAGGAGTAAATAATGATTTGGAAGTAGGAGAGATGAGATGGTAGGGCCTGTGTGGAAAGAGTTTGACTTGGACTAGGGGAAGGCTGAAGATGAGTGGGCAAAAACAACAGAGGACATCATTAGGAATTTAAATTATGCTGCACTGTAAACGCTTCCTCTTGCCCTCCATTGTGGTTCAGATACCGCTCTATATAAGGTGTAGGGAGCAACCCATGCTGTTGGTAGTGTTGGTAGGTAGATCAGCATACGTGGACTATGTAGTAATTGAAGAAACAGATGAGCCATGATGATGGTGGGTTTGCTCCAAGAACAAGTCTGGTCCCCTCTTGCTTGCTTGACCTACTGTCTTTTCTTAAGGGGCTGTAGCATGAAAGCCTCACCAGACACAAGCCCCCTGGCCTTGGACTTCCTAGCCTTCAGACCCAGGGAAACAAAGTTTCTTCTCTTTATAAGTTACCAAGTCTTTGACAGTTTGATATAACAGCATAAAATGGACTAAAATACTCTCCTAATATTCCAGGCACATAACTACCTCATGACACTGTTTGGCTCCAGGAAATTAAAACAAAAACCAAACCAAACAGAAACAACAACAAACCAGGTGCTGATGTAGTGGCATACACCTTTACATAGCTCATGAATCCCATACGAATGCTAAACTGAAAGCCATCCTGTATAAACAGAGGAGGACCCTGTGCTTACTGCTTTTGTCTCTGTGAGTTCATATGAGCTTTGCCCAGTTGAGTTAGAGGAATCCTTTTGGCCAACAGCTTGATTGGACACAACCCAGTTCAGGTACTGGAAGGTTTCTTTGGTAACAAGAGATAACCCATTGGGACTCCGTCTTCCTCGACATTAGGAGACTTCACTAGGATTGCAGGCATATATTTTGTGAAGTTTCCCCTGCACTAGGTTTCCATACCACCCCTCAAATAATTCCTCAGTTCTAGCTGTCCGTCTCTGAATTCCTTCCTTCAAACTCCATCTCTGCTCCCCACCCGATCTTCCCTTTCTTACTTGTTGTGTGGACTTCTCCTGTGTAAATGTGAACAAACTGGCTACTCACCTCTGTGAGTGATTCTACCATGTGCAATAACTTAGTTATGGTTTTTTATTGCTGTGAAGAGACACCACAACCATGTCAACTCTTATAAAAGAAAACATTTAATTGGAGCTGGCTTACAGTGTCAGACATGGTGCTGGAGAAGGAGCTGAGAAATCTACTTTGGGATCAGCAGGAAGCAGGACGCGAATGTCACACTAGACCTTACTCAAGACCTCAAAGCCCACCCCTAGTGATGCTCTTCCTCCAACAAAGCCACACCTACTCCAACAAGGCCACACCTCCCAATAATGCCACTCCTTATGAGCCTATGGAGCCATTTTCTTTCAAACCAGCACCTGTAGTTTGGTGAACCCATGGCTTTAATTGGGGTTACTTATAGGAACATGCTCATCTTAGGGCAGGCCAAACCACAAAAGAAATGTTTTTGTCCTAGAAACTGCCTACATATCCTGGGAGGGGGGAGGCCTTGTCAGCCCCTTTCTTGGTCTACCTGAGCAGATAGTTAAGGGGCCAATTTTGTGCATAAAAATTATTTGAGGGGCTGGAGAAATGGCTCAGCAGTTCAGAGCATCAACTGCTCTTCTAGAGGTCCTGAATTCAATTCCCAGCAACCACATGGTGGCTCACAACCATCTATGATGTGATCTAATGGCCTCCTCTGGCATGCAGGTGGACATGCAGACAGAGCACTGTATACATAATAAATAAAAATTAAAAAAAATTATTTTGAGCACACACCTTTAATCACAGCACTCAGGAAGGCAGAGGCAGGTGGATCTCTGTGAGCCCGAGGCCAGCCTGGTCTACAAAGTAAGTCTAGCACAGCCAAGGCTACACAAGAGAAACCCTGTCTCAAAAAACAAAAAAATTACTTTGAGGCATTTGATGTGAAAGGAAGAAAATAAGCAAGGTAGTATTTAAAGGGATATTGTGTTAGAAGGTGGGAGATTTTCCCCATATTTATACATGGGGGGGGGGCAAAGAAAGGCCAGCAATATAAGCAAGACAGAAACAAAAGGAATTTATGATTTTCAAGAGACTGGAAGGAACAGGCTAGAACACAGATAAAATATTGATTTTAATGAAAGAGTGAGGATGTTCTAATAGAGGACAGTCATGTGTTATAAGTGTGCCATGAGCTTTGCACAGAGCAGATGCTTATCCAGGGGAGATCTGTCCTGTCCTCTGTGGCATTAGGAAGACTGCATCTGCTCTTCCTGCCTTCCTGCCTGCCAGTATATCCCAACAAACCCCAGTGGACCACAGCATCCTTCAGATTAGGGATCCTGTATGCTCATGGGGGGAGGCACAAAACATCCATCTTACTTAACCTCCCCCCCCCCCACGTTCTCCTTGGCACCATGTACAAATTCTGTGAAGAGACTTTAGTGTTTTCCGCAAGATTAACCCAGGTATAGAGAAGCTCTGTAGTGTCTCCCAGTGTGTTTCTGAAGTATCATCACACACAGAAAGGCAAGGGTGGCATTTAACCCTGCACGCTGGGGGGAGCAGATGCTCATGGCTGGCAGCAGGGACTGACAAGGGCTTTGGAATAGACCTGTGTGACTCATTGGTCTGCCATTGTGCTCTGACTGCGACCTCTTTCCACTCTTTAGTGTGTGCTAAGCTTCTGCTATGTAATGAGGGGATCTCTGCCCTATCCATGCCGCTGCAATCCTTACCCAAACCCTTGAAGATTAAATGTAATGGGATACTCAGATACTAACAGCAGATGGCTTGCTGTGTCCTTACACATCTCCTCTAGAAATGCAACTTCAAGGATCATGTGCACTCAAGCCTATTTTACAGGTTACTAAATCAACTCATGTGAAGTTCTTTTCGTCTAATCGAATCTGAGCAGCACAGCTTATTCCTCAGCTCTTTCAGAAAAGGTAAAGATACTTCTTTTACAGGTTAGCATGTTATAATGCTGGGAGCAAACATGTTCACTATCCTAGACATTATACTGTGGTATATACTTAATACATTATGAATAATATACAGTATTAGGACTCATTCAGATACTACAGAATATGTCTTAAATATGTCTTTACTTTTCTAAATTTGTGTTTTAGGTTATTTTTCTCTTGAATAGAGGCTACAGTGAAATGTAATTCTTGTAATTAAAAAATCTGTTTTTTAAATTATGTATGCTTTTGTCTTTGTGTTTAAGGTTAAGAAGTGTCAAATATATATGCATATATATGTATGTATTTGGAAAAATTGTAGGAGTATAACAACCTTGTCTTTCTTATTAAAATTGCAACCCAAGGAAGTGTTGAGGTGTATGGGAAATTGTGTCTTAAGACCCATTGTAGATCCATGTCACTGTGAGAGAGAGAGGGTAGTTAGCGCCTGCACTCCGTCATATCAGACTAAGGGTAATGGGGTGTAAGAAATGGCTCATTAGGCTTCTCTCAAGTACTTTTACTGTGTCCATACTATTTGTACCAGCAGAAAAAAATTCAGTCTTTAAAATCCAGCCCAAGCATTAGCCTTAGATTTTTCAGTATGAGAAATAACACTGAATAAAGTCCGTTGAGTAAAATCCCTTAAAGATGCATATAAAAAGCCCTCCCGGGATTCTCTGGCTTACACATTGTCTATGCTGGATACTTTCCTCCCTCTAGGTTTCTGGTCTCAAACCCAAGGAACAGAGTTTCCGGTAGAGAAGGTAAGACCAGAAACCACTGTAGAATTCTAACTGAAATGGACCTTTATTGCTGGGGGTCTCGTTAGCAGAGCTCTCTTTAGCAGGAGTGGAATGAGGACTAGCAGGAGATGAAAAAAAAAGGTTTATTCTTAGAAAATTTGCTGTGGTGGGAATTGGTCCAGGTAGCCGTGCTGTGATGTCCTTGGGTAAGCTTGTTCAAATGTTGCTCTGAGAGGCACTGAGGCTAAAGCATCAGAGAGGAGAGGATGCTGTTCAGAGCACAGAGAGTTCTGACAGACATTGCTCAAGTAAGTCTTGAAGGAGAGATAAACCCGTTTTTGTTAGGATCCCAAGTGTGGGATCGGAACGGTCTTGTGAGAACTGGTGAGGTTAATCCACTAGAAGACAAACCACCTCATGTGGGAGCTTGATTGTTGCCAGCTGAAAAGATCCTGTGAACAGACTCTGGGAAGAGATATATAAAGGAGCCCAGAATGGGAGGCGGGGCCTTTGGAGACTTGGGATAGTTTTGACTGTTCATCGCTGCACTTCAAGACGCTCCTAGAGAGAACCACTGGAAGGAAGGCTTCAGGGTTCCGGGCTCCTGCTGTGGTTCCAGGTTCTGGTTACTACAGGATCCAGCAGAAGAAATCCTGCTGATTATGCCAGGAGAGTTGTTCCTCAGAACTGATATCCTTACGGTTTTGTTATTCTTTAATCCTCTTTTCTTATCGTTTAGGTTAGTCGGGTTATAAGTGATGTACGCTTGATTACTAAGTTCTTAATAAAATATATTGGTTAAGAAAACTGAGCCTACGATGTCTCTGTAAGGAGGACTCCCCTTCTGACATCCTTGTGGATGCAGTTTTGAGCTATGGATGGAAATTGTGTGCCTGCAAGCAGACTGGGCTGCAACCTGTGGAGCGAGTAAGGGAAGTGAGTAAAGGGAACCTCTGAGAAAGCCAACGGCATGGGAAGAAACTACACGCTTTCTTCTTCCACGAGTCTCTCTTGCAATTGAGAGAGTGGAGACAAAGCCCTAGGTTTGATGGCCAACACCACAAGAAAGGAGCGAAGGAGGGAGAGAGATGAAGAGAGAGAAAAGAAAGAAAAAGTGTAGAAAATAAAACTGACTGCTACATAGGAACCACAGAGACCCCATGTTAGACACTAATTTGCCGCTGGATTAATCTAATACAAGATGTTCAATGAAAATCATATACTTGGTTACTCAAAAATCAATTGTTGACTGACATTTTGATCAAACATGAGCCAAATAATAGCTTGAGGAATTGTTTAATGAAATCGACGGTCTCCACTGCTTTGGGCTCAGAGGTGGAAAGCCTTGCTGGGCATGCACAGAGTCCTAGGTTTGATTCCCAAGCACCACAAATAATAATAATAATAAAAAGAAACTGTGGCCCAATACATGTGAGTGCATTGGAACTGAAAATTTCAATTGTGGGAATAGTTTTAACCCCCGAATTTTCAGTACTCTGATGACTGACTGCATTAACACATTCCAGTCTGGCTTTATCCCTCCTTCCTTGTAACCTGTGGTAGGAAACTAGGAAGTACTCAGGTGGAAACTGTGCCTGGGGAATGTCTAATTACTCACTACTCTTCATCAGCTATTGGGAGTTCCAGAATGAGGTCTACAATGCGGAACGAGACAAAATAGGTAGCTAACATTTAAAGGCCACCATTTATAGTTCTTAAAAAGGAGCAGCCATTGCTGAGCACTTCCAAAAGCTTTACAATTGCTGTTAGCCTCACAGCTACAGCAGAGGTCTGTAAACACTAACCAGAGCAGATTTGGAACCGAGAGACCTACTTCAGACTCTACCATCGCTTCTTTTTAGCTCCGTTCCATAAGCTCTGAATTCTCACTGGGCAGTGGTGGCGCACACCTTTAATCCCAGCCAGCACTCAGGAGGCAGAGGCAGGTGTAGCTCTATGCGTTCGAGGCCAGTCTCATTAACAGAGCGAGTTCCAGGACAGCCAAGGCTACACAGAAAAACCCTATCTCAAACACACACACACACACACACACACACACACACACACACACACACACACACACAAACACACATACACAAAAACAACAACAACAACAACAACAACAACAACAACAACAACAAAAACAGAAAACGAAGTTCTGAATTCTCTACACATTTTTTAAATGGGTAAGAAAAAAACATTAAAAGCACTGTGTCATGACTGAAGTACACTGTTAGCTCCGAAGTGTAGGGATCATAGTTACTCCTGTCAGAGCCAGGGCTGCTGAGGAGGCGAAGTGGGTAGAAATGCTTGCTATGCAAAACTGAGAGCCTGTGTCCATCCTGTGAAGAAGATGGTGTCCTCTGACTCACGCAAGTGCATCCACACATACAGCTTATAAAGTGAACCTTCTCCCCCTTTTAATCCCTTAACAGCTTTAAAAAAAATTGGGAGTGTCAATAGCCATTTCATTCTGAATACAGTAGCCTCATAAATTCAG
This sequence comes from Acomys minous, assembly GCF_964271855.1. NCBI lineage: Eukaryota > Metazoa > Chordata > Mammalia > Rodentia > Muridae > Acomys > Acomys minous. The sequence goes on along the minus strand of NC_140492.1, from coordinate 101,427,125 downwards.
AGTAACTTCATTTTCAGGCCTTCCATGGTAGTTTATAGAATTGTGTGTCTGGGAAGCTTAGTATTTTTCCTGTTTATTCAAGCATTATGAGTATGCAAGTATTAATCCAGTTTTTCCATTGGAAAAACACTTCCCCCCCCCCCCACTCCTTGAGAATTGGGATTTAAACACATTAGCAGCAATTAGTACTTGAGCCAAGAATTCAGGTTTTGAATAAAACTACAGTTGACATTTGCTCCTAGATGAGAGAGTGAAAAATGGTCCATAAAGTTTCTATTAACTTCAAAAGCAGCAACATCTGCTCCAATCCACAAAGCTTCATGGTCTACGGTGGAAGGAAAGGCGATCTCTGTGAGGCGCGAGTCAGGCCTACAGTGCGGCGGCCTCTGCCGCTTAGCACAGGGCACTGGGAGAGGCATCCTTCACTTCTCTTCCACCCTCCCTCCTCTCCTTCTCTTTACTTTCCATGTTCTTCCTCTCTTTTTTCTCCTTTTTCTTCCTTTCCTCTTTTTCCCACCTTGCCTCTCTTGATGACTATTTACATGATCGCATCCGTAAGTCTGTGCCCAGTTACTCTCTGGCTGTTAGCAGATAGAGTCACTTTGGGTAGATTCCAAATGAGCTCCGTGCGTTTCTCAGTCACATGTTTCCCCTTCAAAATTCAGGGGAATTCCAGACCATTTTGCAATTAGTTAAGGATTATATTTCCTTATTTTTATTAATTTCATGTAAAGTGGGATTCATCAGTGGAGCATTCGTTGACACTGACTTCAATTTATTCTGATGAAACTGACTGACGTCTGTGTGAGCTGTTCATCAGTCATCATTTAAACCATTCTTAATTGCATTAAATGTAAATTAAGACATTCAATTTCAGCCATTATTTTTCATAAAAACACTGTGAACTGAGTCTTAGTGGGTCATGAGATCTTACATTCAAGATAAATAGGGTAAACTCAAAATGTACCACTGATGTTCACCCTTTGCCGACTGTTTCTTTCTTGCGTACTGGATTGGAACAATTAATTTGTTCTCTGAGGAGATGGATGGCTAAGGAGGACATAACTGAGGTTTTTTTTTTTAAACAAACTATTTCATCTTTAGATCTTTCCTATGTTTTAAGGTTTAAAAATAAACACCTCTTTATTAAGTATCTATGTAGACCTAATGATAATTTGAGTTAAAAGAGCCAGATTAGGTTATTTGATTTAGAACTATGAGCTTATACCTTTAAATCTTTGGGTTTTAAGGATTTATAGTGCCATTTTAAAATGACATCGCTACGTTAATACCAACTCTCAGCATTATACAAGACCCATGTAGAAAAGCACCATTAATGTGAAGGCTGGCAACAGCTGTAGTATATTACAGAGTATATGACTTAATAGAGTGAGGTATAATTGCCACTCTCCCCTTTCATAGATTCTTCATTTTATATTGGTGAATGTTTCGTCTGCATGTTTGTAGGTGTACCATGTATGTATGTGCACCATACATATGGGTGCTCAGTACTAGAGGTCAGCAAAGGCTGGGTGTTGAATCCCCTGGAACTGGAGTTACATATGGTTGTGAACCACTGTGTAGGTTCTGGGAACCAAAGCAGGGTCATCTGCAAGAGCAGGAAGTGCTCCTAGCTGTCGAGCCAACCTCCCAGCCTCACCATGCCCCTTCTTGACGTGTGTTGTATTATCCAAATAATTTATCCTAATTTCATTTAGAAGCAACTGTCCCTAACTTGTGCAGTTGTTCCCATTGAATGAGAACTACCATCATTTAGTCACACAATGATGAATGGTTATTAATATTGAGTAGGAGATATTTTATTACACACACACACACACACACACACACACACACACACACACATTTTGAAGTACTGGAGATCGAACCTAGAACCTTGCACAAGCCAGGCAGGCACCAGTTTGAGAGCCTGGCCTCAATCAGCTTCCCAGCTTGGCCTTGAACTTACGTTGAATTTGGGATTATTCTGTGTTAGCCTCCCAAGTAACTGGGATAATAGGTCTATGCAAGCAGACACAACAATACTGTTTAATAAGAAAATGTATCAGTCCATTGTTGATTCCTGCCAATAACAAGCCCATGGCAGTTAACCTGAGTGAGATCGGGTGATAGGGCCCAGGTAGAAGTCACACTGTGACCAAGTATTTGTTTTCAGCAGATGGAACATCAAGTGGCTGTCACTGAGATATGCAGTGTGCCTCATATCTAGTGGTTATTCTGGGCTAAGTATATACAAGGACTCACTGGGTAGATTTTTTTTTGTTTTATTTATGTATTATTTTTAAGTTTCAATCTCTGTAGGGCAGAGGTCCAACCCAGACCCATACACATGCTAGGCAAGTATCTGCTACTGAGCTGTAGCCTTAGCTTTATTTTTATGTACTTATTGTTAGTGAGTATGTGTGTGAGTGTGTGTGTGCATGCATGAGTGTATGTATGTGTGCACATGTATGTGATGGCATGCATGTGGAGGTAAGAGAACAACTCTGTGGCATTGGTTTACTCCTTGACGTGAATTTCAGGCATGGCACTCAGCTGCTGGGCGGGTGCGGGAGGTGCCTTACCCACGGAACCATCTTCACCAGCTCCTTACTTATTTTGATACTGCTTATTTATTTGGACACTGCTTTCCTAGAAGTTCCGAAGGTCTGGCTGTACCCGCGTTTCGGGTTTGCTATGCAGTTGCCACAGGAGATGTAGACCTATTCCTGCGAATGCTCCTCTGCACCATTCCCCAGTTAACAGTGAGCAGTTTCCTTTTCCGTCCCCCTAGCCACCTAACTGGAACTTTGTCACGCCATCACATCTCTTTGTTCTCTCCAACTGAAAGTTGGTTGACGTGAAAGTTTCCGGTTTCTTTGAAGACTCGGTTGTGTCATGTGATGCTGTTTCCGGAAGAGATTTGTGAGAAGGCGTGTGATGTTTGTCCGGGAGCAGACACACGGGAGGGCACGTGATGTTTGGAAGGATATAAATAGAACCCCACGGACAGTGGGAGAAGGCTTTTGCGTTGCTACCCTGCCATGCAACGCTTCGCCCGTCTTCGCTTCACAGATAGAAACGTCCCAGTGAACTTCTTGTGGAACTCTAGCTGATTCTGGACACTTCTGCTGACTTGTGCTGTTTCTTCTGGATTGGGCCATCGTTATGGATTCATGTTACCGTTTGGAATTGGATGCTGCACTGGACTGCCGGTATCTTGACAACGCAGAGTAGTATTGGCCCAATATGTCAAACAGGTACAAAACCCTTTTTCCTACAAACGTTCTTTCTCCCCTTCCTTCAGGCAGTGGGTTAGAAGAGAGGCTGAAGTGTTTTAGAAGACTAAATCAAGTAGGTGTAGACAATCTAAGCCTACAGTAGTCAACTGCCCTCCTCACTCCTGTGGTAAAGCTCCCCATGACTGCCACACACAACGTTATCACTCCCATGTCAGTTCAGCTGATGGAAAGTGAAGCGTCCCAATAAGTCTGGAGATGGGAAGTGACGCGATCATTCTACCAGCTTCTTGCTATTAATATATGTCTCCTCCTCATTTTTAAAGATAGCACAAATGAGAGTACTGAATATAAATGGCTTCTGTAAGTCATCCAGGTCAGTGAAGCATGTCATTGTTTGCGACCTGGGTTCCATGAGAGCCCTGGCTGATAGGCACACCATATATTTTTCTCATAAATGAAAAACACAAACAATATTTACAGCACTTAATGAAAATTATAAAATAGTGCAGTATCAGTTTCCATGGAAAAAGCTACTCACTTGTGCTCAATAGTGTGACCTTTGAGTGTCATCTTTAAATTATGTAAAGCCCATATAGAAAGACGCTGTATAATTTATTTTTCCAGATATAACGTTAACAAACATTTTATTATGATTTATTTTTTGCTCCTTGAAAGATGAAGTGAGTTCTTTAATATTAGCATTGCTAATGATTTTAATGAGGCATTAAAATGTTGCAGTATTGTAGGAACATTTTTCTTTCATCCTTTTTAAAAAACATAATTTCATTAATATTTCACAGGACTTTTAATCTTAAATTGATGAAAGAACCTGAAAGCATAATTTGCAAAGAGTCAAAGAGCTTGAGCAGCAGGCCAGAACCAGGGAAAGGCAGGACCAGTGGTGTGAGGGGACTTGGGTGATGGCAGTCTCTTGTTACTGTAGTGAAAACAAAAACAATCTCAGGGTCTTGTTCAGCCTCTGTCTGTAGAAATCTAGTGCTCTAACCTAGTCTGTGCTTCCACAGTATGGACACACAGGATGGATGGAGCTTTTCTTGAGGAAGACAGCCTGTTAATCACTTCTACATTACAGTAACCATTCACTGTGTCTGGTCACCAGCTCAATAGTAGTAGAACACTTGCCTAGTATACCCAAGGCCCTGAGTCTGGTCTCCAGCACTTAAAAAAAAAAAGTAACCAGTCTGCTTAGTATAAGTTGAATTCTCTCTGTTAGAAGATATTTAACAATTCTACCATCTTTGTGTCACTATATAGTTTGCCGAATGTTTTTATGTACACAGTATTATTTACTTTGCACAGAATTTCCTGTAAATTATGCAACTTTCAGGGGGAACTCAGTCTCCTCCTTATTGTGGTACCTATTGCAGAGGCTGCTATTTGGGTAACTTACAGTTACTGCAAAGTGACCACTCTCCAAAGCATGTGGACTAGAGGAAACAGGAAACTGGTCCATCGACAGGTACTTGAGGTCATGTGGTCCATCGTCACAGAGAGAATGGATAGGCTTTTTAGACATTTGAGAGCATCCGAACAAGTAAACCAAGGACCAAGCAACGTTTGCAGCTGCTCTGTGGAATTCCTGGCACAGGGGACACTGCTCTTGAGTCAACTCCAATGTCATGGGCCAAAACACACTTACCATGTTTTGGCCCCAGCAGCTGTTTGTTCTGCCTCAGTCAGAGCATAGCAGAATCATATTATGGTTGAACAGTGTCACTGTCCTAGACATGTCACTGTCTTAAGACATGTCTTAGACAGCTGTAAGCCTTGCCCTGCCCTTAAACAGCCCTCAAGACTGTGGCTTAAAGTCCCACATGCCCTACAAGCAAATGCTTCTGTGCATTGAACAGTTGTTTAGACTTATTAGGGAGTTGTGGAACCCAAAACTTGCTCATCCACTGCATGGACGTCAAACTCTTTTTTGTCACTTAGGCAGTGGCTTTTCAGAGTGTGGTCTATGCGTCCTCCATACCCTACATCACCTCGTTAGGAGTGAGAAGGAAGAGGAGAGAGTGAGTAAGAGGAGAGGTACTTATCAAAATGCAAATTTTTCGTACAAACCTGTAGAGTTAGACTCCTTCAAATGATACTTCGGAAATCTTTATTTTAAACTGGATTCCCAGGTAATTCAGGATAGTCAAAGTTCCTTGTCTTCATTATGGCAGGATGGCTGTGAAGGGCTGGTGTTAATTAACTATATGTACTTTGATACATCACCAGCTTGCAAAGATAGCTGCTACTCCTAATTCACGACACCCCAGTTTGGGAAGCATGCGTGCTGCTGCTTGGGACCTGGCATCTGCACTAGTCCCACAGTATTGCTGGGTTCTAAGATGACTAGAAATGATGTCTGGTACAACACCAGCAGCAGCCAGCCATTGCCCAAATGTTAGCATAGCAGGTGGCCACAGCGAACAAAGCAAAAATGCAGACCTCTTATTTTCTAGCGTCTCAGTGACACCTACTCAAGGACTCGAGAAGGATGCAAGCCTAGTCAGTTACAGTGTTTATAAGCTAATATAATAAAGATAAATAAATAACCAACCTCTCCGTTGAAGGGGAAATGATTAAATAGTTGACTAAGATTACATTTTGGGTTTACCCGTGAATTTCAATTATTCATGTTATTTCAAAATGCCCAAGCACAGAGACCCAAGAACTGCTTATTACCTGTTCTAGTGGAGCCACCACCAGTAAGTTACATGCACACCAATGTTGATGTGAATAGTGCAGTGGACTCACACAACTATAGCTCATTCGTGTTGGTGTATTTTTTATAGGGCTCAACTTGGCAGTGTCTGATCCAAGATAGGAAGTCTGGTTCAGGCACTAATATATTAGCTGCTCCTCTGCAATGGATATACTTACTCTCACTCACTGATGTAAGCTGATGGTGGCGTCTTACTCCATCACATGCAGGACCTTAAACTCCAGTGACTCTGCTTCCTTTGGATCATGCTGGTCAAAGGGGAAACTAGACCCTGAGGTATAGACACACCCATAGGCTTTGATTGCAGTCTGTCTATGCATTCTGAGTTATTAGAAGTTGTGTGTGTGTGTTGAAAAAGTATACAGCATGGAAACAGGATAGAACATAAGTCACTTACTGCCCTGATGTAAACAAATTTTGCTGTCTACACTATTTTCAAAGGCATATGTTTTTAGCCCTCCGACTCCTCTTTCCAGCGCAAAGTAATCATATAAAGAGACAAACATCCCTCTAAGTCACAAGTGATAAATACTTTACCTTAAAAAAAAAAAAGGCAGAAATGGTCTAGAAATGTTGAAAAGGAAGCCCTTTAGATGAATATGTATATTGGTTTATTACTACCCTTCAAAATGGGTATTTTATTTAACTTGCAGTAATTTTTTTTGCAGAGTTGGGGGACTGAATACAGAGCCTTACATGTGTTACAGAAGAACTCTGTTGAACCCCCCAATCCTTAGGGAAAATTTTATTTGCATTTTTTAATTAAAGTATTGTGCTAGGTTTTAATTATTGTTTCTTATAGCTAATGCACATCTTAGTCATTTAAAAAGTCACATAGTTAGTTGGCTCTGCAGTTAAGAGCTCTTGCAGGGGACCTAAGTTGTTCCTAGCACTCACATGATGCCTCCCAGGTCCAGGACATCTGATGCTTATTCTGAGCTCCATGGATTCTGCGTGAACAAAGTTACATAGTATTAATGTAAGTAGAGATAGAGAGAGACCTGAGGTATAAACAATAAGCTACTAGAAAGTATGAGTTTTTAAATAAACACATTAAGATTAGTAAATAAAAATGCCTTTGTTCAATGTTCAAATTTTGTGTGTGAGTTTTCCGTGCAGGTGCATATATGAGTACATGTGCACATATGTGTGAGTATGTGAAGGAGCCAGAGTCAACCTTGACTAGCATTCCTGAGGAACTGACCACCTTGTGTTTTAGATTTGGATTTGGAGCTCTCTAGTTAGGCGACTCTGCCTGGCCAGGGAGTCCCAGGGGTCTGTAGGTCTCCACTTTCCTCTCCCTGGGACTGCAGCTGTTCACCGCCATGCTTGACTTTGTATATAGACACTGAATGTTGAGCTCAGGTCTTTGTGCCTAACCCAAACACTTTACCAATGACAGCATCGCCTGATCCCTAACCCACAGACACTTTACCAACAAATCCATCACCCGATCCCTAACCCACAAACACTTTACCAATGAATCCATCGCCCGATCCCTAACCCACAGACACTTTACCAACAAATCCACCACCTGATCCCTAACCCACAGACACTTTACCAACAAAACCATCGCCCGATCCCTAACAATAACTTCAGAAGTTGGACATAGTGACCCACGCCTGTAATTGCACCTGTAATTGCACGGGGCAAGAGGCTGAAGCATCAGAATGGGAACTTGAGGTCAGCCTTAGCTACACAGTGAAACATTGTCTCAAAAAAAGAAAACAAACAATCCAAAATGATTAAACAAAACCAAACTAGACAGTAGACAGAAAATTAGATGGCTGCTAACCTCCTTCCTGTACTCATGGTCTGTGATCCTATAGTGTGTTGCTTAGGAACATGAGCTTTGGAGATGCCGTGCTGGTGAGACCATATGGGTGTAGCATCTGACATTCCTCAGACACAGTCTTACAGCAAACCCTGGGGTCCTCTGGCTCTTTCCACTGCCTCTTCTGCAGTGGTCCCCGAGCCTTGGGTGTGGGAGTGTCTTGTAGATGCATCACTTGGGACTGGGCTCCACCACTTTGCATTTTGATTGGCTGTGGCTTTACACAAGCCACCCTGGAATGCTGAGAGCAGGAGAAATGAGAGCACACTGCTTAGCTATCCAACACTCAGTGGCCATCCCTGAAAAAACATATATACAAATGACATTATACAGTTTATATATTCAAGAATATATGCTATAGGGGCCTCAATATAAGGGGAGGCATCTAGTCTCACTGCAACCTGATATGCCGTGGTTGGTTGATATTCATGGGAGGCCTGCCCTTTTCTGAGGAGAAATGGAGGAGGAGTGGACTGGGGGACAGAGGGGAAGTGGAGGGAGGGACTGGAAGGAGAGGAAGAAGGAAAATTGTGGTTGGGATATAAAAAAGACAGACAGACAGACAGAAAATAAAATGCTGTTAGGTTGTTAAGAGAAGTAAATGAGCTAATATAGATGTCTTGTGTGCAGTAAGAATTCAGTGGTACCATGGCGGTCTATTGCACATATGGGATATTTTGACATTCCGAGGTAAATATTTTAAAAATTCATAGTTCTTTCCTTCAGTACTTAACTCATGACAGAAGAGAGAAGGAGGGAAGTAGAAAAGCAGGACCAGAAGACAGTTGATGACAGTGTCAGATAGCGCTCACCTTCACAGGACGGCCAGTGTTGACAGGCCACTGCAGCACTGGCGCTGTACAAGCCAGAGACACGGGGTCAGTGGAGACACTCTCAGCCCGCTTGTGCACGGGAGCAGCTCTCAGCACCCCGCGGTGTCTGACGCAGCTAGCCAGGTGCTGCCTAAGAACCTGCAACCTCTAAGTCTCCCTCAGGCACTGCAGTCGATATCCAGGGCCTAGGAAGTGCTGAAGCAGTGATAGTCCCACGAGAGGCATGGCGCTAGAGAGAGAAGGGACCATCCACTTTAAATGTCATCTTAAAGAAATCTGCGAAAGATATCAGAGGATTAAAAAAAAGAGTCAAAGGCTGCTTTTAAGTTTATGTTCTGCTAGAAGGAAAAGCCCTCAGGGTTTGAGTATATGGAAGTTAATTGGCAAATATTCTATAAGCTGGTGTCATCTAAAGACAGGAGCACAGAGTAAAGGTCAGGGCTGAGGACAAAAGATGTTGTGGTCACCAGCATGGGATGGTGGTTGTTCGCTAAAGGGAGAGCTAGCAAGGGAGGAGTGTAGGGCTGGTGTGGGGGCTGACACCTGTGACCGCTGTACACGGAGGTGGAGGCAGGGTGGAGGTCTGCTGTGAGTTTGCAGCCAGCCTGGGCTACATGGTGACCTGTTACACACACAGCGTAGAGTGGCATCTTGTGTGATATTCCTCTAATGGGGTTCTAGAGAGGGAATGCGGTTCTAGGCCAGTTGAATGTGAGGTGGTTGCGTAGAGGCAGCGACAAACCTATGTACACCGCCTCAGTGGAGCTCACTTTCTACATGCAGAAAGTGAATTCGCTATGAGAAAGAGACTCGTTGATTCAACTATTTCAGTCCGTGGTTTAGATGCAAGGGGTTGAAGTGAAGTGTAAAACAGTAGCACAAATAACTGATAGGCATCTCTCTGCCTCGGATGAGTCAGGTCCTACTTACTTAGTGCAGCCTCTACACTTCGCCTGTGGCCACCTATTGAACCTTTAGATTTTCCCCTGAAAGAGAGGCATTGCTGTACATATTGTGTAGATTCAGGCCCTGTGTGATTAAATAACTCACACAGAGGTCCACAGTCAGAAAGAGAGCTAACGGGACTTCTTTATTCCAAATACAGGTATTCTTTCTGAAGCTGGTCTAGGCTGCCAGGAAATAAGGAATTCTCATGCTCAGGTTGACAATTTGTAGGCATTCTTATATTAAAAATGTATTTAAATTGTACATTCCATTCTTTATTTTATTTTAACGTAAAAATAGTGGCTTATTTTCCTTAGTTTTTAAAGTTGCAAATTTATATTTATACAAAAATCATACATATTTATGTCATAGCATGTGGTGATTTAATTCACGTACTTAAGTTACTTTATTTCCCCATCCAAGAGAGTATTCTATGTTTCGTCCATGGCTTTGGATTCCCGACAGAATGCTGGCCCCTCCTGAAAGTGTAGTACCTGGTATACAATGTTGCACAGCAAGGAAATGACACAATTATATTAATAAAAGTTGGCTGGGATGTACTTAGAAGGCAGAATCCTGTGGAATAATTTCAAAGACTTCTAAGGAATGCATGACACTTACATTTTGCTAGTTACACTGAGCTTAGGGAGCGCTCTAACGACATTATGTATGACAGAGGCATGATCTTGGTGGAAAATTTTCTGAGATAAGCTTGTGTCCTCCTGACAGGAAGCAGGCTCAGGGAGAAGTTAGACTGTACAGTGAAACTCATGAGCCTGAGAAGTGGCCATTACTGGTAGGCAAAGATTCGGGAACTCAACAAGGTATCTTAATGTTAATGACAGACTCACCACAAATACTGACAGTTTTAAAATTTCCTCAACTTGTAGATTGCTACCAAGCTGTAGTCATGCATGCACATTCATTCATTCATTCAAACATGTGTTGGGAATATATAATGTGTCAGGCACAGGGCTAGATAAGGTGATGGTTATAAAGACGCAATTGATGGACTTGTTCTTAGGGAGCTTACAGCCTGTTGTAGAAAATAAGGTAAAGCATGCCTATCTGACAACTTACAAATAATAATAGTGACTAATGACGCATAAGTCATCTTAGAAGCTGAAAGAAAAGGTTGTCTTAGGAGAATTGGGGGTTGCTTTTGGAGGAGCTGGCATTTGAGCTGAGGCTTAAAGGATGAGTAGGGTGAGGAGAGCTGGTTTACATGGATGCACTAACTCTAGGTTTAGTACTGTGTCGGTGTGGGTTGCTCTGAGCTATGCTGAGCATAGAAGGTGAGAGTCACCTGTGTTGTTTTCTTTACTGTGTATCCAGAACATCCTTCATTGGCCAAGATGCCTAGCAAAGAAGATCCACAAGCCAACTGGCAATATTTTGCTTTTCAATTTATTTTTCTATGACAATTATATCGTTCTGTATTTTCTTAGAAGGAAAAAGTTTGGACATAGGCAATTTTCTGTTGAAGACACCAGTAAGTAACAGAATTTATTAGCAACTGCAATTGAACCAAAGGACACATCAACTGATGGTTAGTTCCCTGCCACCAAATGAAGATGTATTATCAGTATTTGTGTTAAATATTCCACTTTAACAGTGCAGATACATATTCATTAGCAGACAGATAGCCCTAGAGCGTGCACTTTGCAAGACTTGTTATTTTTGCCAAGTCTGCACAGGTTTGGACACTCTGCATTTACGTTCTGTGTGCAATCTCAGAGTCTGTCATTCACACGTAGAAGGCTCACCTCTCTATTTAGCCCGTGGTTGGCGAGAGATAGACAGTTACAGGGCCCCTCTGCCCTTGAGCTGTTCCATTAGTGCATGGAAAGCACCTTGCAGCCTGTGACAAGCGCAGCAGATCGGCACTAAATCAAAAATCAGTGCCAGCCAGGGATCTAAGCCACCATGAAGGTCACAGCCATCAACTGCATGCCATCTCAATCCAAACAAAACACATTGGATACAGAGGGATTTTCACAACTCACAATAGGTGACAAACATTTCATGTTAGAGTAATCCATGGCAGTGAAACTGGGGGCTGACCTTTTAAGCACTTTTGACTATTTAATCAAACTTTGAAAAAGCTGGAGGTAAGTTTTCATATTTAAAAATAAAACAGAACAAAATAAAACCTCCACAGCATGGTGGTACTGTAGAGATGGTTTTGATGAAAACAGGTTTTTGCTGTTCTTTTTTATTCATGCGTTTAAAAAAAATTATCAGCTTTCTATAAAAATAGTTTTATTTGGTTTCCTCTTCTGAAAACTGTGTCATTAATCTATCATGAAACAAATACTTGGTTCTTAAACTGTTTTTTGCTTATTCTGAAGATTTATGCTTATATTCATGTTAAATAAGAAGCAAATCTTTGCCTTTGGTACAGGCTCACCAGTAGCAACCCCGTTCAGTTAAAGTTGGTGGATTTGAGTCTACCCACTAGTAGGGCTTTGTTACTGAAGGGTTTTTGAAGAATAGAAACCTTATTTAATTGTCTCGATTTAATTCTCTTCCACTTTCAACTCAGGAAAAAAAAAATCAAGGAGGAATAGATATCAGATTTAAATAATAAACCCTCTACTTCCTTGATATCGTTCTGAGAATTGATTGCCTGTAAGTAGGAAGTGTTGGCCAAGCGAGAGGACGCGGTGGACCTTACTACACTAACTTGGAAGGATGGACTTCCAAAGGATGGAACCTAGAAAGTTATTTTTTTATAACTGACCTAACTCGACAATATGATCTGATCGAGTTTATCACTGTTACAGGGAAGGAGGCAGAAGCTTAGTCCTTCTAACTCTGGTGAAATAACTGGCAAAGGGCTAACGTAAGAAATTTAATTATTTTTTATGCTAACATTAGTTTTTGTAAATGCTGTTCAGCAAAACAGCAGACACAGCAGACTGCTTTCGAAACACTCTTTACGGTCCAATCTGTTCAGATAAGACTACTTCAAAAACAGATCACTTGAGAAATAGATCTTGGACCCAGATATCTCCACCGTTGCGTAAATTTGTGGTTAATTTCTCGACAGTCTAAAACCGCAGTTTAGCAGAAATGTATGTAATGGAAGAACGCCATCTGCTGGCAAATCTATCAGGCTCATAATTAGAAAAACATGAGGGAGAACTCACCATGCAGCTAGGAAAATGCAAAGGTCCTGGAAGCATTTTTTTTCCTTTAAAATTCACTTTCATTAAGGGTATGCATACCTTTAATATACATTATTCATTATAAATTAACTTATTACTAATGTTATGGAAATGAAAGCTTTGAAATGGGCTCAATGGGTCGCCCCCCCCCCCTTTTTTTTTTTTTTTACAAAGTTTTGTCTTCGTCATCATCAGTAGTCGGCAGCGAGTCTGTTCTACTTAAAGGCTCTGGCTTTTCACTTAATGCAGCCCATCTGTTTCTGAAATAAATTGCAAGAATCCGTGTTTAATTTTAATCAATGTATTACTAAATATGCAAATTATATTAAAAGCCGTGGTTTGCAAAAGCTTTCATTTGTAAATATGGTAGCTTCAAACAGGAAGCATATCTAAAAGCCATTTAGCTACAGTAGCCTAACTCTAACACTGTGGCTGATTTATAAAGCAGATCGCAAGTCGATCTTTCTCCCACAAGGGGATATGTAAAACTGTTGCATATCAGATGTTGTTAGCATCTGATGGACTAGAGCTAACAGTGTAAGAAGTTCATACTTCAGCAACCATATCTTTCACATTTAAATTAAGGTAATCTTATTCCTTTGCACATCTTTCTAATTTTTTTTTTTTACACAACCTAACATATGAATTTGCGTGATTGGTTTATGAATCACAGTTAAAGCAATTTGAGCAAGGCTTTCAATCAATCTTAAATTTTTAGTGTCTAATTGACTTGTGATTTACATAATTAATTGTGGAAGGGATCCTTTGGGAGTCTCCTTTCTCTCCCCTCTTCTCTCTCTAACCTTGTGTCTCACCCATGGGCTGCACACGCTGGGAGTGATGGGACCCTCCCAGGCCTGCTCGATGGCATTTTCAGGAACCCAGAATAATGCGGGGCATCAACTCCCCCTCATCTGCCTGGGTTAATTTAAATTAAGTTGGTTATCTGAAAAACAATTCATTTGGTGTGTCATTGAATAGTGTATATTGTTTATTAAGCCATAGCCATAGGGAAAGCTTTTGGAGTTTCCCCCCATATTCAATGCATGGGTATGTAGGAATATGTATATGTATATATGTATACACATATATGTATATGTTCCTACACACACATACTCATAATGAAATACAGAATCCGTTACCTACACATTCTCAAACTGGCTTGGATACATTATCTAAAATGCCTTCCAGTCGGTGGTATGCTAGCGTGAAATTGCAGGAGTCTTGTTGGCCTATTGTAAGCACAATCATTAACAACAAACCCTTGTGAACTTACAATTAAATAAATTACAATGAAACAAAAGTAACGACCTCTCAAAAGCACCACCATCCAGTTCTTGTCCTCCTTAGTGTGTTCGGTGTCCCTCAGGGTCACTGTCTCCTGTATCTGTAGGGTAAGGATGCTCTATTACGGAGCGCTGCTGCACCTTTTCTACCACCTGTGCACCTGTGCATCTAGGAAGATCATATTGGCCATGAGGGGGGAGGGCGCGTTCACACCACTGAAGCCAGCACATGCTACAGATCCACGCACCGCCGCCCCCTCCCCCCCCCCCCCCGTATAGCTGGCCGTTCAAATCCGCGTTCTCTTAGTTCTCTTATTAGTTATTCTTGGAGACTGCTGAGGGAGTAGCCGCAGCTATCACAGATCATCTATATGTATTTAAATGAAACACATAGTGGGCTCCAAAAAAAAAAGTTTAAACCATTTTCATAACTTTTAAAAACTTAAGTTTACACCCTACTATAAGATAATTTGAAAGATACAAAGGTGGTTTTATTCCAGTGATTTTATGGTTGTAGATGAAGGGGAGCGTCACATAGGTACAAGTTACTAAGCAATCTGTGCCTTACATATTGGCTTAGTTACTTACTGCCTTGGCACTACCAAACAGTGCTAAGATTAGAATATGCTAGAAAATTAGTGAAATAAAGCATTTCAAGAATATCTCTAGTAGGATCATTCCATAGCCTGTCCTTATTAAAAATAAATATATTTCTCTGTTGAGAAGACTTATTAGTTACACCTCAGAATGCTTAATAATGGAAAAAAATTTAAAGCTTGGCTTGTGATCTTCCTCTACACATTCACTGCTTTAAACTTGTATTTTTAATATAGAATTTTTAGACTCCATTAGAATTGTTTAAAATGTCACCAAAATATTTTGCCTTCTGGAGGCAAATATTCATATAGTGACTATGAGTATGCTTTAAAATGTGTATCTTTATTTTACTTTTACTGTATAAGTGTTTTGCCTTATGTGCCTGTCTATTGTTCACCAAGTGAGTGCCTTGCCCCTGTCTGACCAGAAGCAGTCAGAAGAGGGCGCCAGAGCCCCTGCAACAGGAGTTATAGGCACCTGTGAGCCACTGTGTGGGTGCTGGGAATAAAACTATCCTCAGCAAGGGCAGACAGCGCTCTTAACCGCTGAGCCATCTCCCCAGCCCCCAGGAATATGCTTAAGATAACTCACATGGACTGGCCTGGTGGGGCAGGCCTGTAACCTTAGAGACCCTGAGGCAGGAGAATTACAAAATGGATGCTTATATGGGCCAGCAAGTGAGATCAAGGCCAGCCCCAGCAACTTAGTGAGACCTTGCCATAAATAAGTAATGAGGTGGAGCACGTGACTTACTGGCCCTAGGTCCAATATCTAGTAACTCCAACTACATGGATGTTTACATCCATTGTTCTTCAAAGTGGAATCTGATAGTCCCGGGAGATTCTGTAGGTCTTGCAAAGGAAGATGCAGGCTTGGTGACATTGATTCTTTAACACTTTGAAGAGCACAGGCATGAAATAAGGAAGTAGCCACTGCACAGGGAGCCCTGAGAAACGACTCTGACCAGATTCAAAGCTACAGAGAAGCCGCCACATTGACCGGAGGGTGGTGGAGCTTATTCATGACGGCATGACGGACTTGCCTTACCTGTGTCGTCTTGAGCTCCTTAGCAGTTGATAGTCAAGCATAGTCTTCTCTACCTGGCATGCTACCACCATTGGCCAGGGTCCTCTCTCACTTTGTCTTTTATATCCCTTCAGCCTTGGCCTCGTTTCAGTTCTCTCCCTCCCACAGGTGTGTCCTGCTCTATAAAATATTTGGTGTATAAATGTATAATGTACGTGGGAAGTACAAACAACTGAAGAATATATATCTGTGTATGTGTCTTACTTTATATATGTGTTTTATAAAGGGCACTGGTATAGTTTTATTACCTTTTCTACTCAACACTATTTAAAGCATCAATCGTGCTACTGCCTGCCCCTGAGTTTATCGCTTCTGACTGCTGCTTATCTTTTAATATGCGCCTATCAAACTTTACTTGTCATTCCCTCTACTAAGGAGGATCTGAAGCTGCCTCCACACGCCACCCAAGCAAATAAGGAAGCAGATGGCGAGGAGGGGCACTTTTCAGGGTAGGTAACCTGCAGTAGTGTGGCTAGAGGGTGGGGGAGTCTGCCTCCTGGCAACACTCAGCTCTTAGCAATGCTGGTCATGGCTACTGCACCTCTACAGGTGATGCTTGGGGATCTGAGCCCCAAACTCTTGTTAACATCTGTGGGTTTTAAGTACATGGTTTTTTTTTCTTTTTAAAGAGTTTGAACTATGAAATACATATAAAAAGCACATGAGTGTACAGCTCAGTTAATTGCTGGGAAGTAAAAATTTAGGCACTCAAATAAAGAAATAGAACAGTTGACAAGCCTTTAAAGGCTCCTTTCCGGTGGTCCCTCCTTTCTCCTTCATTTTTATGGGAACCACTTTCTCGGGTTTTCTTTTTGTGTTTACCCAAGGATTCATTCTCTCCCACTGTATAGCTTTTCCTGGTTTTGAGCTATGAATATGTCCTTTTGGGTTTGGCTTCTTTGACTTGTTACTTGTTTATCAACTACTGTCATAGTTACCTTATTTTTGCTGCTGTATAACATTCTTTTGTTAAATCATCATATAATATGCTAAAACTCACTTACATATTCTAATACTGATAGGGATTTGGGTTCCAAAAATATGTATATTATAATAAAGATACTATGAATACTTACTTAGGTTATTTACATTTTCTCTTGCAGTCCACATTTCTCCTCCTCCTCCTCTTCCTCCTCCTCCTCTATTTTCTTCTTCATCTTCTTCTTTGCAATTACAGAGTGGTGTTCAGTTAGCAGAACAATAATTATCTTTATATAAGCTGCATCAGCAATAACTGAAGATGGAGGAAAAAATCCCAACCCCGCCTGAAAAAACCCAGCCCACCAGAACCAAACCAAACCAACCGATCAACCAACCAACAGCCCTACCATCCCCATGTATAACTAATCTGTGCTAAGCACCAGGAAGAACCTGCTCTGCGTTCCCACGGCAATTTACAACCTCCAGACTGTGCCAGGGAAGGTTGGTGGCTCTTGAAAATACCACAAGGACAGCACTCTCTAACGACACATTCGGTAGTGTGTTTTATATATATATATATATATATATATATATATATATATATATATATATATATGACATTGTATAGTTTAAAAACAAATCTTACCTTACATTTCATTTTTTTTTTTGTTTTTGTTTTAAAGAGTGAGTTGTGTAGGGGTGGGTGTTGAATGCTTTATAGACAAAAACTGTGCTAGAGCCAACTTATTCATCATCATCATCTTCTTCATCATATCCGCCTTCTTCCTCCTCTTCCTCTTCCTTCTTTTTCTTATTCTTTTCAGCCTTGACCACACCCCCCTTGGCTGCATCAGGCTTTCCTTTAGCCCTGTGGGCACAATAGTCTTTTCATGTTTCTTCTCCAGCTTGGTGGCCTTCCTGTCATACGGCTGCTTGTCATCCGCAACCCGGTTGTTCCACATCTCTCCTTGTTTCTTTGCAACGTCACCAATGGATAAGCCGGGGCGTTCTCCCTTGATTTGGGAGTGGTACTCAGAACAGAACAGGAAGAAGTCCAAAAGGGCCTCTTGGGTGCATTGGGGTCCTTGAACTTCTGTTGGTCTCCTCTTTGGGGGATGTAGGTTTTCCTTTCTTTTTCATAATGAGCCTTGTCAACCTTTGCTGTGTCTTTAAGTTCCCCCTTTCTTCAGCAGATGTGGTCTTCCACTTCTCTGAGCACAGACACATCCGGGTGCTGCTGCTTCTGCTCCTCCCGGCAGGTTCGCACAAAAAATAAAAAATGCGTATGAGGACATTTTGTCTCTCAGCTTCTTAGGATCTCCTTTGCCTGTGTTTTGTGGATTTTCCTCTGTAAGGCACAGTCGCCCAGTGCTCCCATGTATCCCTTAGCTGTCTCTCTGGAGCTCAGTGGACTGCAATCCAGTCCAGGCTGGCCTTGAACTCACAGAGACCCACCTGCCTCTGCCTCCCGAGTGCTGGGGTTACAGGCCCAGCCAAGTTTATTTTGACTCACAGTTTGAGAGAACAGTCCATGTTGGCAGGGAAGGCATGAGACAGGCATGTGAGGAGCTGGTCACATTGTGACAGCAGTCAGAAAGAAGACAGATATGTACTGCTGCTCTGTTCACTTTCTACAACGCCTCTTTATTTAAGACCCCACATCCATGGGGCTTGCTGTCCATATCCAGGGTAGGTCTTCTTGCCTCAGTTTACCCTCCCTGCAGGCACCTGCGCAGACCTGCCCGCGGTGTGTCTCCAGGCACGCTGGTAATAAAGCGTAACTGTCACAAGTGAACATGTGATTTTCCTCTGTGCGCTGAAGTCCTGGAATGTGCAGCTTGGTTTCTGAACGCTGCTCCAACATTGCGTTTCTGTCATAAGTCCGTCTCCGTGATGATGCAGCTTCCTCTCTCTCTCTGTTGCTGTATTTTGTTTGCTGATACATATATTTTGCTTTGGATTTCTATTATAGTCATGAATGTTATTGCTAGTAACTTTTCTTTCTCAAACTGTCCTTGCCAGCCTTTGATATTAAGTTAATTTTAGTCTGACAGAAGTAATAGAAAATTGTCTGTATTTTTCCAATTTTTAGAAGATTATATAAGATTGATAGCATTTCTTACTTGACTGGTGCTATTGGCCTGTGAAGGCATGGATTTCATTTCCTTGTAATAGTTAACAAAATATTTATACCTTTCTTTAGCTTCTTATATCATTTTGGTAAATTGAATTTTCTAAGTCTACCTTACTTGAAATTTCAATTTTGTATTCATAAAATTGTTTATAATCTTCATTTAAAAATCTTCCTAACAGCAACCGGGCGTGGTGGCGTATGCCTTTAATCCCAGCACTCGGGAGGCAGAGGCAGGTGGATCACTGTGAGTTCAAGGCCAGCCTGGTCTACAAAGCGAGTGTAGGACAGCCAAAGCTACACAGGGAAACCCTGTCTCAAAAAACAAAACAAAACAAACAAACAAACAAAAACAAAAAATAAAAAAAATAATCTTCCTAGTGGGATTCTAGGTGAGAGAGGTAAGGAAGAATGGGGAACTAGAAGGATCCAGAGGGTCCTAGAAACCTACAAGAAGACCATTAAGGCTGGCGCATCTGGACCCAGGCAGGTTTGCTCAAACTACTGTACCAACCAAGGACAGTGCATGAAGTAAACCTAGAACCCCTACCCAGATCTAGACAATGGATACCACATTCTCCACAATTGTGTGGAGAGCAGGGACTTACCTGGACATGAACTCTGGTGCCTCCTATTTGACCACTTCCCCTGGGTGGGGAGACCTGGTGACACTCAGAGGAAGAGTAAGCAGGCTACTAGGAAGAGACCTGATAGGCTGTGTGCTTATAGTGGGGGACAAGGTTCCCTTCTGTCACAGACCTAGGGGAGGGGAATAGGATGAAAGAGGGAGGGAGGGGGGACAGGGAAGATACAAGTGAGGGGATAACAAATGAGATGTAATCTGAATAAATTACTTAAATTTAAAAAAATCTTTTAAAATAGAAAATGTCTTTTCTATGTTTTATATTTATAGTTTTTCTCTGCTTTCCTTGCTCAATCTTCTCATAGGATTGTCATCTTGTGTGTATGTGTGTGCATGCATGTGTGCATATTTAAGTGTGCACGTGGACTAGATATGTGTGTACAGCAACCTCATATGTTATTCCTTAGGTACTGTTGCTAGTAAAAAGCTGAACTGGGACCTCTCAGTGGCCTGGCATTCACCAAGTCAGCTAGACTAGCTGTGAGTTCATCTCCTCTCCTCAGCATGGGGGCTGCAGGCCTTTGAAATGCAGGCTCTAGGAATCAACCCCAGGTTCTTAGGCTTGTGATGCAAGGACTTTATAGACTGAGCCCAGGACAGTCAGCTTTCATAGTGTTCTCAATATAATCTTTTCTAATTAAATCTGTGGTGTAAGATTTTACCATTGTATCTGCTTTTGTATAATCTCTGTTTTTTCTCTTTTTTCAATTTAATTTGCTATTTTTCCTTAACTTTGCATGAATAATGTTTGCATCAATAATTTTCTGTATTATTTTCTCCCATCCCAGTACTAACCAGGCCCGACCCTGCTTAGCTTCTGAGATCAGATGAGATCGGGTGCGTTCGGGGTGGGATGGCCGTAGACCTTATTTTCTAATGTGCACCTGATGCCATCAATTTCTAACAACCACTTCTTTAATTCTCACAAGTTTTTGTATGTTTCATTTTCAGTTCAAAATTTGTTCTATGAGTTGAGGTAGGGTAAACATATATTGATTATAGTTAAGAATAACTATATTTCAAAGTAGAAGACAGACCTTTGAGTGCTATCAGGTGGTAAGCATTCTAATTACCCCAGTTTGATCATTACACTCTGAGCGTATGAACTGAAATCACACTACACCCTATACCTAAGAACAGTTGGTGTGTGTTAATACTAAAATGGAGCCTTAAATATGTTTATATGGCCTTTTTGCCCTTGCTTCAGGTAGATTTCTCATTTTTCACATACATAGAAAAATTTTAATTGTGTGTACGTATTTATGTATGTGTGTGTGAATGCACATGCATGTGTGTGCACATATATGTATGTGAGTGTGTGTGGAGGCCACAGGACAATCTCAAGGTTCCTTCTTCAGGAGCTTCCACCGTGGTTTTGAGATGACGCCCTTCACTGGCCTGGAGATTCGTGAGTGGCATTAAGTTGGCTAGCAGGTGAGCCCCAGGGATCTGCAGCCTCTGCCTCCCCAGTGCTGGGATTACAAGTCTTCTTTTACGCCTGGCTTCTAAACTGGCAAGTAAACACCAGTCCTCATGCTTGTGTGTTGAGCATTTTACCCGTTGAGAGCTGTCTCCCAGCACTAATGTTGTGTGTGTATGTGTGCAAGTTTGTATTTGGTATATACGCCAAGAGGAGGTAGACAGAAACCACAGAAGGATTCTGGGTGTTTCCCTGCCTTATTCTCTGTTTCATTTCCCTACATGTTCTCTCTCAAAAACAAAACAAAACAACACTCCCCGCCAAAGCACAAGAAACATGGAGTCTGGTTTGTTTCAGCTACTTGCACCTGAGGTGAGGGGAGCCTGTCCTGAAGTGCGGTTGGTTTTCCCCAGTGCCACTCCATGGAAGAAAACAGATTTTCCCCTCTCCCAGAAGCAATCAGTTGCAAATAACTTCTTGGCGCCAGTGGTGAGACTTTAGGTCCACTTTGCTTCCTCCTCTCCATGCTGAGATTTTATCTGGCTGGAAGTTGCGCAGGTCTTTTGCATGCTGCCACAGTTTCCATGAGTTTATCTGTGCACCAGACCTGTTGGATTTGGAAAATGTTTCCTTGAAGTCGCCTCCCCCACCACTCTTCCCCCCCACTCTCCCCCCACTCCTCCCCCCCACTCCTCCCCAGCCCCCTGGCTCTTATAGCCTCACTTACTCATGAACATAGATCCCTGAGCCTGAGGACTGCGACACAGACATCCCATTCAGGACTGAGTGCTCCAGGGTCTCTCACTCTCTGCCCATTGTTTAGTTGTGGGTCTCTGTAACTACCACCTGCTGCAAGAAGCTTTTCTAATGAGGTCTCAGCAGTGCACTGACTATGTATGCAGTCTATGCATTTCCATCGTTAGGGATTGTTCCATTGCTGTGTTCACAGAGCAGGCCCTGAACCCACTCTAACAGTAGATGGTTATCCCCCTGATATTTGTGCCGCTCTCACACCAGTGGCCATGTCTTGCCAGTCAGTAGTTATTGTAGCTCACTAATGTATCTGGGTGAGGCTGAGGGTTAGTGTGCGCCTATGGTAGTGTGCATAGCACCTCCCAGCACTACACATGCTAGCCAGCAGTGGGAAAGCCTGTAGTTGAGCATCAGTTTCATTCTCCCTCCATATTGGATGATGAAAGTATGTGATGTCTTTAGCAGCAGGGTCTTAGCCTCAGGTCTGGAGGACCACGGATAGCACTGGCAATAGCTTGTCATGTTTGCGGGTGTCTATAAGACCTCCCTGACCACCAACTAATTAATGTGTAGCTGCGTCCTGGTACTGGACTTTAATTTGGTAGCATGTGATGTCTATTGTGGCGTCGACTCTCCGGTTACATGACAGCTTCTTTTAAACTCCTTTTTATATGGCTTATGAAGCAGTATGGGTTTCAGTATTTTTTAAAGTTATTATTATCATTATTATTATTACTCCTTTTATTGTTTTTTTAAGACAGAGTTTCTCTGTGTGTAGCTTTGACTTTTCTGGAACTCATTATGTAGACCACGCTGGCCTCAAACTCACAGAGATCCTCCTGCCTCTCACTCCCAATTGCTGGTATTAAAGGTGTGAGCCGCCACTGCCGCTGCCGCCACCACCACCACCACCACCACCAGGCCCTTATTGCTTTTAAAAGAACCTTTAGTGTTAGTTTATCCCTTCCCCATATTTCCTTCCATGGGTTATGTTATACCCTTAACAGACTGAAGAAAGCTTATTTATTGGGGTGAAATAGTCATTGAAGTATTTAGAAATATACTGAAGCTGTCCCCAGAATCAGAGAGCTATGCCTGAGGTCAGTGACTCACATATATGGAGGGCCCTTGTAACTAAAGATCAAGTTCAGAATAGAACTGTATAAAAATAAAGGAAAAAAAGATTCTTGTATTAAAATGTAAATTTTGTCTTAGAGCAGTCTAGGGCATAGCTCAGAGGATTCTTTCTTAGTAGGTGTAAAATGTTGTGTTCAATACCCACTATTGCAAAACCAAAATAAAATAACATAATAACTATAACTATTTTATAGAAATAATTGTGGCTATTATTAGAAGATTTTAAAGACTCATTGTTAATTTTGTAGGTCAGATCACATTGTGGTGAAATAAAAATGTTCTTATTTAGAGATGTACATAGAAGTATGTCGGTTTGAAATGACAAATATAATGTCATAAATTTAATATCTTGCATCAACAAATACTTTCTCAAAAGGGGAAAAAAAAAACCCAAGTGTGTCAAACCCTTGAGAGTTCGTGACTATGTGTGGTGGGTGTTCCGAGGTTGTACTGTGGGCTTTTCTTTACTTGACGTAGTAGTCTTGGTCTTGATAACCCCAAGAATAATCTGCAGAAAAAAAATGTAGAAGGGCTAATGCTGGCAAAGAGGATAAAGATCTTCAGATAAAAGTACTGCTGTCAATTACAGAACAGCATAGTTTGGACTCTGAAGCCATGGTTCTGAAGAGATTACTAAGGTACTGTTCAATCGCTTTATCAGAGTGGATACTTTTTCAAGTTACAGCTCTGGTTTCCAATTTAACTGATATAATTTTACATAATCGCTCTATTCTTGATGGTCCTGGAACCCCTTCAGAGAGTCACTTTAGACCTAAAGGCTAAGATGATAGTTACAGTGACTCTCAATTGCTCGCTCTCTAATTGCGTGTGTTTTCCCAGTAAGGCTGTGGCTGGCTGAAGGTAACACTTTAAGTCACTTAAAAAGAAAATTAGTTTAGTGGCCTAAGATCTTATTTTTTGAAACGGCGTCTTACTATATATCCCCTGCTGGCCTCAAACTTGCCATGTAAACCAGATTAGCCTTTAATCTACAGAGATCTGCCCGCCTCTGCCTCCTGAGTGCTGGGTCTAAAGGCATGTGCCACTATGTCTGGCTAAAGACCTAAGATTTTGAGATGTTTTCCATTCAATGACTAAAAAGCACAGAACTTTTATGAACTAGAAGCTATATTGAGATAATACATTGAGAATACTCTTGCTTAATACTTTCCGTGAAGACTCGGGCTAATTAATCCCATGGGTTGGTTTGCTTGTGAATGTTTTTGAATATATAAAAGAAAGCAAAGTGTTGCCCTAGTTTGTCTAGCCTTAAAAGTCACTAGTGTGACAAGAGGCCCGCCTGCCGCCATGGAGAGGCCCTCCCACTGCCCTGTGGCCACCGCAGAGTTCGCTACGATGTGCAAGTATGTGGTGGAGAGGTGGGAGAGAAGAAGAAATGGAATGATTTCAGCACTATAAAGAGAGGTGGAACAGGCACGAGAGGGTGGGGAAGAATAAATAGCCCAATGCGAGCCGCCTGCCCTGCCAGCTGAGGCCATGGTGTGGTCCTGACCGCTGCCACCACTGAGAGGCATGTCTAGGTCTGTGGCCATGCAACAGCCAGAGTCCGTGTGGATGTTCGTGGTCCATGTTGCCACCAAAGGCCATGTGGACCTCTCTAATCTAAGCTGCCACCAGGGGCCATGTTGATGTCCAGGGGTTGTGCAAAGCTGGCCCTGCTTACTGGCTGTGGCGCTTGGGAGAGCTGGCCCTGCCCCTCCCTGGGCTGCAGCACTCAGGAGAGCAGGTCCTGCCCTTCATCTGGCCAGCACGGTAGAGCTGGCCCTAATGGTGAAGGTGCGGGTGAGCCAGGCCCAAGGGTGTGAGAGCAAGAGACTGGCCCTTCCTCGTGACAGCTGCAGCACTGAGTGAGCTAGCCAGGGCAGTTCTGGAGATCTGTCCCTGGTTGTGTGGGCGTGGGAGAGCTGGCAGGCTGACCAATTCAACTACCTCCAGGCCCAGATCCAGGGCTTTGTGCTAACCCACTCCAGCATGTACCCCAGCTATGAACTGCTCAAGCGTGTGGAAGGGTCCTACAGATGCAAAGCCGTCGGGTCTCCATGACACAGGGCAACAACAGCCTATCCTAGAGGATTCCCAGTGAGGATCTAGTATTGATAGTGTAGCAGAGGCCAGAGGCCTCCAAAAAGGCCAATGACTCACTGCCGCCATGAACTTTGCAAGCCAAGATGTGTGCAGAAAAGGATACACTGTGTAGCACACTACAGCTTCCATCACGAGATGTTTGTTTGCTTTCTTTTTAGTTTCCTTTTGGGGAGAGGTTGCAAGGGCAGAGGGTGGATATGAAGGGACAGAAAAATGAGTGGGATTATTGGGGTGCATAATGTGAAATTCACTAAGAATTAATCAAAAGTTTTTTTTTTAAGTTACTAGAAGGTCTGAAGTTTGTCAGTGCTAGGTGAGATCTTAGTTTCAGTTTTAGCATCACAAAACAAAACAAAACAAAATGCAACAGCAATAACAAAAAACCAATGAAACTCATAAAAAAAAAAACCTCCTTAAAATTAGAATAGCTTTGAAGTAGACTTCACATTTAGCATAAAAAAGTAAACTCATTTAAATAAAGATGAATACCAGAGGATCTTAAAAATAAATTTAATTCTTCTATTTAAATTCAGGCCAATACTTTAGTAAAAAGAGCTGGAAAGATGGCTCTGTGATTAAGAGCACTCGCTGCTCTTGCAGAGGACCCAACTTTGGTTCTGAGTACCCTCATGAGGGCTCTCACAACCAGTGGTGACTCCAGCCAGCTAGAGGGCATCTGATGTCCTCTTCTGGCCTTTGTAGGCACTCACACACATGTGGTGCACACGCGCACGCACGCACGCACGCGCAGACACACACAAATTTAAAAGGACTAATCTTAGGAAAAAATACAGCTGTTCTGAGTCTTCACAGGAAGCTATTTCCAAGGTGAATCTTAATTATTTCTCAGCTTCTAATTTTGCTTGAGTCCTTGTATATTACGCTAGAGAAACACGACAAAGCGGCGAGACATGGAACGTGGGAAGAGTCAAGACTAAGCATCTGCGGCTAAATTGCAAACTGAATTTCAGTTAAATTATGTTGATTATTTAGTAAATAAAGAGAATAGAAAAGTCCTTATAAAAATCATCTCATATAAGTGATTATGGTAACCTACTTCTGAAGTGTGGTTTGGTAAATTTGGAACATACACCTTCAAAATAATTTATATGATGCTTAAATAGCAATTTAAACAGGTTTATTTTACTGAAAATAAATAGCCAAGCAGCATATTATATTAGTTATTTTTCTTTTCATAGGCATTACAGTAATTCACGATTGAATTATATTTATCAAGGGCTTAAGGAATATAATATACACATAATAGAAGATGTGTATTAGAAATTCTATTTTATTTTTATTTTATAGGTATGTGTGAGTGCCTACATGTATGTATGTGTACTAGTGCCTGTGGTGACCATTTGAACAGGAGTTAGAGGCAGCCATGAGCCTGTACCACAGGGCAGATGATCTTAACCAGTGAGCCGTACTGCCAGCCTGTTATTTGTTATCAGCTGAAAAGTATGCTGTCTTATCTACTCCTGATGCTCTGTTAAACACCTCAAAAATGTTTGTCAGCTGTACAAATGCAATTTTTTTGTTTTGAAAATCAGAGGGCATAAGCTTAGAAAATTAACTTTTTTAGTGGCCAAACATTGGTAATAGTTTCAATGAAACTGCTATTTCCCACTGAGATTATTATTTGACAATAAATTTATGCTATGTACATATACATTTAAAGCATGCATTATTGCTTCTTATGTCAATTTTTTTACATAAGGTAAACATTGCATTTTATTTTTTAATTTTGGTTTATGAGTTATTTCATTTGAGAATGCTTTATTGCAATAAAAATATTTTAAATTCATTGCTGTTTCAAATTGAAAGCACTTGTTCAAGATAACATAAATTAAGAACAAATACCTGTATACTCATATTTACCTTAGAGAAAGGCATTTCTTGTTATTGTGGATCCTGTCCTGTGCCCTGTGAGCAAGTAACTTAGGAAAAACAAGGCTCTAATGCCACCTGGGGGCTTCTAGGGACATCACAGTTCACTCAAACATATAAGGTAATATGTAATTACCTTCCTTTGTCTTCAAAAATAATTACTGTTTTTATTTTTATTTTTTAATAGTAACTGTATACAAGAAATATGCCTTAAAATATTATCCTTTAAAAGTAATCTGTATTAAAGATAATTTTCTTTTCTATAAACAGATTTTCCTCATAAGAGAGTATGTAACATAGAAATATATATATATGTGTGTATGTATATATATATATATATATATATATATATATATAAAACAGGATAGAGAAAGTATAACATAAGACTGTGTATATCATAGGATAGAGTGTGTGTAATAGCAGTATATAAACAGACAGACAGATAAGAGTATGTGTAACATAGGTAGATAGTGTGTGTAACCCAGGAGTGTGTGTAACATAGGTAGATAGTGTGTGTAACCCAGGAGTGTGTGTAACATAGGTAGATAGTGTGTGTAACCCAGGAGTGTGTGTAACATAGGTAGATAGTGTGTGTAACCCAGGAGTGTGTGTAACATAGGTAGATAGTGTGTGTAACCCAGGAGTGTGTGTAACATAGGTAGATAGTGTGTGTAACCCAGGAGTGTGTGTAACATAGGTAGATAGTGTGTGTAACCCAGGAGTGTGTGTAACATAGGTAGATAGTGTGTGTAACCCAGGAGTGTGTGTAACATAGGTAGATAGTGTGTGTAACCCAGGAGTGTGTGTAACATAGGTAGATAGTGTGTGTAACCCAGGAGTGTGTGTAACATAGGTAGATAGTGTGTGTAACCCAGGAGTGTGTGTAACATAGGTAGATAGTGTGTGTAACCCAGGAGTATGTGTAACATAGGGAGATAGTGTGTGTAACGCTGGAGTATGTGGAACATAGGGTAGATAGTGTGTGTAACACTGGAGTGTGTGTAACATAGGTAGATAGTGTGTGTAACCCAGGAGTGTGTGTAACATAGGTAGATAGTGTGTGTAACCCAGGAGTGTGTGTAACATAGGTAGATAGTGTGTGTAACCCAGGAGTGTGTATAACATAGGTAGATAGTGTGTGTAACACTGGAGTGTGTGTAACATAGGTAGATAGTGTGTGTAACCCAGGAGTATGTGTAACATAGGGTAGATAGTGTGTGTAACCCAGGAGTATGTGTAACATAGGTAGATAGTGTGTGTAACACTGGAGTATGTGGAACATAGGGTAGATAGTGTGTGTAACCCAGGAGTGTGTGTAACATAGGTAGATAGTGTGTGTAACCCAGGAGTGTGTGTAACAAAGGTAGATAGTGTGTGTAACACTGGAGTGTGTGTAACATAGGGTAGACAGTGTGTGTAACACTGGAGTGTGTGTAACGTAGGGTAGATAGTGTGTGTAACCCAGGAGTATGTGTAACATAGGTAGATAGTGTGTGTAACCCAGGAGTGTGTGTAACATAGGTAGATAGTGTGTGTAACACTGGAGTATGTGTAACATAGGGTAGAAAGTGTGTGTAACCCAGGAGTATGTGTAACATAGGTAGATAATGTGTGTAACACTGGAGTGTATATGATATAGGACAAAGAGTATTGTAACACAGGAGAGGCAGCGTGGAACAGAAACTCTGAAAACTCATGGTAAATTATGAGGAACGAGGGAAAAGAGTCAAGCCATAGAAAAACCAACTGAACAAAGAATGACTAATATGCACCTATAGTGGTAAAAGGATCTCCTTTCCCCCCTGCTTAATCTTAAATGTTATATGTAAAGAGTCACACGAGCAGGGCCACCTTAGGAAGGTCATGTTTGAGAAGCAGTTATAGTGCTGCCCCTGTTTTGAGGAGCCCATTTGCGTCTGGTGCTTAGTAGACAGACCCTTCGCACAGCCAGGAGACAGCCTGTACCACTTGCAAGGTAAAAATCTAGAAAGCTGCTAACGTCCTTGCTTACAATGTTTTTGTATTCTGTAACTGCCGTCTTTCAAAAGTCATTTTGAGAAACCCTGTGGGTATCTTACGGCTTAGCGTCATCCTCCTCTGTGGGTGTTTCCCATCCCATCCCATCCCATCCCATGATTCTGCCTGTGATAGGCAGTGCTCCTTGTTAACATGACTGGGTTGACGTAGCTGAGATGTTAGCAAAACAAATCTTTGCCCGTCTTTGATGCCTTTCCAGAGATGATCAGATCCCAGGGCTCAAGCATTACGCTCGGTTAACCCTCGATGGAGTCATAATGTGATAACCTTGTGGGGAGGTGGTCGATGGCAGACGGCTGGAGCCTACTTCCAGGAAGCCATCGGTCACTGGAGTGTGCCCTGACCTCTTCTGGGAGTCTCCCTCCTCTGCTTCTGGTGAGCTGCTCCTCCTTATCACACGCTTCTCACAAAAGATAGACTGATGTTTCTGATACTGTGGGCCTGACACAACCTTTCCTTCTTCCAGATGTTTATGGCCAGGCATTCTGTGGCAGTGATGGAAGGTAACCAGTGCCCTGACTGATGCCGTATTTCAAGAAAAGCTTGCGCTTGTCTTTCCTTTCTGCTAATCACCTACTAACCTCAGTAAATGCGAATACATAAATCAAAAAATTTTTTTAGTCTGACAGGTACCCTGACAGGGAAAAAAAGAGAGAAAGAAAGAATGAAAGAAAGAAAGAAAGAAAGAAGGAAAGAAAGAAAGTTCAGTGACAATAGTGCCTACATGTAGAGATGCAGGGTTTGGGCTGTCCTCTGCAGCCTGGCTCCTTACCTAATTGTGTATGTATGCAGATGACCTAAGTGTTTGAACTGTTGCAGGAAGGCATGACTAAAGAATACAGTTTCTAACATGTTTCTTGGTGCAACTTATTTTTGTGACATCTTAAAATTTAGCAGACCCTCTCTCTAGATGCACATATGCATAGTGTATGTATTTGTATATGCACATATAGACACGCACAAGTGTGTGCATTCACACACGCCTTCTCCATTCATTTGGAATCGCCAAATTGTTACAACTTCTGCTCAGGCCCACAAAACATAGTCTTTTCAATGATGTAATCAAACATTTATTTTCCTTCTTTTAATTTACAAAAATCATTAGCTTTTTTCCTCATTGTACTTTGAGCCAAAGCCTCCCAAGACACAACCTGCCAATCATTGTATGCTTCTCTGAATCTGGCCTTTTTTTTTTTTTTCTCAAACAGCCTTTGTAGCATTTTCCAGAACCGATATTTAAGGATTAAAAATATAAATTACTGGTAAGTTATTTGAACCGAGTCACAGTATCATTGGCAGAAACTACTGGTAATTTCATGAACTCTGTCTTTGCTGTGAGCAATAGAATTTTACTGCTCAGAATGGAGATTGTATTTGTTAGCGCTTCTGGTAACCACATGAGTAAGTATTGCTAATGAAGATGCCCTGGGGAAACTTCTGGAAAACACCTTTCAGAGACAAGTAAGATGCACCATTTGCCCCTGGTCTCACTTCCTTCTGTCCTGGAGTCTGAACTGTGATATGGCTACCTTAGGTGCCATATGTAGAGACTGCACAGAGTAAAGCCACATGGGAGGACACATGGCCCTGACACTGTAGACTGCGATTACAGACCCAGACCACCCTCTTGGGAGGGAAATCAGTTTCTATTAAGGCATTTAAAAATGTGTTTATGAGTGGCTTTTGTTTTGTGTCATTTTATCTTATTTTTTGCCTGCATGTATATACAGCTGTGCAGGCAATGCCTTCACAGACCAGAAGAGGGCATCAGACCCCCTGGAACCAGAATTCACAGACAGTTACACATCTGCCATGCAGGTGCTGAAAATCAAACCTGGCTTCTCTGGAATAGCATCTCTTATCCATTGAACCATCACCTCAGCTCTATCATGGTTTTCTTGTTTTGGATTGCCTACAATTGCGAATGGATGACATATTGACTACTGTAGTTGCCATGGGACTATGGACTCATTTCTTGGCTATAGCTACAGTACGTTTATTTCTAGGGCTGGGTGTGGTGTCACAGGGCTCTAACCATAGCACTTTGGAAACTGAAGCAGGAAGATCATGGGTTCCAAACCAGCCTCAGCTGCATAAAAGGACTGCTTCAAATCCTGTATTTATAGCTCAAAGTTAATTTTTAAAGTAATATATCCAATTATTACCTCATATTTTACCTTTTATCTGTTACACTACCAGACAGGAACTGATTCCAAGTTGATAAATATACAAAAAGTACATACTAGAATAATCAGATACAACAATGCAGATTTAAACTACACTTTATTTTTATCTATTGCTAACAGCAACAAATCATTTGTGTGACAGTTCTCTCACAGGCTGGCCCCAACTTCGTGATCTTCCTCCTAGCCTCCCGGATACTGAGAATGCGTGTAAGTCATCTTACCTGGCTTTTAAACATTTCTTTAAATGTTCAGAAAAGAAAAAGACCTGGCATATACTCTTTCTAGATTTGTCTTCTGATTCGGCCATTCTGTTTCTGGGAAACAGTTGTGAGGAAATAATTGTAATGCTGAAATGTCATGTGCTCATATACTTATTAATACTATGATAAATCGAAAACAATATAAATGTCTAGAAAAGGAATAAGTGTGGCACAGTAGTAAATATTGGACAGATTACCAAATGGCCATTGAAAATGAGAGATTCTTGTGGTCAACAAATTTGTATTTGGTGGCGCACTGTGGCTTCTCAATAAATAACGTTCAAGTACAGCTGCCTGCTGCGTTCCAGAGTATGTTCAGGCCACACAACGACGGGCAAAGTAGGCGTGCATATTGGATCTCATAGAGCTTATAGCTGTGATGGGGAAGGCGGGTAATAACCTAGCAGCACTTAATGTTGCTGTTCTATGGGAGAAGGACACGTTCTATCAAAGCAAAGTGAGAGGAACCTGGAAAGACCGGCATGTTAAAGATGTGGCCTTTAACTAAAGCGTGAAAGGTGTTTACGAAACAAGATATGAGTCCTCTATGTTGACATAGTGACTGTGTAAGACATGGTAATGAGTGTGCAGACTCCAAGGGCGAATCTGCAGTGTGACGGTGTCTAGACTATACCAACATGCTGGGAATGGTTTAAAAGGTGGGGGACTTCTGGGTAATTTCCACACATATATTTGTCTGTTTCTCTATAATGTGCTGAAGTTACTTTTATGGAAAAATGTGAAAAAAAAAAACCCTGCTGTTTTCTACTAGAGAAGCATACAATGATTGGCAAGTTATGTCTTGGGAGGCTTTGGTTCAAAGTACAATGAGGAAAAAAAGCTAATGATTTTTGTAAATTAAAAGAAGGAAAATAAATGTTTGATTACATCATTGAAAAGACTATGTTTTGTGGGCCTGAGCAGAAGTTGTAACAATTTGGCGATTCCAAATGAATGGAGAAGGCGTGTGTGAATGCACACACTTGTGCATGTCTATATGTGCATACACAAATACATACACTATGCATATGTGCATATAGAGAGAGGATCTGCTAAAATTTAAGAAGGCACAAAAATAAGTTGCACCAACAAACATGTTAAAAACAGATTTTAAAATCTGGCCAATACTGTGTAGAGCCAGTTTCTGTTAAAACACATCTCCCATTCCATGGAGGGGAAGAATGCTTAGCCCTTCAAAAGATTGACTCAAATCAACCTTTGAAATAAAGGGCTGGTAGCTTCTTTGTGTCACTTCCTGTATTTTATATCCTCTCTGAATGTAAGGAGGAGGGAGGCAGGTAGATGAATGAGGATTAGTAATTTAGTTCCCAAGGAAACCCTTTTGCTAATTGGATTTTTTTTTAAAGGTTCAAGACCTGTGGCTGTGGCAAAGAATCTAGACAGTTGTGAATTTTTCTGATGCTATTGTCTAATCTTGAAAGAAGGAAGCGGCTGTATTGTAGACCTTTTAAGAAGTAAAAGCTAATTTAGTTACCTAGTGAATTCTGACAGCTAGCAACGATGAGGAAGGAGCAGCAAAGGAAAATTCAAGTTCTTAGTGGCCTCGGTCTCATGGAGTGTCACATGGCGACAGGACACTGGGACCCATGAACCAGGCCAGCAAGTAGAACCTGTGAGAAAAAACTATGTGGGAACATGAAATAATTTTTAAAGACTATGGAGTTGAAACAATATGTATATGTTCAAAACAGGCCACACCATAAGAATATCTTATTTACATTCTAAAAAAGAGATCATAAACCTTTTTATTTTGCCTCAATAAGAAAATTTCCATTGCTATTGAAGAGCCTCTAAAGGAAAACAAATCTTTAAAGTCCTGTACTTGATAAAGGGCTTGACATGCTCAGGAATGTGGTATATGAACACTGGATAAGATAATACATTTTATATTAACTACTGAATTCAATTTCTAGAAGTTTCAATGTAGTTTTCTTATGGGGAAAGTGTGGTGGTTTGAAAGAGAATGGTCCCCAGAAAGGCTCATATGTTTGGATGCTTGGTCTCCAGCTGGTGGAACTGTTTGGGAAGGATTAGGAGGCGTTGCCTTATTGGAAGAGGTGTGTCACTAGGGGCAGCTTTGAGGTTCCAAAAGCTTACACCATTCCTAAATCTCCCTCCCGCCTCTCTCTCTCTCTGTGTGTCTCTCTGTCTCTGTCTCTCTCCTTCTCTCTCTCTCTCTCTCTCTCTCTCTCTGCCTCATGCTTATGGATGGATCAAGATGTGAGCTCTCAGCTACTGCTGCAGGGCAATGCCTGCCTGCCTGCTGCCGTGCTCCCTACCATAATGTCATCTATTCTAATTCTCTGGGACTGTGAGCCCCCCAAAACTCATAAACAGGCATAAATTTAATGCTTTCTTAATGCCCACTGTACACTGAGGTTGGAAATTGTTTTTTCCCAAACAAATAAGTGAACTAAAAACCATTGTAAATTCATTTTTCATTTTATCTAGTTACAGCACTGTTGTTTGGTGTCTATAGTTACTAGCTGTGCGTGCTCAATAGGATGTTGTATTTTTCAAGTGTGTAAATGTTTGTGCCCCTAAAGACTATGGTAGAATAGGTGGTAATATAATTCAAATATATGTTGCTCATTACTGATTTCTGAAGAGTCTTAAATATGATCATCTATAGTATAGTAACAAGAGTACTTTCTGGGTAAAAACAAGTCTAAATTCAGCTAATGCTTCTTTGGTAGCTTAAATAGAGATTTAGTATCTTGGAAGTCTTATGTACTAGAATTAGTACGTAAAACTGACATGGTGATAGCAACAGTAAAGCAATTAAGCTCATCTGCTCCTACAACTTGTAGCTCCTGACAGTGAACTCACCTATGCTGGTCTTCACTAACAGAACTGCAGATGCAATGGAACTGTGGGTAGAAGTCTGAATGGACTCAGAGTTAGATACTACTCCACGGACTGGGAAACGAAGCTCTTCACCTGTGCTGTTTAGAGGTTTAATGCGAAGCACTACTGACTATAGTTGATTAATAAGTCATTCAAGGAGAGTCTGAAGCTCACCCAGACAGTGGACTATGTTACAGTGAAGTTCTGTTATCACCAACGCAAACACAATTGCAACTACTATCATTATGAATGGAAAGCCATTACAGAAACGGAGAACAGGTCTCCATTTCAGTGAGCATCCCTGAGGAGTGCAGTGGAGCACAGCGGAAGGACACGGGCTGCAGAGACTGAGCTGCTGTGTGTTCACTTGAGAGGAAAGTAAGAGAGAGCACTCAGTAGGGTCACCGTCTGAGGCATGTACTGGTGTGGAGATCTAAACTCACAGTACCTCTTCCTCCAAACTTGGTCAGTCAGTGGGGGCACAGAGTTGAAGAGAATTTGAATTTAAAAGTATCAGCTTTTAAAAGATAATGTTACTTATTTCATCACTTTAGAAGTATGTCAGAAAGACATCAGTTTAAGTCGTGGCTTTATCTCTTGGTGAGCAGTGTTTAAGATGACACATCTGTAAAACACACTGGTTGCTCTTACAAACTCACAGGTGTTTTGAGGAAAAGTCAAGGCAGTGGAAAGGGATTGAAATGTGAAAATGGAAAGAAAAAAAAAAAAGAAATGTGAAAACGGGCAGCACGCAAGTGGCACATACTGTCGGTGACTTACTTACTGTGTCCTTTGCTCTTCAAGGGCAGAGCCCTAATTTTATTTAGAAACTCACTCAGCATTACAGGAAGTCATGACAAATCTGATTCCATCTTGGTGACCTTGGTTCCAAATGAATGATTGGCATCGGAACAAAGAGGGGACAAATGTCACATATTTTCTCTCATACGGGGAATCTAGACTTTAAGAAATATGTACAGGCCAGCACAGTGGCCCAGATGGTAAGTGTACTTACTGCACAGATCTGGTGGCCTGACTCCAGTCCTTGGATCCCACAGTGCAAAGCACCTGTCCTCTGAGCTCCACACTTACACTCACATCATATACACACAGAGACAGTGACAAATACGTGTATATAAGACTTGGAAACAGAAGCAGCACAATGTGGGGGGAGGGAGAAAGAGACTAATGCACGGGGAGATGGGAACTAGAAAGGGTAGTGGAGAGGAAAGGAGGGACAGACATTGCACGTTTTCTCAAGTACATGGAACCTGGAGTGTAAGTCTATTAGATGTGAAAGCAGGAGGGGGCTTACTTAGGGGAAGAGAGGGACCAGCTAGGAGAAGGAAGGGGAGCAGGAGAGGGTAATAGGGTAATGGGTCTGTGTGAATTAATAGAACGAGAAGTCCAATGACATATGTCATAAGAAAACCCATTGCTTTATATGCTCGTTTTTATTAATAAAAAAGAAAATTACTTTCTAGACATACGTGTAAAATAGAGAAGAAATCCCACATTTTTAGTTATTGTTTCTTATCTTGTTTTAGCCCTAAGCCATAACTGATGTGTTTTTATTTCCACAAGTGTCCCTATTTACCCTTTCTAGTGGCTGGAAATGCAGCAGGCACTCTTTTATGGTCCACTTCTCTTACTTAAGATGTCTGGGGCCCATCCCGGTTGTAGCATGCTTTAGCTTGGCGTTAGTATTTTATCATGTGGCTATATTAACACTTTATCTGTTTGTCCAGTCATAGATCCTTGCATTGCTGTGCTATAAACATTCACACCTATGTTTCACTTCTCTGTAGATTTAAGTCTTCTTTTCTCTGGTAATAACTTAGGAATAGCATTTTTGGGATCCCTGAGAGAAAGGGAATTCTCAGAAAGATGGCAAAGGAAATTCTAGGGTGATGCATGTTTAACAAGTCTAGAGAGATACAGCTCCAGACTGGGCCAGAAAAACTAACTGTTGAAGGGTGTCTCCAAGAGGAAGAAAGAATATTTTTGTTATATTTGTAGCTCTGATTAATTGGAAAATTATGTTGAAAGAAACAAGCTAGATCATAGGCAATCTTGTTTTTCAGACAACTAGGGAAACACACAATTAAAAAGGAAGACCTTGGATTGGAAAGATGGCTCAGTGGTTAAGAACACTGGCTGCTTTTCCAGAGGTCCTGAGTTCAATTCCCAGCAACCACATAATGGCTCACAATCATCTGTAATGGAATCTGATTCCCTCTTCTGGCATGCGTAAAAATGGAACACTCATATACATAAATAAATAAAAATTTTTTTTAAAAATTAAAAAAAAACCCGAAGCCCTCAGGGGACAAACCTCAAACATTGTCCTCAAGAATAATTCCTGATTTGGTTGCATCAGATGCTAGCAGAATTTGTATTTCAGAGCATTGTAGAAACGATTGCCAGTCACAAGTGGAGATGAACAAGAGTAGAGAAGGCTTAAAGCAAACCAGAGGAGGAAACACAGCAGCAGTGTCATATACTGCATTACCCAAACGGCTCCAGCCAGGCAGCCAACCAACCAACCAACCAACCAACCAGCACAACACAAGCAAAACCAAGAGCTAAGCAGGAAAGTATGAACCTGTCACGAACAAAGAGGAAGAAACAGAACTGCTTATGAGACTGCCCAGGCAGACCTAGAGTGAGCATATTTACACAGAGAGGCTTCATAAATATGCTCTAACAACTGAAGAAAACCATGCTTACAGAAGTAAAACACCGAGATGAAAATGTCTTAGGAAGCAGTGGCTACCAATATGTTAAAAGATACTCATAACTTAAAAAATAACAAAACGGAAACTTCGGAGTTGAAAGTGAAAATGGAAATTATGCAAAGTGGAAAATTTGTGAGCGGCTCAGCAGTGGATTTGAACCAACAGAAAACGAGCAGTTTAAGACCGGACTCAGGGAGATTATGCCAGCCAAAGAACCTCAGAGAAATGCGGGTGCCTCTGTGCACACCGTTATGTGTAGAAACAACAGAAGTAAGGCAGCAGCTGAAGTAACACTTGAAGAAACAATGGTTGAAAAATTTCAAATTTGATGAAAAACATTAAGCTACACATCTAAAAAGCTTAGTAAGTTCCAAATAAGATTAACATAAAAAGACACATACCTAATCACACCAAGAGGACATAATCCTGCTGTACAGTCCAAGACTTACTAAGATTCAATTTATGACTTTAGACTTTTGATGGTGTGCAGGG
Organism: Acomys minous; assembly: GCF_964271855.1. NCBI lineage: Eukaryota > Metazoa > Chordata > Mammalia > Rodentia > Muridae > Acomys > Acomys minous. Next base: position 101,389,819 of record NC_140492.1, on the reverse strand, counting down.
CACTTGTAGACTGTTCCATCTTCCCTTTCACAACAGAATTCAGTATATTACATGGGACAGTGAACACTTAAAATATATGCAATTGACTTTTGTGTTAAATGATTTCACCTAACTGGAAGCTAGTGCAAGTGGTCTGAACATCTGTAAGGCAGGCTAGTTTGTCTAAGCTGCAATGTCAGGTAGATTAAGTGTACTATATTTATGGCTTAAAATTTTCAACATACGAATAATAGGCATATTGGGATCTAAACCCATCATGAGTCAAGGAACAGTTATATTCTATTTTATTCACTATCAAACAACATTTGCACCTGATGCAATAGCCTAAGAATGTTAAACATGAGGTATTGATTAGTAGATGCATTGCAATGCCCATGTTGGGAACACCGGGAGCATGGGTGATGTACATAGGTAGGGGTGAGTTGCTGGCGATTTAATGTGAAGGCTTACCAGGGAAGAAGTTTTCACATTAGCCCTTGTCTAATGTAAGAAGCTGAAGTTCTCAAAATCATGACTTCTTCAAAGATCACAAAATAATGCCAAAAGTAAGTAATGCCTTAAGAACACGAGCAACATGTGCGCACTTTCAGAAATATGGTGGAAAACTGCAGAAGAGACAGCGCAGCCTCCATGTCTCGCCTCTTGGAGCAGCTCTGGGCTGGGAGTGAAAAGGGTAGTGAGGCCGGGTATGGTGGTGCATGCCTTTAATCCCAGCACACAGGGAGGCAGAGGCAGGAGGATCTCTGTGAGTTCGAGGCCAGCCTGGTCTACAAGTGAGTCTAGGACAGCCAGGCTACACAGAGAAATCCTGTCTTAGAAAACAAAGCAAAACAAAAAACAAAACAACAACAAAAAGAATGCGATCCTTCCAGCTTTTTAAGTTTTGGAGAACAGCAACTAATTCTTTTTGTTTGTTTGTTTGTCTGTTTTTATTTTTGTTTTTCGAGACGGCGTCTGTCTGTGTAGCCTTGGCTGTGCTGGACTCACTAATTCTTTTCGGTTATTAACAGAACAATGTTCTTTGTTTCTCTGGCCTTTTATACGTTAGAGAAGCCCTGTCGGTATTTTCAGCAATATATGTTATCTAGGCCCGAAATTCTCGTTATGATTATTTTAGTAAGGAGCTCACTTTTGTAAAAGGGTGAGGCTACTGGGCCCCTGTTTGCACCCGGCCCTGTCGGCTGAGATGCCATGACACTGTCACTTACACCGATGGGGCTCTCTACTGCCCCCTATTGGTCTTCCTATGTCTGCCGGTTCTCAGTGACATCTTGTCTCATTCCTTAGACTCCTCCTTTCTGTGGGTTGTTTTGTTTTTGTTAGAAAGCTTATCAATTTTAATAATCTTTAAAAATAGCCCAGCACTGGGTTTCATTGATTTTCTCAACTCAGATTTGCTGACACAATCATTTCCATTCTGTTATTGAGCCCATCCAATAAGTTAAACATTTTTATTATTAATTTTTAAATTTCAAATTCCTTTTTATTTGTTTTCTCTCTATTTTCATATATTCCATTGTAATCAGGAATGCTCACGATTTCCACATAAGCATTTATATTTTATTTATTTATTTGAATAATTATATTTAATTGAACATCTTTTTGTAATAAGGATTTAATTTTTCTGTTATTTTTATTTTTCTGTAGACTGTGGTCATTGTAGATTTTCCTTGTTTTTAAATTATCTTGTTTTTATAGAGAATTAGGCTTTGTTGGTGTATTTTTCCAAGCAATTTTTTTTTTGTTCTTTGACCCTCTATTTTTGGGGGGGGGGCATTCCCTCTGGCCCTGTGGCCTTCTACACCCAGCAACCCCCTTTCCACTTTGCTGTTGTCACACTCAGCCTGTGTCCTTCCCCGCCCATCTCAACACCTCATTATCACCCCAACGCGGTCTCCAATCTGGCGTTATATATACACCTATCCTTACAGCCCTCAGCTTATACACATACAGACATTTAAGAATTCAGATCCAGGTATGACAGAGAACATGCAATGTTTGACTTTCTGGGATTAGGTTTCCTCCCTTAGGAGAAGTTTCCAGCTCCATTCATTTTCCTAAGCAGTTCATAGTTTAATATTCCTCGACAGTTGTGTAAAATTCCATCATGTGTATGTGCCACATTTTTATTATCCAGTTTTCTGTAGACGGGCATCTAGGCTGGTCCTGTTTTCTCACTATTGAGAACAGTGCATCCATCAACATGTGTGTTACAAGTATCTCAGTGGTCAATTGAGAGTCTTCTGGCTGCGTGGCCAGGAGTAGAAATACTGAGTCATATGGCAGTTCTATTTTCCCCCCCTGAAGAGCCTATGTATTGTCAGCCTGGTCCTGTTTTCTCACTATTGAGAACAGTGCATCCATCAACATGTGTGTTACAAGTATCTCAGTGGTCAATTGAGAGTCTTCTGGCTGCGTGGCCAGGAGTAGAAATACTGAGTCATATGGCAGTTCTATTTTCCCCCCCTGAAGAGCCTATGTATTGTCAGCAGTGACTAGGGGTTCCTTTTCTTCTCACAGCCTCTCCAGCATTTGCTTTCTTGATCATAGCCATTCTGGCTGGGGTGGGATGGACTTTCAGAGTGGTTTTAATTAGCAATTTCTTAATTGTGTGTGTGTGTGTGTGATTTTATTTTTATTTTATGTGTTTGAGCGTTTGTCTATGCATCATGTACATGCAGTACCCACGGACGCCAGAAGAGGGCGGCCGATCTCCTGGGATTGGATTTAAAGATGGTTGTGAACTGCTGTGTAGGTACTGGGAATTGAATGCAGGATCTTCTGGAAGACTGCTGAGCCATCTATGCAGTCCCAACTCCCAATTTCTCTAATAACTGTTTTAAAGTGTTAGAATTCCAGCTGTCTCTGCCGTCGCCATTGCTGTGGGTGTGTTGAAATCTAGGGCATGGGAGAGCATGGGGAAAGGCAAGTGGGGAAGACCCCTAGAAAAATGCCTCAATTTTCTCCAAGCTTTATGGATTCCTTTTCAATGTCTCTGGCACAGAAGCTGTTCGTACGTACATCTTCCCGTGTCTGCAGCACAATGCTCACGTCAGGCTCTGAATCTGCAGTAAGTTTAGGCTGGGAACTTAGCAGAGGAAGGTGTGACTTATTTGACAAATGTATGGAGGCAAGTGCATTTGATTATGCTGATTCAGTTACTGTGAGGAGAAGGAATTCGGCGCCTCTCTATATAAAACTTCTGAGAATTTGCAGAATTCTCAAATGATGCTGGTTGGCTGTTCCTAGGATCTCCGGGTAAGTTGACAAAAGAAGAGAATTGTAATGGAAGTTTTGGCTTCTTTGTAAACTCAGTTATGTTACACAAATCTGTTTTTGTTTTAATTCCAAGTGTGGGATTTTAGTTTGGGCTCTGGTTCGTCCACAGCTGATAACTGTCTCCTGCGGGGCGTGGTCTTTGCCAGCTGGTAATGGCCCGCCCCAAAGCACGGAAAGGGGGTGTGGTTGAGGACTCGGAGGAAGAGATCGAGGGGAGCAGGGAGAGAGAAAGCTTGGTGGCGGTGGTGTGAGACAGACGGTGTGGTGGACTGAGAGAAACATCTCAGCGCAGCCGCTTAGAGGAGACTGCTCGCTGCGTTTGCTGTTGATAGAGAGTGGTTTTGCCCCCAAAGAACCCAACTGACCCTAAACAGCGAGGAGAAGTAAAGGGGTCTACACCCCGACTCCTCGATAACTTTCTCTCTTACCCAGGGTTAAGGGGTTGGTGGAAGGGAGGTAGAGGCTTCAACACCCCAAACAAAATAGTTTAAAAACAAGTGTCAATAGGGAGTTGGCTCCATGATAAAATGAATCATTTCTAGCATCTCAAGACACCGTGATGAGGGACAGCGGTGCAGCCGTTAGGAAGGTAGTGCTAGTTGAAGGAACTGAGACACGGCCTGACAAGACAGGTCTCACCCCTGCGCCGGCCTTGCTCTCCTCTTTCCAGCGGCCATGAGGTGAGTAGTGTTGTTCCTCAACCTGCTATCTGCCGTGAGACTCAGCCTCACCTCAGACCCAAAGTGAGGCGCGCAAGCAACCACACAATCACGCACCCTCGGAAACCAAGAGCCGAACAAACCTTTTCCTACTTTGATTTGATTTTACCAGTATTTATAACCCTGATTTGGTTGTTTGTTTTTTGTTTGTTGTTTTTTGCAAAGCCACTATCGCTCACACACTGCGTCTGCCCCCTTCTCCCGTCCTCTGGTGATGGTAGACTCCTTATGTTGGTTTACTCGATGTTCTACAGGCGGCTCAAGCTCTGTGGCCTCTTCCTTCATTTCTTTCATCCCTTACATTGAGTCAGTTTAACCAATCCTGGCTTCCACTAGTTTGTGCTCACTGGTTCTTTTCTATGTTCCACTCCACTCCTGAAATCTTGTACTGATTATTTTTTTTTTATTTGTGCATACTTTTTTTCCTGCTCCAGAATTTCCTTGGGTTCCCTTCTTGAAATGTTCCGCTCTCTACGTACATAAGTGCCACACTAAGCAATCGCACCGTGGGAGCGGCCCGTCCCCCACTATTCTCTCACTGTATTTGGGTGTCACCTGCTTATGTGCCTTAGTTCTCTGAACTTACGGCCAACAGTTTTAAAGTCTAATGTTAAGGCTTCTTTGGAGATTGGTACTATTGATTAATTTTTTTTATTTTAATGTATTTTTTCCCTTTTAGTGTGTATGTGCTTGTGATGTGTGGGTGTATGTATATGTACATATGTGCACATGCATGTGTAGAATACAAGTAGAGTACAGCCCCAGGTGTTGTCCTTCAGGCTCCATCCACCTTGACTTTTTTATTTTTTAAGCCAGAGTCTCTTACTTGCTTGGAGCTTGCCACACAGGCTAAGCCAGGGAGTCCCTGGCACCACTTGCCTGTCTTTGGCTCCCCAGGTACGGTGTTCCAATACAAGCTGCTGCACTTGGCTTTTTTTTTTTAACATGGACTTTGGGGATCAAACTTGTCTGAAGTTCTCATTGCAAGGTGAGCACAGCCCTTGCTGAGCTGTCTGCTCAGCCCACATGTGTTCCTTCCTGTTTCTTTGTATGCTTCCCTGTCTTAGTTTCAGCTGAAAACTGGACAGCTGAATCTTATACTACGTTAACTTGTTTCGCAACTACTGCTGAGGGTTGTCTTTCTTCCAGGGGCTAACCTGGGGGAAAGGCTTAAGGCTCTCTTGGGTCTTTTCTGAGTCTGTGCTTTCTTTGGGTAGATGTGGTAAGTTTTTCCTAAACTCCCTCCTATGCATGGCTGCCGTGACGGAGCCCAATTCCTAAGTATCGACCTCTTAAATGGGGAACAGACCCTGCTGTTCCTTCTGCTGCTGCGGACTGAGCCAAGGGCGGCTGGCCTTTGTAGTAGCCACCTTTCTCCTGGAAGGCGAAAGGTTTTAAACAGACTCTGGAATTCCTAGCACTGTCCTCTGGCTGTCTCTGCTGTCATAATTGTTCCCTAGGTAGAGGGGTGAAGTCCTTGCATGTCCTACCCCATAGCTTCCCACATGTCATGGCAGCACATCTTTTGTAGAGTTTCCTCTGGGATAGGAAATGGTCACCCTCTTCAGCTCTCTCAGGCACAGGCAGAATGTTCCTTCCACTTGGCTAGTGTGAGAGCTAATGTGATAGGGGACAGGCCCTTGAAGAGAGTGGAGCCTCAGGACATTTTCATCTGTCTGGACAGCCATGTAGATCTAAATTCCGCCGCTTTGGGACTCCCTTTCATTGAGAGCAAGGCTTTCTCTTCTCAGGGGCTAGGCTGTCCTTCACCTGATGCATATGTGTGAGTGACTTAAAGTGACAGGGCCACGGCTAGATACATCGTTGAGACTGTTTCTAGAATGAACTGTGGAGAAAAACCTGCCTTCAGACTAAGTGTCACCATTTGGTGGGCTGGGGACTTCGTGTTAGATAAATGTGGGGTGGGGGGTGGTGGGTGGGGTGGGGTGGGGTGGGGTGGTGGTGGTGTGGGTTAGCTTTTTGAAAATGTAGACTTAGAAAAGCCATCTCAGACTGGAGCATAGATATGAAGGTGGGGGCTGGGGGCTGGAGTTCATTGGGTGATCCTCTGGAGTAGCAAGGCTCGAAAATTAGTGCTTTAATATTTGTTACATTGTAAAAGTTCTCACATGCGCTTGCATATGTATTTGTTAGGTCCAAAAGAGGCTCCTTGCAGTGAATTCCTTTGGGGAACCTTTGTAAATGGCCCATCCAGTGCATTAATGTATAGGACATGATGTACTACGTCAGATGCACCAAAGAATCACAAAAACTGCCGCCTTCTAGGGACAGAGCAGATAGGCTTAGGCAAAAGTAAGCCTGGGCTACACGGGCCACTTAGAGATACTAGATGCAAGCAACTGCTCACGTTGTCAGGGCGCTGGGAGCGAATGTGGCTATTCCTGTTCACCCTGAGTGCACTCTGCAAGAAAACACTCCCAGATTCTGTTGCTTTTCACAGTACTGCGACCCAAAGGGACAAGCTAAGGGGAGGGAGAAGCTGCTTAGTTCATGGTTTTAAAGGTGTCAGTCCCTTGCGGGGGGTGGGGGGGTGGTGGTGGTAATAGTCCATGACAGTCACCGCCAGGGCAGGCCAGGAAACAGCACTACCAGGTAATTTTTGATAGGAGTACTGTGACTGTTAAGAAAGTTTAATGGCTACCGTAGAATGTTTGGGGGCTAGAAATGCCACTCAGTGGTAGAGCAGCATACGCAGAGCCCTGGGCTCAAATGCAACACGGTCAGGAAGGAAGCTGGCAGGGAGGGAGGGAAGTGAATTTCTTTGCTGTATTTTGGAACACTGTCTTAAACCATATAGGCTATAGTTAAGAACTGGTTTTGACATTTACAGAGTAGGTCTTGATTCTATCATGGCTTTTTGTTTAGACAAATTACCAAATCTTTAGGCGCTTCAGTGCCTTGGTCTGTAGAAAGGGAGTTGCTAGGGTTACTACGAGCGTTTATTTACACAGGCAGCACTGGCACAATACTTGTACTGTAGCACACAATGCTGGCTATTTATTTGGTGTACAAGAGCGCTACCAGATCCGTCTGGGTGCAGAAGCCTATTGCAGGAACACCGTCCAGCTCTTGGGAAAACCGGGAGGGCACCGCAGCTACACCGGATCTGGCCAAAGGCTGGCCCTTCAGTGTGGTGGCCACAGCGCACGTCCACCAGGGGGCGCCCGAACGACCTGAGCCCTTACGCCAACCGCACGGCGCCCACGCGCGTGCTCGCTGGGGACGCGGAACCTCCGCCTTCGCCGCCGCGGCCTACGGTGCGGGCTCCCGAACTAAGCCTTTTGTTTTCCCGCTGCCTCGTCCCAGGATCATCCGGCCGCAGCCCCAGCGTCTGCGTCTTGGCGGCCCTCGCTGCGTGGGCCGCGGACGCCCCGGACCGATGCTGCGCTGGCTGATCGGGGGAGGCCGCGAGCCGCAGGGCCTGGGCGAGGTAATCCGCACGGAGCAGGCCGGCTGCGGGGCGGGGCGGGGCCAGACGGGAGGGGCGCGGCACGGTGGGAGGGGCCATGCCGGCTGGGGGCGGGAGGGCGGGGCCTGTGGCTCCGGGGCGGGGCGGAGCGGCCCTGTAGCTGAGGGCGCAGGAAACCAATGCTCCGGGAATTTAGGGTTGATAGGGCCACCTCGCCTCTGTTTAGAAACTGGAACTTAGGTGAGGTGTGGTTGCACATGCCTGCGATCCCAGCACAGAGGCAGAGGCAGGCAGATCTCTGTGAGTTCGAGACCAGCCTGGTCTATAAAACAAGTCCAGGGCAACCAAGCTACACAGAGAAACCCTGTCTTAAAAAAGAAAAGAAAAGAAAAAAGAAAGAAAGACAGACAGAAAGAAAGAATATGGGACTTAACTACAAACCAGCAAGGGCAACCTGCCACTCTTAATTTATTTGGACAGATAACATCAATTGGCATTTGCTTAGGGAATGTGAACGCAACCAGTTGCTTTTCAAGAAACCAAGTTAGAAAATTATTTCTGTTTATTTAGTATGTGTTTGGTCGAACTATCATGTTTCTTTATACTGGAAAAAGTAAAACAATTTTGCCACCTTAAAAATGTTGACATCTGAAATTTTGTTTCATGTGCCACACAAAACATTTTGCGTTACATTTTCTTCCTCATTGGAAGCGTTTTACAGTTAAGGTTATTGCAAACAACTTCCCAGTTACAACTCCCTCGTAGCTTTGTCATTGACACCAAGATTTTTTAAAAAATCACTTATTTCATATAATTGTGAAATTCTTCAGGTTACAGAAGAATTGTGGATTATTGAGTGATCATGTCATATATATATATATATATATATATATATATATATATATATATATATATATATATATATGTGGCTACTCGAATTATCGTGCTTATTTGGTTAATAGAGTATTTTTATTAACCAGTTCTGTCATGCCTGGCCAACTCTCAATAGTGGGGAAGGAATTTCCATAACTGAGCGACTGCTGCACTGGAGACAGGACATACGCAAAACCATCGCCACGGAAAGCATTGACACACGCTGGCTCCTACGGATTTTTTGTTTGTTTGTTTTAATGTAAAAGTGCTTGAGCTGTGCAACCACCTTGACTACGTTCTCTATCAAAACCTGTGGTTTTCTCTGATGTAGGAGAGGCCGTTACCTTCAGCCTTCTGCTCTAATTGATTCTCAGTCCTGGCGTAGTCTTGTCCCCAGAGGGTATTACAGGGTCTGAGGTTGGCTATGCTTAGGCGTGAGTGGGGGCAGCGTGTGGAGAGGGGGGAGCAGTGTGTGCAGAGGGGGGTGCTGGTTAGTGTTCTAACAACCAGGAGGGGTCTCAGTATCAAAGACTTACCTAGTCCTCAATGTCACTTGTGTGAAAACTAAGAAGCCTTTGTTAAGAACAAAGCTTTTATGGTGAAGTTGTACTGGGCTTGGCCCCAGATATGGGGCCAGTAAGACTTACCCTGCAGAGTTGGGTACACGGGGTGTCCTTAGCACCGTGTCTGCTATGCAGCCTTCCAGGTAGCCTTCTGCATGGCAGAACCATCTTTATCAATATTGTTGCCCAGAGTTGAGTTCAAGCAAGAGTCGATATGATTTCATTACAGTCTTTAGTTATTAAAGCAGAAAGCTTCTGCATGCTTGCAAGTGGGCTGCTGTTGTCCTAATTTGATTCATTTGCAAGCCTTGTTTCTAACAAAGCACACATGTGTCTGTGTGTGTCTATGTGTGGGAGTACATGTGTTACGGTGTATGCATCTGTGTGTTTGTGTGTCTGTAAGTGTGTGTTCTTGTGTGTTTCCATGAGTGTATGTGATAACACGTGTGTGTGCATGTGAGAGTGTACATGTGTTTGCAATGTTGTGAGTGTGTGTGTGCACCCTGTGAGTGCATGTGTGACTTTGTGTATGTATGTGAGTACATGCATGTGCACACGTGTGTGTGTGTATGTGTGTGTGTGTGTGTGTGTGTGTGTGTACGTGTAGGACAGAGGGAAGCTTGTAGGGGTCAGTTCTTTCTTTCGTTCATGAGGGCCCAGGGATGGAAGTCAGGTCATCAAGGCTTAGTGACAAGTGTCTTTACCTGCTGAGCTATCTATCTCCTTGGTCTCCAACAAATTTAGATTGAGAAACACTCCTAAAAGGATTGAGTTGGACTGGCCCAGTAGTTTTAAAGTCAGGTTTATTGAGACTCAACCAACTAAAGTTTACTGTTTACAAGTTTATTTTTGCTTGGAAATACTAAAGTCTTGGTGAGAGACACAGTTCCCTGTAGATCTGGCAAATTATCCACCTGATATTGTAGGAACTAATGTGTATCAGCATTAGAATATAGTATCTCGTGGCTTTTAAAATCTTTTGTTCTTATGTGGATACTTTGCTGTTGTAAGTCCTTTGTCTTTCTGTTTCTCTTCTGCTTTTCCATCACAAGAAAGCGGCTTTGCAGACAATAGGAGAGGACCAGAGTCAGAACCCGTACACTGAGCTGCTGGTCCTGAGAGCCCATGGTGACATCGTGCGCTTCCTGGTGCGGCTGGATGACTACAGGTGAGACGTTCCCTCTGTCTGCTGGCCACTCTTTAGAAAGATGTTTGAAAGCGTTTCATGCTGAAAACAACCTCAAGTTTAATTATCTTTTGTAAAAAAAAAAAAAATTCAAAATTCTGAAACACAGCCAACTGAAAGTTGGAATGGACTTTGAGCTCTGATGATACTAAGCTTAAATCCTTTTAAACTCAGTGTCACCTTGTCATGTCTGGTGACTTGACAATTCTACTTTCTTTTCATGTTTTGGAAAAAAACGGTCATAATTTTTAGAAATATTCTTACTAGTTCAGATGAAATAAATGGCTTTAAGAATTTGACTGAATTATAGCTGTCAAATCTGAGACACAAATATGTATGGGGTTTGATATTAGGTACCTGGCAGATTCTGCTGTTTTGAATGGAAGGTAAAGTAAGGTTGTAATCTGAACTTCTGTCATTGATGAACCTCTTTAAAACTATACGTTATTTTCTAATTCCTGGGCAGCATGCATGCTGCATCTTGTTTGCAAGTAGAGATGAAAGTGCTCTGGTCTGAGCACTTAGCGCGAAGCCAGCTTAGTAGCAGTTACATCACTGATGGTGGAACCTCTAATCTGACTGCAGAGTAAGAGAGGACTCTGTTCTTACGTTACAGGTTGTTCTTAATCCTTGGCGCACTGACTTACGTGTAGCCCTCATGTGAGTGGGTGACCCCTGCCGTGTGGGAGCGAGGACTCTGTATGCATTACTACTTTGTTACACATTGCTCTTAGTACTTAGCGCAGTGACTTACGTGTAGCCCCTCATGTGAGTGGTGACCCCTGCTGTGATTACTTTGAACTTTCCTGTTCCCGACATCTGTTGACTGAGTCTTTCTTAGCTTTTTAATTTTTTTTAATTATGTATAGTTTATTTCTGACCTGAGTGAAGTTAGGCCATCGTTTCAGAGATAGTCGGAGTCCATCACCACCTTCCCCTCAGCTCAAACACCAGCCGTCATTGTCATCTGTGTTTCCCAGTCATCCGCACTTCTGGCCAGGTAGTTACAAGTCCCAGCTGCTTCCTTGGGTTTGAAAATTCACTGCAGGACTCAGCACAGCATCATCCTAATGGTTACACTTTTATTATATACCAGACATCAAGGTCTGCTGGACAGAGGGAGGTCAGGCGTCCCCAATGCAGAACCTTTGTGTCCTCAGGACTTGCTGCCTTTTCGATAGGTTGTGTGCTTTGCCAAGGTGGAGCCCACTTGACCTTTGGGCTTGTGGCTTTTATGTGAGGCATCATCATGTAGACATCTCTGTGCAGGGAGTCTTCATCACAGGTTCTTCCCTGGAAGTTGGAAGGCAGGTCTGATGCCCTATGGCACCTCAGAGACAATGCCTTCTCAGAGCTCATCTCTTCGGCATAGCCCACTTCCTCTTCCTGTCAGGGAAGAGCCCACCCGAGTCAGTCATCCACTGACATGAACACTGAAGACACTTCTATCACTAAGGAGACTTCAGGGGTTCAGAGGCACCCTTCTAGGAACCAGGGGTCCAGACCAACAGAATACTTACACACTGTGTCGGGACCGCTGCCTCTTACTCATGCTACTAGCCAGATCGCATTGTTTTCTTACTGTGCTGGGAGACAACCAACTCACAGTGCGTAAGTGCAACCTCATAACCTCCAGGCCTTTGGTTAATGTTTATTTTCAATAAATCCTTAGAACTTTAGTACTCATCTATTTAAATGACCGTTTCAATGGGAGCTAGCATTTCTGCAAAGGTGGGAGTTTTGGGTAGCTGAAGGTTTCGTGCGTCGTGTTTAATCTTAGTAAGTTGCTGGGTTAAAACCACCTTTAGCCACTGCTATGTAAGGATTCTAAAATCATTTCTCTTGCACGATGAAATAATAAGTATAAAGAATACTGTCAGCATCTAGACTTTAAACTTTATACAGACTGTTGGAGTTTCACGTTCATGCTGTCTGTCCTGCCTATGTCCTCCGGGTTATTATGACACAGTTAGAAGAATCTGGAAACAGGGCCGAGTTGTGGAGTAGCCAAGCAGTAAGTCCTGACAGCACATCTCCCCACAGTGACGCTCACGACTACGTCAGCGGGTTCATGACAAGAAGAGTCTGTAAACAGTAGGCAGCTGCAGCTAGAATATTAGAGATCTGTTGCTCAGGTGTCACCCAAGCTTAGTGGTTTGAAGCAAAGCAACTGCCACATACTTAGTTTCCGCTTTTTTGTTCCGTTGCGTGGCAGTTTTGACTTGACTCAGCGACTGAGCTTTTCCTTTGGGATCTGAGTCAGGTTCACTTGTGTGTCTGTGGTCAGTAGTAGACTGGCCACGGTGAGACTGGGGCCAGGACGGCAGCATTCTCCCCCTGGGTGGTGCTTTCCATGTAGTGGTGTGGATTGTGATACTGGACAGATCCCAGGGCAAGACACTTCCGTGTGGTGTCATGTGCCATGCTTGCTGCTCTTCCACTGACCAAGTAAGAGGTGACAGAGGTCAAGTAAGGTGAGTAAACTCTGCCTCTCCATGTGCGGACAACTAGGTCCTATTGTGTAGGAGACTGTAGGAGTTGGGGCCATTTACGGCCATGTTTGCCACATGCCTACAGTGGTGATAGACCTTCATAGGTCACTTTTTTTTTTCCAAGACAGGATTTCTCTATATAGTCTTGACTATCTTGGACTCACTTTGTAGACCAGGCTGGCCTCAAACTCACAGAGATCTGCCTGCCTCTGCCTCACTGAGTGCTGGTATTAAAGGCGTGCGCCAATTGAGTCTTTACTGTGTCAAAATTTACATGTAGTTAACAAAAAAAAAAAGTCACTTGCAGACCTGTAGGACATTGGACTTCTATGTTCTTTAGAAAAAATTCAATTCTATGACAAAAGAGTTATTCTCAAGAATAAAATTTTTAACAAATATATGAAAGCCTGATAGTTATAACATTAGGAAGATAATTAAACTGCAGTGATTTACTGTTAAAGTTGGTGTCCTCCTCCCTGGAACTGAAGACTGAGCCAGGGTTTCAAGCATTGCAGACAAGTGTTGTACCAGCTGAGCTATATGCCCAGCCCTCAAAGTGCTTTTTAAACATTAATAAATAATGTTTGTGCATACTGATGGGATGTTTCATTTTTAATAGTTTGGTTTAGAATTATCTTTATTGTGTGAGCACAGTATTAATGAATTATTAAATTCCAGAAAAATACCTACCCAGTTTTAAAGCAAATTCTGTATGTTATACTATTTATTTGTAGTTTTAGTAGGCATTACATTCTGGTTGGTCAGCTATTGTAATCCAGGTTTCACGCTTCAAGTCTTTAGATAATATCATCTGATTGAAAATTTTGCAGAAGGATTTTCTTGTTTTCTTGGTGGCTCAGCTAAAATCAGTGAGTGGAAAATTTTCTCGATTGGTTTTTGAAGACACAAAATAAATCCCATATATAACCTAACAGACAGCTGCCTTTTCTCCTCTCCTTTGGTATTTTCTGAACACGAAGTGAGGGTCATGTTGATTGGGTGACGACTGAAGAAGGCTAAGCCTCAGCAAGAGGCTTCCAGAACATGGTCTGAGCTGCAATTGGCACACAGCGCTCCCGCTCTGACACAGTAAACTAACCCGAGTCCATAGCACAGTCTAAGAGCAGCTCGCTCCGATGCGCATTTGACCGGTCCTTGCTCCTCCAGGAAGCGGACAAGGTTATATAGGATGGCGAGGATGACTAGAAAAGCATCAGATGACCCGTGAAGCACTAGACTGCAGAGGACAGTGCTTCTAGGGAGCGGGCAAAGCGCAAACCTTAAGGACAGTATTGTTTGGTAGCCCTCTGAGAACAAAAGCAAGCTCAGCTTTTAAGAAGGTATTTTAAAGAATTAATTTATTCAGATTACATCTCAATTGTTATCCCCTTGCTTGTCTCTTCTTGTTCCTCTCTCCCTCCCTCCTTCAACCTTAAGAAGGTATTTTAAAGCTAAGAATATTCCTTCTCCTTTACTGCATTCAGGTATCAGTAATCAAAATGGCTGCAGAGAGCCAAGGAAAGTGGCAGGCACATGCCTGTTGTTCTAGCAGTAGAAAGGCCGAGGCAGGAGGATCACAATTTTGAAGCCAGCCCGGACCATATACTGAACACCCTGTCTCAGAAAAACAATTTTAAAAAGGGTACTGAAAAGTCACAGACAGTGCAGTAAAATTAAAGAGCGGACTCTCTTAATTCCAGGATTCCCATAGGAACTCTGTAATAGTGTTAAGTGTGTGCGTTTAATGAGAATAATGACAAAGCAGGATTAGATAGGGGAACTGTCTGCTGCTGAGGAGACCTGGTTCCTGTCAGCCCCGTGGAGAATTCTGGAGGAAGGATTGCCCTAGGGTACATGCTCTGGACAGAAACAGCTGTGTCACTTCCCTTGCAGGTCTTTGCTGAGGGTCATCCATGCAGAGCAGGCCCCTAATTCTGATGTCTTGCTAAGTACCTAGAGACTCAGATCTGGTCCGGTTTGAGTTTGAACTGGGCCTGAAGTCCACATCTGGAGGCACTTAGACAACACACTTCTCACAGCTGGGCAGCTAGTCCCCTCCTGAAGTCTGGAAGGTCTTTATTCGGACCTAATATACTTTCAATATTGAATGTTAGGCAATTTACTTTTTAAATTGCATAAACACATTCCTGTGGCCTTTGGGCAGCTTGTAAAGAAACTATGCCTGGAAAAAAGCTATAAGCAGAATCCTTTTTGTTACGAGTTTCAGTAGCCAAACAGTTATTGACAGACTTTGTAGCAAGGTTTTAGAGCTTATGTCTTCCAGTTTAGAATTCTGACTTGTAATAGATTTTGCTAAAGCCCGTTTAATGCCAACCAACCAAAACCAGCCTTGTTCTGGTCCAGGGTTCTCAGGTGGCTTGTGGTGAATTTGCCTGTGTTGCTTTGGGATGTACTTGGAGTGGAGTGAATTGAAATATGGTGATGTTTTTTGGCATGTGTCTCGCCACTCTCCTTTTTTTCCTGTTGTAGTTGGTCTTCTGACTGTATTTTAGAACTGTAGCTACCATTTGTTCAGTTAGCTAAAGGTGAGTTTTGAGAGGGTGACAGGAGTGGGAAGGTTGTAGCTGCTTGGTAGGGCAGCAACATTAAATTTGGGATCATCCCAGACTTGATATAATTGCATTTCAGCTTTAAATTCTATCTTTCAGCACTAAGGTGCATAATCTCTAGGTACAAATCACTCCTCCTTAGCTAGAAAACCCTCACTTATTTGAAAATTACTGCCTTCATTCTTTTTTTTTTTTAAGTGAAGATTGGCATTTTCTTTTCTTTTTGCTCTTATATGATCAACTCTTTTTTTGTTTATTTAAAGATTTATTTATTATTTATATAGTAGAATTTACAAACCAACTTACTGAGTGTGGATAAGGAAATAGCAGCATCGCACTCGTGTCTAAATCCACGTGTTCATAATGCTCTTAAAAAGAGAACTCACCACTTACCTGTGGAGAATTCAAAGGAACAAATATAATTTTGAAAGTTGATAAAGGACCAAAATCAAGACCTATACTTTTCTTATTTAAACCCTCCTAAGATGGTTTATCACCAATAATTTGGGAGGAAAAAAATAAACTCTGGTAGGAGAATTCAAGCTAGAAAGAATAATGGAATTGGAATATCATGATTTTGTAACCCCTGATATGTAGGGCGTGAAAAGAAAGGGTTTTCTGTACCCACCACAGGCTAAACTGACAAAGGGTTAACAAGAGAAACAGGCATGTAATGCGTGCATTGTGCCCACACACCAGAGTTCTCAGCCATGGCTAAACTCAGCAGTGATTGAACCTTGTGCTAATAGAGCATCGTGTGGTGGTGGTGGTGGTGGTGGTGGTGGTGGTGGTGGTGGTGGTGGTGGTGGTGGTGGTGGTGGTGGTGGTGTGTGTGTGTGTGTGTGTGTGTGTGTGTGTGTGTGTGTGTGTGTGTGTGTGTGAGATTACTGCATACCACGGAGGTCAGAAGAGGCCATCAGGTCCCCTGGAATTGAACAGTGACAGTGTGGGCCATCCTGTGGGTGCTGGAAATTGAACCCTGGTCCTCCGCAAGGACAGGCAGTGCTCTTCACTGCTCAGCCATCTCTCCAGCACCCTAATGCAGCATCTTAATGAGAGAACAGCAATTTCTCAATTATGAGCAACTCAACAGTGCTTAAAACTTGGGCTTACTTAGCACCATAAGAAGAGACCAATCTGTGCACTGAGCGGTGACAAGGCGGAGGGAGGGGACCTTGAGTCCCCTTGTGATTCCTGAGAAGAGACATACTTGGGGGAAACTAATGGTTGGGTGGAGATCGTGAACAATGTCTGCGTGTGTGGGGTTGGCAGTGTCAGCTCAGCTCCAGTCATTAGGTTTAGCAGGGATGCTCTGTGCTCAGAGGGATGGGATGGGCAGATGCTTCTTTCCTTGGTTCTTTCTTCCTTCCTTCCTTCCTTCCTTCCTTCCTTCCTTCCTTCCTCTCTCTCTTTTTTCACTTACCTTTTGCTGTAAATAATTATGTTAGGTATACTTGGGGATTACACACTATGAGCCTCCTCAAATGAAATCATGTATTTGATGATTATTGGTGGTTGTCCCCATAGAAAGACCTCCTTTATATGACAGCACATACAGTTTTCAGTCATGCTTCATGATGGTGTGTGCAGATTGTCTATGAGGGGACCTTGCCAAAGGTCCAGTTGGAATCTAGTGACATCTTTAGATTTAGGTATGTCAGCCTACAGAACATATGGGATAGAGGCACATGTTAGGTGATGACACAGGAGTGTAGCCAGCAAAATGTAGACTCTTAGCCCTACAAGATGGAAGCCTCTTTCAGTGCTAATTGCAAGGGAAACATATGAGCAACCAATACACAGAATAAAAGAAACTTCAGAAGTCTGTACAACAGCTGTAATGCGTAGACCTTATCTGAGGCCTGCTAGTAATAGACTTAAAAACATTAGGAGACAGCAAAGGGAGCGTGTATATGGAAATGTTAAGAAAGCTAATACTCGTTAGGTGTAGAAGCACCTTTAGGGGTGTCAGATACTGAGGTGTTTTATGGTGCAGGCGGGGCGGGGGGGGGGGGGGGGAGCCCGGGGGCAGGGGCAGTGCTTCTATTTATTTCCTTGGCAGGGGATAGAAAATAAACCGTGTTTCTTGCCTCGGAGAGATGTCACACAGAGGGAAGGCTGGCTTTCAGTGTTTTTGAAATCCAGTGCATTCTGTTGGACAAATGGTCATGTCTGGTGTCCTTATTCATTATGCAATGAACTCTCAAGGTCAAAGGCCAAAACAAAACAAGCAAACAAACAAACAAACAAAAAACCCAGCCATCCAACATTTAAGCAGCCAGTGACATCACAATTAATTGAGGGGTTTTGATTCTGATTTCTGTCTTGCCAGTAGGGAATGAGCAATTCTACGTCTCAGTACCACGTTCCAAGCAAAGTAGCACTAACATCATATTATCACTATCTATATAATAAAGTGCGTCTGTGGGATAAGAATCAGGAATGATGCACAAGAAAAGGTGCGCACCGAGCTCAGCGCTTGCTCTCCCCAGTTCTGCCTGTGATCAGGGCTCAGAAGGAAACTAACCCTTTGCACATAAGGTTAGTTAGGGTGTTGCTGTTAGGACTCCCCAGAGCAACAGAGAGAATGCAGATCAGTTTCCCAAACCACAGGAAGCCATAGGAAGCAGACAGGTCCTCAGTTTACTTAGACAGAAGCCTGCTTCCCAGACCCCCCACCCCACCCCCCACCCCCACTCCTCCACCCCCTCGCCCTGCTGCTGTTCCCAGGCTCAGGCTTCCTGCTGCTGAGAGCCCGGTTGCTGCACAAACCTGACAGTGGAGAATATTCTTTCCTTGCCGGCCAGATCTTGCCCTTTTTCAAGTTCAGTCAGGACACTGCCTCCCTTAAGGGTTTTCTTGCTGCCTTCCTTGGCTTTGTTGTAGGGAGTGTCTGGGGTGACACACGTGCTGGATTTCTCTCCCCACCCCCCAGTCACCCCATGTGAAGCGTCTTCTGCTGAAGCAGCACTGCCCTAGCCCTGGGTCCTGAGTATCCTGATGAAGCGGCGCTCTAGCTCTGATTTGTTTCAGAACACTCTGTAAGGAGGGTTTGGTGGGTCCAGATGGAAGTGTTGGCATTGGTAATTACTAGACGGGAGATGCGAACACAGGAGTTACTGTTATACCTCTTCCTCACATTGGTATCCGTTTAAATCTGATGGACTGGAAAGTATAAGAGCTTAATTTATTTAGAAGAAACTTTAAAAATGCCAATATAAATTAGGATTTCAGAATCCTAATGGTTTTATATATGTGTGTCTTGTGTGTGTGTGTGTGTGAATGTGTATATGTAGTGTGTGTGCACATGTGTGTTTGTGGAGGTCAGAGGTCAATCCAGGTGGCCTTCATCACTGTCCATCTTAGTTTTTGAGACAGGATTTCTCATTGAACATGCAAGTCACCATTTTGGCTTGACCGGCCACCAAGCTCCAGAATCCTCCTGTCTCTGTGCTGCCAAGCTTGACTTTTTAGGGTTCTGGGATCCCCACTAAGGTTGTCATGTGCACATGGGGGGCACTCTGTGAACTTAACCATTGGAGTTTAAGGCAGTCCTGTGTGGGACCCATAAAATACTCCACATTAAAAAATGTCTGTTTGCCTTTGAGAGCAGAACTGGTTGGGACCAGTGCAGGAATCACATCAGTGGGCGCACACACTCGCTTTACTGAGGAATCCTAAGAAGACTCATAGCCGAGGAAAAGCTGGGCCTAGGGGGTGTGGCTGATTGGCAAGCACAGCAGCTTTGCTGACACTTCCCTCCCTGGACCACTGAGGCAGCTGACAGCCTAGCCTCCCACTCAGAGGGAGGCTTGCTTCAAAAAGGACATTCTCTCTCTGTTCACAGACAAATCCACAGAGAAACCTCAGAAGGGGCTGAACTGAGCATATGCAACCTTTGTGTAAGTGGAGGGGAGAGAGAGAGAGAGAGAGAGAGAGAGAGACAGACAGACAGACAGACAGACAGAGAGAGAGAGACAGAGAGACAGAGATACACACAGAGAGAGAGAGAGAGAGAGAGAGAGAGAGAGAGAGACAGAGAGAGAGAGACAGAGACAGAGACAGAGACAGAGACAGAGACAGAGACAGCAGAGACAGAGCTAGGCCTGTTTGCCTAGCTGTGGAAATTTCCTCATAGAAATGCAAGCTCGGGGGAATGGATGCCTCCCTGGTAGAAGTTGTGCTTGATGAAGCGCTCCCACCTTTCCTGTCCTTTTTTTGTTTTGTTTTGTTTGATTTTTTGTTTTTCAAGACATGTCCCTTTTTAAAGCTGTATTTTGGCACTATTTTTTTTTTTTTTTTTAGATTTATCTGCTTCCCAAGCATTGCAGACGCATCTATTCAGCTTCCTTTTAATTATTTATTTATTTGCCAGGCTTTAGAAAGTCCGTGTGCCTTGGGTAGCAAGGCAGTCAACAGCTGGTTTCCATACTGCCACAGCAACGTCATCTTGGCTTTTCCACCTCCTTCCAGTTCTGCAGATGCTGGAAACAGAAAGATTTGCATCTCAGCTTATGGGTTACATGTTCTCCTATGTCCTTTGATTTGTAGGACTTAATTGAAATTGCTTCACATGAGTAACACATATTGAGCGAACATTTAGGCAGCGGACACAGAAATTGTTTGTGGAACCACCTTATTTGTTTATTATGTAGTCAATCTTGGTAGCGCTCTGCTGTACTTTCAGCATACGTGTGTCTTCTGAGATGTTCGAAGTAAAGCGTTAGAGGGGTGGTTTCGGGCCTTGCACTGTGAGTCTGCTCTCAGTCTAGATCCTGTGCTGTGACCTGTGATGCTGTGTCGTGCGCTCTTGACAGAGGTCCTTCCTGACTCCTGGTTTCAGGAGAAGGTGTGTACCCACAGACTCCATAGACCTGCTCCCCAATAACACGTTTACCTTCTGTAATTAGCACAGGAGAGGGTGGAACATTCAGATCTGCTAATAGCTCCTTATTAAACTGCCTCCCTGTTAAACTTGTTTTTCCATGCATGTAGTTTTTTATTAGTTATTTGATCATCATCTCAAAGGCTATATAAAAATTGTTTTCGTGGTTCTGAGTATTGAACTTGGGCCTTCTAAATTCTAAGCTAGCAGTATAGCACTGAGCTACATTCTCAGCCTTTGATTTTTTTTTAAGACATTCTCACTATGTAGTTCAGGCTAGCCTTGAACTCAGTATGTCCTGAGACTGACTTTAAACCTGTCACTCTTTTGCCTCCACTTCTGGAGTACAGAGATTACAAGCATGCGCACCATGCCCGGTTCAACAGTCCTTTTAAAAACTTGGTTTAAACAGGAAGATACAAGTGAGGGGATAACAAATGGGATGTAATCTGAATAATAAAATTTAATTAAAAAAAAAACTTGGTTTCAAGGTAGCCAAGGAATGCTGAGAGTGAGAGAAGCAGCCTTCTTCAGGGAAGAGCACACTAATTGGCTGTCCAGTACCAAGTGGTCAGCCCTGGAAACATATATTCAAGTGACATTACAAAGATTGAGCAGGTTGTATTTGTGTATTTAGGAATATATGTTCATACATACACACACATACAGTAAGTGAAAAAAGAGACCACAAATTTGAGCAAGAGCATGGAGCTGAATGTGGGAGGGTGTAGGGGGAGGGAAGAGAAGTGGGAAATGATATAATCTCAAAAAATAAAAGAAATCATTCAAAGAATGTAAAACCATAACAAACAAACAACTTTGGTATTTATAGGAACTAGATGGGAATGTGATGTGTGAGACATAAAGGGAACTATTGCTGTGTGGTAGGAATCTAGTTTTAATTAAAAAATGTTTTTATTGTTGTCATATAGTGACACATGAGTGATGTAAACTGAAGAGACAAGGTTACATTGATAGCATTAATGATTACAATTTACCATAGCACTGAAATGTCCCCTTATTTATTCATGTAACAAGCATATATTTTTTACACCTTCAAAATGCTTATTTTGAAATTAAAAGTGTGACTTCCCACGTGTAAAGAAGTCATCAGCTTTATCTTTATAATGACAAAGATGCCTGAAAAGCAAGTAATGCTTAAAGCCATCAGCGCAGCGGTGGGACCATAAGAACAAAAAGGATGGGTTTGATGACTTTCTGGAAATCAAAATTAGACTAAATCAAGGCTTAGAAACTCCAGGGATCTGCATGTACAGGGATCCCCCACTGTGTGTGTGTGTGTGTGTGTGTGTGTGTGTGTGTGTGTGTGTGTGTGCGCGTGTGAGAGAGAGAGAGAGAGAGAGAGAGAGAGAGAGAGAGAGAGAGAGAGAGAGAGAGAGAAAGCCGGAGAAGGCCTACAAAATAGGCTCCCAAAAGATTGTGTTGAGAAATAAAATCAGAGAAATTTGCGCTTTCCCACATCTGTCCTCCATCACAGCAAAGATGGGCAGGATGTGTCTTAGAGTGGAGAGAGCTCAGGACACAGACTCTGCAAAGCAAATCTAAGAACACTTGAGTCTAGAAGGCGGAGAAAAACACAGACACCACAAGGACATTGCATTCTCATTTCCATTTAGAGAAAAAGCCTTCAAAAATTTTTATCAATTTGTATTATTTAGACGAGTTTTTTAAAAATTTAAATGTCTTGGGGCATTTTCTAGCTATCTTTTTAATATGGACTTCTAGTTTAAATTCATTGTGGCATAATATTTTGTATAATTACTATTTGTTTAAAGTTAAAATTCCTCCTATATTTTGTAATAAATCTTTCGTGGGGAATATTTCTCAAAGACTTGAGGGGACAACGTATCCTGCTGTAGTTACATTGTATATTTTTTGTGCTGTGCAACCATGTATCCATTAATGAATTTCTGCATCCTGGATCTATTAATTACCAGTGGGAAGATATAACAAACATATATGTAGCACTGTAGACCTACCAGAGATCTGTCAGAGTAGGAAGTGTTGTATGATAAAGATTAATAGATACAGTGCTGGAGACATGGCTCACCAGATAAGAGCTCCAACTTCTCTTCCAGAGGACCCAGGTTCAATTCCCAGCACCCACATGGCAGCTCACACTGTCAGTAACTCCAGTTCCAGGGTATCTTGACACACTCACACAGACATGAATGCAGACAAAACACCAATGCATATTAAAAAAGAACTTTGTTAAAAAGATTAATAGGTAATGGTATTTGTCTTAGTTACATTTTTATTACTGTGATAAGACACCGTGATCAAGGCAACTTGTGGAAGAAAGAGCTTATTGAGGGATTCTCATTCAAACCACTACATACTGTATTATGGATTCTCAGTAGCACAGTTTTCTTCATTTTAACATCTGGAATTTGGACACATCACAAAATTGATGGCCTTCAGGTACAATTGGCAACATTTCCCCCCCGAGTGGCACATAAAATAACATTGACTGCTTGTTGTTTTGAGGTCTCTAGATGAGATCCATATATTACTTGCCTTGGTGTTTTTCTAAGTCCAGCATATTATGTCAATAAACTTAGTATGGTGTTTCATAGAGAAGCAGTTCTCTCAATGACGTCTACTGAGGCTTAAGTCTTTGGTTTCTATTAACATAGATTGTAGTTGAGGTAGTGTGATGGTAGCAGCTACCTTTCTCTCATTGGCTAGCCTAAGCCATACTGACGTGTTAGTTACTCCCCACGAATGGTTCATTACTTCCTTTCAGAAGTCACAGTGTTTCTTAGTATTAGGAATTCTTGAGTTGAATTTCCACTTCTGGCTTGAAGATAAAGTATGTGCTTGACCAACTGGGATTTGTTTTGGATAAGCTGCTACAATGCTACTAATTTTTAGTGATTTTTATAGTCCGAATAGATAATTGTAGCCCACAGATAACCTCCTAACCTTTGTTATAGATTTTATAGGAGGTGCCATTGTATAGCGAAGGAATTGGCTTGTTTTTTGAAGCTTTGTCTTCACTCTAAAGCAGTAACAGTAAATACTGAAATGGCCAATAATAAGGAAAACAGCCACAGAATATATATAAGAGAGCTGAAAGGCTGAATAATTTACAAAGCGAGTAATTGACCTTTGAGCAATAAAAATTGACTGTGATTTCTCGCATTAGTACGAGCAGTGTTTAGAGTTAACTTTGTTTGCTACTGATTAAATTCCAGTTTGCAGAGAAGTGCTCTCTGTCTCATTCCTAAGCTGTCGGCAGTTCAGTCATCTCTCACCGTGAACTCATTTCTCTGTGAGATTCAAACACGGTACAACAATAATGAGAAGTTAAAAATCAGGGTTAGAAGAAAATATTTTAAACCTGTAGCCCTTCTGAATGGGAGAAAAGCAATTATAAGGATTTGGAGAATCAATAGAAATTGATGTTTTATACCAAAGAAAACTTAAGGCTTTGAGTCCTGCCCTCTCTGCCCTCACTCTATAAACACAAAGATATCAGTAGGCCGCAAACCAAGCTACTAAAGATTCACTTCCAGCAATTACTGTTGGTGATACTCGAGGCAGTGTTGAGGAGGTTTTAAAAAATTAAAAAATGAATTCTCTGAGAGTTTTATGCATGTAGACAATGTACTTGGTATATCCACCCGTTAGTCCTTCCGTTCCGACTCTACTCACACCCCTCCCCCACCCAGGCATTTCTCTCATGACTTGACTGGCTCTTTTCTAGACTACGGAGTTCAGTTAGTTCTGCCGGTATATACGTGGGCTTACGATGACTGCTCTGCATGCACTCACCAGAGTTTGTAAGTCGCTCACATTTGGAAATGAACTCAAACAGTGTATATGGATTTGACATTACTATTGTGTGCTTCCAGCTTGTTAACTAAGGAGTCTTAAATATTCTTCTTTACGTTAAAATGTGTAGTGTTTTGTTAAAACTTATGTAGAATCTGCCTGA
This sequence comes from Acomys minous, assembly GCF_964271855.1. Lineage (NCBI taxonomy): Eukaryota > Metazoa > Chordata > Mammalia > Rodentia > Muridae > Acomys > Acomys minous. Next base: position 101,365,861 of record NC_140492.1, on the reverse strand, counting down.
CTCTAGTTGGTCTCTTACCTTTGACCGTGGGAGATCTGATGAGGGTTTTGAAATGAGAACTGAGTGTGGGACTCCCTGAGCCAATGAAGACCACAGGAGACAGGAGACTGACGCTGAGTATGGGCTGTGTAGGAGCCGGAAGTAAGAACCTGTGTTTCTCGTGTAGGGAAAATCTAGAAGAGGAGATGGTCCCGTAGGACAGTCAGCTCCATCTGAGTGCTCAGTTCTCGACTCCTCCCCTAGGGATGCTTTCCTCCAACTGTTGGCTGAAGACCCCGAAGCTTTTAGTGTATGAAATCCACCTCTGACATCGGAGGGAAGGACCACAGCTTGAATAAACAACATAGCTGTTAGTGGAACATCATATATTAACGGTCGCTAACTAGGAGCAGTTGTACATAGTTCATAGGCGGCTTTCTTCTCTCTCTTATTAAAAAATCCTGAATCCAACTATATGGGAACAACAGTATATAGGCTGCGTAGATACAATTCTGAATTACTGGCGACTGTTACAGACTGCTGTGCTTCATTATAATAACAAGCTGATAACCTACAGGTTGATTGCTGTACAACACTGCGTTGGGCTCCTGCTTAAAAATAGTGCTTGCCTGATTTTGTTATAATGCAGGCACTATGATGAATAATAATTTAAAAGTTATTTTCTTGAGAGGACTTACGTATAGAATGTTTTACTCTACCTAATGGAGGACTTGTTCCTAAGTGTACAGGGAATGAGGGTGAAGAGAAAAACGTCTACTGCCGCTGCCCTTTCATGGCCCCCGACAAGCTTTTCTTTACCACTCTTGCATCTCAGATGTCTTCACTGGAAAACAACACTAAGACTCTACAAACTTCATCCTTTATGTAAAGAAAGACCAAGGAGCCAACCTGAGCAAAAGAGAGTTCTTAACTTTAAAAACGGAGTTCAAATGCCTTTACAGAGAAAATAAAAAAGCCGAACCCCACCCCTAGACTCTTAGGCTGTCAGCTTGGTTTCATTGCATTTGACCTAGATTGATTTTCATCACAGAGTTTTAACCAGTGGGGAAACTAAAGGTCATCTCTGTATCTTCCTTATTGTACATGTTAGCAGGTTCTTCTTTGTAACCCTGTAAATGTTTTGTCTTTGGACCTTGAATACCTGGCATGGAACTTACAAATAGCTTATAAGCATTCATTAGTTTGCAGAACCTAATCTTTGTTACTGCAAATGAAAATATCAATAATAAGATTTCATTCTTAATGACAATACTTGGCCTCAAAGTGTATGACAGAGCCAGCACAGACACGTGTAGTAGCATGAAACCAGACATGCAAATCAGTGGACTGGAATAGAGAACCCCAAGTAAACTCATGTAGGTGTAACCACCTTGTCTTTGGCAAAAGTGTCAAAGCGTATGCAGAGGACAAGGGACAGCCTATCCAGTAACTTGTTCTGTCAAAGCTGTATCAACCTGTGGGGAGGTGACACCAGATCCCTCTCTCACTCTGCACAAAGACATATTTTAAAAAGGTATCAAAGACCTTAACTTAAAATCTGAAATCCTAAAATTATTAGGGGGAAATGGAATACCCTTCAAGATGCTGGTGTGTTAGAGCTTTGTGAATGTGACTCCAAAAGCCCAGCAAACAGTCAGAAAATCAACATGGGAATACATGAAATTAAAAGTCCCTCACAGTGAGGGAAACTATCAGCAAAGCAAGCTGCAGACTGGCTGCAGAATGGAAGAAAAGTCCCTGCCAGATATGCTTAGACAGGATGTTAATACCCAGAACATATGTATAAAGGTATAAAGACCTGCAGTCCATCCCCAAACTGCTGAGCATGCTAAAGAAATAGGCAGTTCTCAAACACGAAACCCAAGTGGCCAGTGAGTATTTACTGCAGGGCTTCCCCAGATCCTGCTAGCAGTTCAGTAATAAAGAGTTGGAGACTTGCTGGGCGGTGGTGGCACACACCGTTAGTCCCAGTGCTCGGGAGGCAGAGCAGGCAGATCTATGTAAATTTGAGGCTAGCCTGGTCTACAAAGCAAGTCCAGGATAGCCAAAGCTACACAGAGAAACCCTGTCTTGAAAAACCAAAATCAAAAAGAGTTGGAGACTTGTATAGCTTAGAGCTTCAGGTCTTTTTCTGGGGCCAATTCTCAGCTTTCTTGTCTTTGATTCTCCTGCCTCTGCTTGAGTCCCTCCCGCCTCTGGCCTACCTGGAAGTTTCTCCCCCTTACTTCCTGCCCCAGCTATTGGCTGTCAGCTCTTTATTATGAGCAGTCAGCAGTAAGGCAGCGCCTGGCCCGTCTCTTTGGGTGCCTAAGACATTGAAGGCTGCCTGACCTTCATCTTTTGGGCTGATGAGGAAGGACAAGCATTTACAAATAGAAAACCCGGAGATGGGCCATAGAAATGACGATACCAAAATCCTTCCGGTACTTACCTCTCTGGTACAGCATCAACACTTGAAAATACATACAGAGACACACCTAAATATGAAGAAAGGTCACCCCATTAAGTATTGTTAAAAGTGGTCCAGGGCTGGGAAGATGTCTCGGTTGGTGAAGTGCCTGCCCCCAAGCCTGAGGAGCACAGTTCCCGTGCCCAGCACACAAACAAAAGTCTAGCTTAGACTCAAGCGCATCTTAACCCCTGGCACTAGGAGGTGGAGGCAAGCAGCCTGGGAGGTGGATTTATGGGTAAGATTGCTTGTTCACCAGCGTTAAGACTTGGGTTCAGTCTGCTGTTCCTGTGTGAAAAGCCAGACACGGCTGTTCGTGCCTATAATTAAAAACACACCCAGTGTCCACCCTTCCTACCCCCAGCCCAGGAGCTTAAAACAACATGTTCACTACCATATAAATAGATAAGGAAAATGTTGTCTATGTACACAATGACATTTGATTTAGCCATAAAAAATGGAGTTATAAAGTTTCCAGGAAATGGGGTAGGTCCGCAAAGTATTATATCAAGCCCTGTGACCCAGATTCAGAAAGACAAGTGTGTACTCCCGCTCCTGTGGCTCCACGCCTTTGATGTGTAATCCACGTGGGTACGAGTGTTAGCGTGCACTATGAAACTAGAAGGGGCCACAGAAGGGGAAAGAGTGAGGAGGAAGTAGAAGGGTGGCAGGATACATGTGACCTGGAAGCAGACCAGAGGCTGCTGGGCGTGGACGGAAAAGCAACAAAAACAATTTTGTTTGAAAATGCCACAATGAGGCCTGCTTTGTTTGCTAGTTAAAGAAGAATGTTAGCACAGAGCCTGACACAGAATAATTCTACTAATTGTTAATCACTATTGATTGTGGTATAAATATAATACCAACATGTTACTATTTGGTCAGCATATTAAACCAATACAAATATATTGATGTCATAGATCTTAAAATTCATGTTAATATTTAACCTATATGTTATAGTTATTATATTGATAATAGCCCTGTTATATTCCTGTTACAAAAAATATGAAATATTAATATCTATTTTCCCAAACAATTTTATTAAAATAATACTACATTTAAAAAAATCTTGCCACTTAAATATGACTAGTGATTTTTCTCCTTTGCTTCTTTTCTCAAACCAGATTTGCATCTGCTGGTGATGATGGACTTATAGTTGTGTGGAATGCCCAGGTATGTACCAACTAAATGCAAATGAAAACATGCCAGTATGGTCGAATACTTACTCATTAATACTCTGTGGTACTCAGTATATTGGCATATTATTATCATGTGGGATTGGTAAATATGTAAGAAGGGTTGCTTACTGAGAGATATTTGTTGACCTTACTCTGTGTAACTGTGCAGAGGGAGGCCTGTGTTTCAGTGTATGAAAGGCTTGCCCAAGTTTCCCAGGGCCTCCCCTTGGAGTCTTGATTCCACAAGTTGCTCTATTTTTATTTTTTCTTTTTGGCTCCTTCACTCTGGTTCTCTGATCTCACTGTCAACCCTCAGTTTTCTGTGGTCTTACTTAGATGGGGGCATCCTTTAACATCAAAGTGTCCCCAGGGGCGCTCCAGCCCTCCTCCACCCTCCACTGGAGACCCAAGTGCCCACAGGACATTTTTGCGTATAATCTACTCACATCCTCTCTTGTACCTAAAATTATCTGCAGAGTATATATCATACTTTACCCAATGCAAATGCTGCCAAGAGGAATGCCAAGAAAAGTCTTTTCATGTTCAGTATGATTTGTTCTATTTTGATTGATTGATTGAGACATAGTCTGGCCCAGGTTGGCCTTGATCTTTCATTTCTTCCTGCTTCAACATATTGAGGCCTGGGACTACAGATATATACCACCACACATATTAAAAACAATGTAATTTTAGTCTAAGATTACTTGGATCAGGCCAGTCATTGTGGCACACACCTGTAATCCCAGAGGTGACGTCGGGTGGATCAGGAGATCCAGACCAGTCTTAGCTTCATAATAAACTTGAGGCGAGCCTGGACTCTATTACTGTTTCCAAATAAACAAACAATAGAATGAGTTGAATCCATGCTTCTGGAAACGGTGCATGCAGAAAGCCGTCTGTACTGTAAACACATTCATAAAACACATACACACACATACACACACACACACACACACACACACACACTCTGCACGTTTCTACTTGGGAGGTGAGGGAGAGACTGATAAGTCGCAGGTCATTTGATCCCACTGTGATCCCTGAGATTATTAACTATAAAAACCTGTCACTGATCCTATTGTGTTCCCTGAGATTGAACTGTAAATCCCTGTTTCTTGTGGTTGAACCCTAATACCCATTTAATCCAAGAACTTTCTGTTTATTGTGCACAGGTGACTAAGGTGCGGTTCAGCCTTATCACACACCTTTAATCCAAGAGCTTTCTGTACACAGGATTTAATGAAGTTAACCCTAGGTCAAGAGGCAGAGCAAGAAACCAGCTGATAGAAATTAGAGTAGGAGGGACTTTGAGTTGGGAGGTACTTAAGACAGCGTGTAGAAGTAGACAGGGTCTTTGGTGCTGTAGCTCTTTAGCTGTTGGCATTTTATCTTGACCTCTTAGCTCTTTAGCTTGTTAGCTTTTGAGCTCCTCAGCTCCTTGGCCTTTGGCTTTTTGAGCTTTGAGCTAGCAAAGCTTTGGCTTTGGGGTTTTTGTTTGTTTGTTTGTTTTGTTTTTTGTTTTTGTTTTTTTGACTTTTCCTCCTGGGCTGTCAGCTGAGCTAGTGAGCCTTTCGGCCTTTTCTACTGGGGCGTGAGCTGAGTCGGAAGGTCAGCTGGGTGCTCTCTCTGCCTCTCTGAGCTAGCAGGTTTTCACCCCAGCATCTGGCTCTTGAGTCTTGATGGGTAAAATGGAACGATCTGAGATTTTCACGTAAAACAACGCTGCTGAAGGATGCCATTGAGCTGGTGGGAATGGGCGGTGGTGTAAGCCTGGAGACCACTGTGCTTTTATTTCGTGTGCACTTCGAGCTGTAAAGGGTTAGACACATGTTCGTGCATCACAAGGGCTCTTGCTTTCTTTCTACAGACTAAACTGCGGCTATTGTTATAGATGGTACACGGTTCCTAAGATCCAAAGGAGAGAGTCTTTAAATTGACTATGAAAATACACTAAAATAGCTGGAATCATTCATAGCTGGTTTTTTGATACTTGTTTATATTATGTTTATTTTATTAAAAAATTAAGTTCCAAACACATAATTTTAAATGGCATGTATGTGTATTTTCTCCATAGCTATTCTTAATGTTATTTAGGACTCTTCAAGTTGGAAAGGGTAAGTTTATTGACCTTCTTTCCTGTATTTCAGACAGGAGAAAAACTTCTGGAACTCAGAGGACACACTCAGAAGATCACGGCTGTCATTGCATTTCCTCCCCTAGATTCTAGCGAGGCGAGCAGTCAGCTCATCCTAACAGCCGCTGCTGACCGGACCGTCTGTATATCCTTAGCTCGAGACCCAGTGCCACTGAGGGCCTGTGTATTCTGATGGCAAAAGAGGCTCTCCCAAGTCTTTATGAGCTGCTTCCGGAAGTGTTCGGTGGCAGGAAGGAACCGCTCTTCCTAGAGGCTCCATCACATCAAGTTGTGCGAAAGGGAGGGTTGGAAGTATGTGGGCTTAAAACGGTATCTTACTCAGGGAAATTAGAGTGGGTTGTACTGGAAAACAATTTATTTCCCCTCATGTTTGACAAAAGATACTTAATCCCTCCCACCCCCTCGGAGAAGCTGTGTTGCTGCTGAGTCTGCACAGAAGTGCAGTAACCTCTGCTCAGTACTTAAAACTTGGTAGTTTAAAGGCATGGTGGCGTCCGCCTGTAATCCCAGCACTCCGGAGGCAGAGGAAGGCTGATAACTGTGAGTTCAAAGCCAGGCTGGTCTACTGGTCTATAAAGTGAGTCCAGGACAGCCAAGATAACACAGAAAAACCCTGTCTCAAAAAACTAAAAAAAAAAAAAAAAAAAAAAAAAGAAAGAAAAAAAAAAAAAAAGAAAAGAAAAGTGAAATAACTTTTGCTTTCCCGTACTTTCCAGCTGGGATTTACAACACAACAGAAATGCGCCTGTGTATGTCTTACTTATTGATTGACCTAATCCCTATAAAGTAGAGTTCCTCGTTGTCACAAGTGAGAAGGTAGAGACAGGAAGTAAGTCACCCATGGCACATGGCCAGGAAGGCGGAAGTGGCCAGCAGCCACTGAAGCTGTGTCCGACACCCCCCTGACAGATAAAATAGTGTGCGTAGCACTTGGCCAAGGACCGTTGCTAGATAAGTTGTGCCCAGGTGAGAATATCCCAAGGAGCCATCTTAGTGGGGTGACCTCCGTGTGCTGCTGCAGGCTTCGGTCAGATAGCTAGACCAGAGGGGGCCTTATTACTGCTGCTTTTGTGAGGAAAACATTGTTTTATGGAGTCAAGCTTTATCTATGTTATAATTTCTGGAGGAGTAGAATTTAAAATGCAGTGTCTTTTTTAGGCCATTTCTAAGATGCTGTACTAGCATTAGAGACAAGTGTGAAGGCTGCTGCCACAGGACTGAAGTGAGCAGTAGTGTGACACACACGGCCACTCACGCTACTAAATCACTCTGGCTTTAAAAACCTCCCGAGAACCTTGACATTCATTTTAAATTTACTCTCCTTGGCCCTTCACTGATAGCTAACTTTTTAAATTAAATGCTGATGGTAGTGTTTTTGTTCGTTGTTTAAGTCGTGGTCATAAGAGCCCATGCTGCTTACTACTGAGCATTAAGCTTTGAAATGGTGAAATCAGTGGGAGGCCTGTGAGGTCGGATTAGAGCTGGGAAACTTAAGGCTGGAGAACATTGTCTAATTAGGAGAGAGCGTTTTTATGAGTGAGTAGTTTGTTTAGTGTGACCCGAGCCTATGAGTACATAGGCAGCTCCCTTTTTATTATTAACTGCATGTGAAGAGTGGAGAAGAATTAATAAAAATTAATCTGATAAGATTAACTAGATTATGAAATTAAGTTTAAAATTTTAACATAAAAATATCAGACATGATATACAATGAATTTGCCATACATTTATATTATTTAAAAGCTATGATATGATATTTACATGTATATGATATGAAGTTTAGCACCATAGGAAATTGTGTTCAAAGTCCATAAAGACTGTCATGTTCCCTAGATCACACTAAACCTCACCATGTGGCGAGAGGCCTTTCAGTTGTTTTCAGTGCATACAGAGTCATAGGAACACATAGTCAGTGTTGTAACATGTACATGTATGTAGTCATGCATGTGCCCTGTAGCAAACACTCAGAAACTGTTGGGAGATGTGATAGTTTTTAGTATAAAACATTGTGTACATGTTTACTACATTATGGTCACCAGTTCTCACCAGCACACGTTAAGCTGAGGAAGACTAGCACTCCAGAGCACGCGCTCCGATGTGCACAGTAAAACTGCAGCTCACAGGCCTGCTCCTGAGGACATGACTTGCAGTAGAAACACTGGCTGGCTTAGATTTTCCTTAAAGATTTTGTAACTGTGTATTCTTGTGACTTGATTGGTTAACTAGAAATGTTATAACTAAAGTTTTAAAATTCCATTCGGAAATTGTTTCTTAACGTAAATGTTAAGTTTGGGATTGTGATACCGGCAGACAAATCCAGAAAGTCTCCTGCTTCCAGTCCACTGTGAAGGTAAAGTCTTAAACAAGTTGGGTTTTTATGTTTTTGTATGTTTGGGCATGTAATGTTTTCGCTGTCGTTCTCAAAGTGGCTTAATACTTTAGCTGAGATTCTTGAGGTTTTACAAATTATTACTTTCTCACACACCTACAGCCATTTGATTTTAAGACTAGATTTTTGGGATCATATATATTATATGTGTGAAAATTTTTCAGTTAGAAATGGGAGTAGGGGGGCTGGAGAGATGGCTTAGAGGTTAAGAGCACTGGCTGTTCTTCCAAAGGTCCTGAGTTCAATTCCCAGCAACCACATGGTGGCTCACAACCATCTTTAATGAGATCTGGTGCCTTCTTCTGGCATGCAGGTATGCATGGGGGCAGAATACGGTATAAATAATAAATAAATAAAATCTTAAAAAAAAAAAAAGAAATGGGAGTAGGGTCTAGTTCCTGCTGTAAGACATGACAAGGTGGGGCCTGGTGGCTTATAGTGGACTCTAATAGGAGGAGGCAGCCCTTGCAGAACTGTTGCAGGAGCTACTCTGTTCTTATGCTTTGGCTGAAAGACAAGGAGGCATCTGTCCCCTGACCGCTGCCTTCTCCTGGCTGCGAGGACATGTTGGTTTCTTATTTCCAAATCCCCAAATTTTAATATGTCAGTTGCATTAGTTTCATCTTTTCACAATCATATTAATTGGGACTTTTATGGCAGGACTGCCACCACATGTGGGAGAAACAAATGCAGCCAAGTCTTGTTTCCTTGTGAGGCCTACAAGAAAAGTGATCTTGTGTTCTCTGGGGACGTCACCACTGTATTTGCTGCTAGCTGTTTGGGACAGCTGGCCTTCTGACAGCTGCCTTCCCTTTCTTTGCTGGGCAGCACTGGTCAGGCCATTTCCTACACAGCGTCTCTGGTAGTTGTCCCCATGGTGGCACTGTGCCGTGACATAATGGCAGTTCTCTAAAGTTCCTGTGCAAGAAAGTACAGTGTGCTGTGTTCTGACAGCTAAGTTAACAGTGGGGTGTCTCAAGAAGTCACTGAAGTTTTCACTGTATTTTCTGTGATCTGAAAAAATGCAACTTATGCATTCCCTTAAAAATATTTCTTACTATCTGAAAAGCTAAAGTCATTAGTTTTCAAGTGAAAATCTTTGAGTTGAAGGAACAAAGCATAAGATAAAGTGGGCCGGGCGTGGTGGCACACGCCTTTAATCCCAGCACTCAGGAGGCAGAGGCAGGTGGATCGCTGTGAGTTCGAGGCCAGCCTGGTCTACAAAGCGAGTCCAGGACAGCCAAGGCTACACAGAGAAACCCTGTCTCAATACAACCAAAACAACAACAACAAAAAGAATAAGATAAAGTGACCCACTTGAGGGCCTCTTCTTATACTGGTGAGAGGATTATGTCAGATTAAAATAGATCTTGTTTCTATGTGGTAAAAATACTTTGAAAAGGTTTTATTGCATTTTCTAGCTCCTGCTGTGTTTGTTTTACACACACACACACACACACACACACACACACACATACACACACACACACACACACACACACGCGGTCTTATTTATAAATAAAATTTGTTCACAGTCAGTGGCTCAGTTTTTCTTATATGGCTTTTCAGAGCCACACAGATCTATAACTCGCAGTTATTTTTTTGACCTAGTAAAAGGGTGCTGGTGCACGCCTTTAATCTCAGCACTTGGGAAGCAGAAGCAGGTGGATCGCTGTGAGTTCAAGGCCAGCCTGGTCCACAAAGCAAGTCCAGGACAGTCAAGGGTACACAGAGAAACCCTGTCTTGAAGAAAAAATTAAGTGAAGGAGTTATGGTAAATTGGTTTTCCCCCCTAGTTGTTTGGAGATAAGTAGATAACATAGTTTTCAGACAAGATGCACTTTTCCCCCAAAAAGTGAGAGGAAAATTAGGGTGCACCTTATGGTCCGATTGCTGTTTTTACTATTTTTCTTGTTTTACTGCTCTGAAACCTGCATGCGTCTTATGGTCGGGTGTGTCTGAAAAATATGGTACACTTTTCTTAGAAGGCAGTCTGGTGTTGGGAAGGCTCTAAAATGTGATTATATGCATCAGTGCAAGGTTTCTACTTCTAGGAAGCCCTACCAAAAAAGTAATGAAAAATGGAGGTGGAGATTTATGGATAGAAATGCATGCTACAGATTGGTATTTAGTGTCCTAGCATCTTATAAAGGAAAACCACTAAAGTACGGTATGTACACATTCAGAGTATTTCAGAAGACTCTAGAAAGACTGTGGAGAATGTAGTGATAACACATTAAGTACTTAAGACAGTATGCTATCTTCAACAAAGTATTAACAAACCAAAACCAGCAACATAGAGAAAGGAAGACAAAGCACAGCCAAGGGAGGCTTGTTTCAGGAATATGACTGTAGCTGCACATCAGGCAGCGACCAGAGTGAGAGTCCATGACAGCAACCACCAGAGGCAGAGAAAGCACTGAACCAGCTCCAGCACAGCCACACCATGTAGATCCTTCATAGATGACCCAGAAGGTCATTTATGACCATCCAGTGACCGAATACTGAAGGTAGCAGACCGAGTACTTTCTCCCTAAGGCCAGGAATAAAATAGAAATATCTACTCCAAGCACACATCTGTTTAGCTGGCACTGAAGGATCTCGACAGCAAAATTAGACAATAAAAAAGGAGAGACTGATTGTTTTATGATCTGCTTCTATGAAAGAGAAGAACTAAAACTTTCTGTATTTATACGTGATATGACCTTGTATGTAGAAAATCATAAATCCACACAAGACTGTGAAGGCTAATAAATTAACTTAGCAAGGCTTCAAGGTACATGTTGATAATAGAAAAATCAATTGTAATTCTCTAGAGTCAAATTGAGAAAATTCTATTCATAATTACATTAAAAAGAATAAAACACTTAGGAATAACTTTTTAAAAGTAGAAGGTTTATACATTAAAATCCTTAAAACACTCTTCAGTAAAATTTAAGAGTAAGTAAATAAAAATGAAAAGCTAGGGTCTGGAAGAGATGGCTCAGCAGTGAAGAGCATTTGTTATTCTTGCAGAGGACCTGGGTTCGATTCTCAGCACCCTCATGCTACTGAACAACCATTTGTAACTCCATTTCCAGGGATCTTTGGCTCCTGTGGGTACCAAGCAGGCAATGGTATGCATACATACTTGCAGGCCAAATACTCATACAAATTAATCTAGAAAAAGTTGGTAACTGATTACCATCATATGTTCATGGGTTAGATTTAATATTAAGATCTGAACACTACTCAAAATGACCTACAGTTGGAATACAATCTCTATCATAAAATTAAATCTGGATTTTTGTTTCAGAAAAGGAGCAAACTAGCCTGAAACTTGAAGTGTAAAGGATCCAGAATAGCCAAAACAATTCTATAAAGAAAGCACAAAGATGTGAGACAGTAATTCTAAAACCTCCTTAACGATCTCGTGTCAAGACTATGATCCTGGCACAATGATGTACGAACACAGATCAATGGAATAGAATTGAAATTCCAAAAATAGAATCTCACAGTTGAGAAAACAGGCAGTTGATTTACATGGAAGCAAACACCTTTCAGTGGAAGAAAGAATAGTCTTTAAAAAATGAGCCTCGCCAGGCATGGTGTTCAAATCTGGACTTCCTGTTATGGGAAGCTAGGTTAGGAGAATCATTTGAATCTATGAGTTCAAGGTCAGCCTGGACAAAATAGTGAGACCTTATCTCAAGGAGCAGAAAGCAAAGTCAGATGAACATAAACATGTAAAAAGGAATACATTTAAGTGGTAATAAGTGATAAACTGTGCCTAATTAAATGAAAATCCCTGTTCTTCAAAGAATACCATTGACAAACTGAAAATGCAATTCAAAGAGTGAGGGAAAATATATATGCATATATGTATATATATATTATCAGGTATGTATATAAAATATGCAAAGAGCTATTAATAAAATGAAAATAAACATAGTTGAGAATAATTTGAAATAAATTTCACCAAAATGATATGTAAATGAGCAATAAATGCATAAGGAAAAATTCATCCTTATTAGTGAATTAGTGAGAGACTCAAAGCCACGATAAACACCATTTCATATGCACTAGCATCACTAATCTCCTAAGGACAGTGCTGGAGTATTAACTACGGAATAGTCACGTTGTAGCTTAGGCATTGCTAGTAGGCGTGGGAAATACTATGATGACCTTCAAACAGCTTGGCCATTCAATAAATTTTTAAACAATAACCTTCCTGTGTATAGTCCCACCCAAACTGAAGACGTACCTACACATGTATAATGAATGTCAGAGCTCCAGTATTCAAACTAGCTAAAAAATAGAAATAACCTAAATATCCATCAGTTAATGAATGGATAAACAAAATGTACATATCCACACAGTGGACTGTTGGCAATAAACAGGATAAAGGGCTGATGTAGAGCCCCGGAGACTAGTCATAGACTCTTGACATATAAACTTCATTTGACTGTTTTCAACTTTTTCTTTCATGTATTTTAAAAGTAGCCTCACCCTGAGCCCAGGCAAGCCCACCAGCCCTCCCTTCTTTCTAGTTCAGTCTTTCCCTTGTTCTCAGTCACACATCAGTCGTGAGGACATGACTCTGGAGCAAAGGGACCCTAAGGTGCCATGAAAATAAAGGGTTCCACATCCTGGGAACAGTCTAAGTCTATCATACACAAGTATTGAGAATTAACTGAAAAAAAAATGAAAGCCGGTATCCTATTTTATTTTTAAAAGGCATTTAAGGAGTATGAGGATTATCTATTAGTGAGTCACAAGTTATCTGAAAGCTTGGTGGCTTAAAGCAGTAATAAACATCCGGTGTCCGTGGTCACGAATAGAGAACCTCGTAGCCAGTGGTTCTGGCTCGGGATCTCCTGACTGACACCAGAAGGCTTGTCTGGGCTGAGAACCTTCTAGAGGCTCACCGCAGCTTGGTACATTGCTACTCTGTATTGTTTGCAGGCCTCTGCTTCTTGCTGTGTAGACTGCTTTAGTGTCACCTTGGGGCAGTGACCTAAGAGCACAGGGAGATCCCAGCATCTGTGAGATGGCAGTCACTTAAAAAGCCCATAATCAGAAAGAAGAAAACACGAACTGCCTATCAAACAGAGAGACTTCAAAGAACCCGGGGCATGATAGAAAACCAAGGAACAGTGAAGGCTAGAATTTCTAACTGATACCACGTTTCAAACCATTTTTGCAGTGCTTAACTGTTCTTCAGAAACTAGACGTGTGGCTCTCGGGTGGTAACGACTTAGGTGTGTGGAACCGAAAATTAGATCTGCTGTGTAAGACCAGCCACCTTTCTGATACAGGTAAAACCCAATCAAGGTAATTATGGGACATGATTGGTAGACTATAAATGACACGGTTGAGTCTTTAAAGAGACATCAAAATATAAAGGTCCATGTAGGATTGCGTTTTTCTTGTTGCTGTTCTAAGGACTGTAGGTAGCCATAGTCAATTAGTACTTTCAAATGACAAATAACTTAATGAACATGTGTGTTCCCCTGTATGTTAGTAATACCAAGTACTGGGTTACAGTATGATGTTTTCATACGTGGGTAGCATGTGTTTGGATGATCTCCATCGACCCTGTCGCCCTCACTGGTGTTCTCCCCGCAAGAATCATCCTCTTCCACACGTGAGAGAAAGCATGCAGCATTGTTTTCTTACATCTAGCTTTCTTTACATAAGAGGATGATCTTCAGTTTCAACTCTTTTCTTGAAAATAATAGGACTTTGCTCTTTATGGCTGATAACATTCCACTGTGTGTGTGTGCGTACCACATTTTCACTGTGTGCATGTGCGTACCACATTTTCACTGTGTGTATGTGTGTACCACATTTTCACTGTGTGTATGTGTGTACCACATTTCACTGTGTGTATGTGCGTACCACATTTTCACTGTGTGTATGTGCAGACAGCACACTCTCTTTAGCCATTCATCCATTGATGAGCACATGGGCTGATTCTGTCACCTCTCTACTTTAAATAATGTCACAGTGAACATGATGCATATATGGTACATGATGACCTTTGACTACTTTCAGCATATATACAAGCCCAGGGTGGGACAGCAGAGTCACGATCACAATAGTCTGCAGCTATATGTAGGTTGTATGTGTGTGCGGGATCACGTGTGTGTATGTGTGTGTGTGTGTGCATGCATAGGTGTGTATGTGTGCATGTGCTTGTGTGTGTGTGTGTGTGTGTGTGTGTGTGTGTGTGTGTGTGTGTGTGTCTGGGCATGGGCTATGGCACATGTATGACAGCCAGGGGACAACTAGTGAGCATTCTCACCTTCCATCATGTGACCCCTCAGGCTTGGTGCCAGGCACCATTATCCACTGAGCAATCTCACTTAGTGAACATTTTCTACATTGAAAATTCTTCTTGAAGAAGGAAGAGTTTTCACAAGTTTGAGGCCAGCCTGTGCTATGAGTGAGGGCCCCACCAAAAAAACAGCCAACAAACACACGAAACTTTTCTCCTACCTCGTCCTTCTCGTGTGTTCTTTCACACTTCTTTCATCTCTTCCATCCAGACAGAAAACATAACTTGTGAAATACACCCATGTGAAGGAGAAGTCAGGGCAGAAACACTTAAAAAAAAAAAAAGATTTATTCATTTATTATTATGTATACAGTGTTCTGCCTGCATGTACACCTGTAGGCCAGAAGAGGGCATCAGATCACATTACACATGGTTGTGAGCCACCATGTGGTTGCTGGGACTTGAACTCAGGACCTTTGGAAGAGCAGGCGGCGCTCTTAACCACTGAGCCATCTCTCCAGCCCCCAGAAACACTCTTGATGGCAACAGCCCTGCCAGTCTTTGACTAGGAAGGAAGTCGGACATCCATATTTGCATATATATTATAAATCACACTTACACAAATATATAGCAAAGTGGACAGACTAACTTTGTTAAACAGTTTCTTGTTGATGTGTCCCAGTAATTCAACCTTTAAAGCTACGGTTAGTCTGAAGCCATTTTATGACTTAGCTATCAAAAGATACTCAATGCTCTGTGTTCAAGGCCAAGTATGGGTCATGCGCCACAACCCAGCTACTCAGGAGGCTGGCACAGAACTCTGGTAGGCCAGTCTGGACAGCATGGCAAGACTCAGTCTTTTGAAAACAACGGCAGCAGCAACCAAACCCACTTAGTGGGCATGATGCACACAAATGAATGACGTGGTGGCTTAAAGTCTAGTCATTTCAGTAACAGAAGTCGTTTTGGAAATACACCAATTAGCCTGCTATTTAAAGGCCACTTTCTGAGCTGCTGGCTTAGAGGGCAGCGTGTTGAGATAGGAAATACCGTCATCTCCACAGGAGAATAATTTCCTGCTGGGCTCTTACTCAGATGCCCTGACAGTCAGTGTTTCAGTAGCAGATAACCCCTGGGTGACCTCCAACCTGCTTGGCTGATGCTGTCTACCTTGCGGTAGCATCCAGCCTCACAGGCTAAAGCTCAGTCCTCAAGATAGTTACCTTCCCATTGTTCCAGTCACGTGCCCGCTTTTTGTTTTGGTTTGATTTTTGCTGTTGTTATTGTTTTTTTCTAAGATCTTTGACCCCCTGGTTGTAAATTCGGATTTAATGGCTAGAATGGCTAAGGGCAACCCCTTTACCCACCTAGGTTCCGTTACAGGCACACAGAAGAAGAAATACAAAGGGCGGGGGGGGGGGGGGGGGAGGAAGGCACAGAGCCTGGTGAGCTCCCGTGAAGTGTACCACCCTGCAGGAACTGTCTCAAGGTCAGCTTCCCTGACTGCCTGAGTCCTGTGCTGGTTTTTTAAATGGAGTCTTTATTCTGTGGACATTGTTAATTAAACCATTTGCTCCTAGTGAGCAACGCTACCTTCTGCCTCTCTCTCCTCGGAGGCTGTGGGGTGAGGCTGAGCATGCCGACTTTTCCTTGCCTTGGTCCTCCTAGAGAGCAGCTCTCATCCCATGGTTACCACTGACTGGCCAGACACTAGCCGGCCCCTTAGAGCACAGACTGTGTCTTCAGAGATCCAAAGGATCCTAAGAGTGTCAGCCAACAGGATGCAGGCCAGCTGTGTCTTTTGTATTGCTTAGGGCCTGGCAGCATTCGTACGTAGTCTTACATTTACATTGAGGGGAAACCCCAGCTTTCTGTCTCATTGACCTAGCCATCCAGCGATGGTTGATGGTGACTATCAGCAGGGACGCTTGGTAAATATATGGGAATGGCTGAGTACACCTCGTTAACACTACAGGAGCAATGTTCAGAGCATACTAATGTATGAAGAGCACCTTCCAAAGGTATCAGAAACTTACTTGAACTCAGTTTCCATGTGTAAGCAAGAAAGGAAGTATTTATGTAGTAGCTTTTAAATATGTGTAATGGGAAATGACTAACATCAAATTGAGAAAGTCTTGTTTTTGATGTAACCCATGATAGAAAATAATTTCCTTGTCTTCTGTTTCTTTTTCTGAAGGGATCAGTGCCTTAGCTGAACTCCCTAGGAGTTGTGTTGTGGCAGCAGTCGGCAAAGAACTGAGTAAGTACATAGACTTTCGTCATGCTGTGCACACAGAGCTACATATATGCATACATACAAGTGCGCTGGAAAGACAAACGCAGTTTTATTTCAGGATGTCTGCCTCCGCCCAGCTCTGGCCTCTTGGGCTTGTTGAAAATGACAGGGTAAACTAGTCTCAAAGTGTTAGATCTGATTTCTTCTTCTTGTTAACTGTTACTGTCTTCTGTTATCTTGATTAACCACTGTATTGCCAATTCTGCATTCATTTAGCAGTAGTGTCTCCACTCAGAGGTTACAAGGGTTCTCTTTATATTAGCCGAGAGGCTTTCTGACGGCCACACTTTGAATGAAAGGCTATTAGAATTTAATAGTCTTGCAGATTCTTTGATGGTTGGCAAAATACTGTCAGAGACACAGGAAGAAGTGTGTCATGATCTATTTTCCAGAGAAGAGTCAGAGGAAAAGAGAGACTTGGATAGTTGATTCCCAGCACTTGGGGAAGATGTGCGACTTTGCCACTCTCCTTGTGAGCCTGCCTGTCTGAGCATCCACAGTGCTGGCACTAGCGGCTCCTCAGAGCATGTGTACACTGACGTCAGCCTGCACAAGGTCTCGTGCCCGCTGTGGACTCTGAGCATTTGGCGCCAGTAACTGGGCCGGTTCACATTTGGTAGCTGGAACTCCTACAATATCATAGATGTTTTGTAAATGTTGGTTGATAGAACCACTTTATTTTATTTTAGGATTTATGTGTTGATTAAAGTTAGAATTTATAGTTTAAATAAAACTATTTTTTGAAGTCAAATAATAAATCAGGGAACATCTATATTCTCAGCAAATTTATTATTTAATAGTATATGCAAAAAAAAAGAAAGAAAGAAAGAAAGAAAGAAAGAAAGAAAAAGAAAAAAAAACCCAAAAAGTTGTTTTCATTTGTTTGGCTCTAATTTTTAAAAGCTTTTTCTTTTCAGCTGAAGCTTTTACTGAGTTGAAGGAATTGTATCTTATTTTGTAGCAGTGCCTACTGGCATGGACACATGAGGAGAGAGAAATCCGTAGTGGAACTGATTCAGGGGAGTGGCCGGGGCAGGACTGGAGTGGTATTTCTGACAGGTAATAGAGAAAGCGGAGGCAGCAAGGTTTGCTAGTGAGTTCTGGAAGTCAGTGAAGGAGGCAAGAGGACGGAAACCCTGACTGAGGGTTTGCGGAGATACTTTAAGCATCTCAGCATTTGAAAGAAACAGTCTGAGCTAGTTATAAGTAGGTTCCTTTTGGAGATTTTTTTTCAGTGTGACATATATATTTTGCACTTAATGTTCTTTGAGTAGTAGAAAGGTACTTTCTGTTCTTTGAACATTTTAGTAAAATAACTGCCTCTCAGTAATTTTTAGGCTAGAAGTGCCCGCAGAAGAACTGCAGGAGTGGGGTATTGTTGAAGTTAAACGCCTTCTTGATCACCAGGACAATATTCTGTCACTAATTAACATCGGCGGTAAGCTCACGGCACACGTTTGTGTTCCGCACAGTTTTGGAACTTCCATCTTGTCTTGTTCTAGGATTTCAGAATTACTGCTCAAATAGTAGTTTAACTCAGTGGAGATAGTTGTTATCTCTCATTCTATCTAAGCTTTGAGTCAGGAGAGCCCGGCTCAAATCTCATAGTTTGGCAGGTCTAAGACTTAGGCACAGGCCATAGAGCGGGCTTAACTGTGCTGGGTACCACTGGTCAGCTGTGGGGTGCTTATCTGCAGGCTGCGAGTTCTGATGCTGTGGCATATTCTGGCAATTCTTCACGAATGGCTCTGGCTCTTTCAGTACCAGGGAGCTGAGTATGACGTTAGAGGCAGGAGGGCTCACAGGCCCCGGCTCTTGGCCTTTACTTGGTTCTTGTAGATAAGTGACTGCTGACGGCGGCCAGCACGGAGCTGGGAGATCTGTGTGTGTGTCAGATGGAGCGTCCTGGTGGAGACTGCAGGCAGAGGGAGTTACGAATTGTCTAGGCCCTAAATTTAACTCTACATGAAGGTTTTAAAGCTTACTACTTTATAAGTAAAACATAGTGCTAATAAAAATATGACAATAACAAGAAACATTAAAAATGGAATTAAAATGAAAATCATGCCATCATTCAGTATTAAACACCAGCCCACAACTTTCTGAGCATATGTACATATGTGCATGGTTTACTGTTTTGTAAGAAAATGGCGAGAACATATCTCTAGGTCAATATAAGTATACTTTTACAGCTTAGTTTTTAATAGCTAATATTTTATTTTATGATTGTCTTATTCATGATTGTGTCTTATAACTTTGTACATATCTTGCTGTGTATTACTCAGGATAAATCCCCTGAAATGGAACTGGTGCATCAGTACATTTATTATTTTACAGTTTGACTCATATTACTAAGTTAATCCTTGAAATAATTGTGTCAAGTTGTACCAAAATACACTAGGAGAGTAGCATGTAAACTTGCTGGTTCCCACCTGTGCCTCCCTGATACTATAATATCATTTTAAATTTCTTTGATTATTAAAGTAATTTAAAATGTTATCACATATTTATTTTCCATCTATTTTCTTTTTCTTAGTAATTCTCAGGAGGGCCATGTGCATTGAATATAATAAACTGTTTTGATGTTTGAGTTTTCACCTCCCTCCCTCCCTCCCTCCCTCCCTCCCTCCTCCCTTCCGCCCTCCCTCCATCTGCCGATCAGATAGTCTCTTGTTTGTCTTCCCCTACCCTACTTCTTTTAGGGTTCTTTAATCACTCTGTATTCATAAAACTATTTGCCTTATCTTATCCACCCCTAGAAATACCTTTTGTGTTTTAACTGACAGTTTTGAGTTTTTTTTGGGGGGGGGGTGGCATATCATTTAAGGTGAGATTCTTTTCTTTTTACTCCTGTAAAAGTTGACCAAACATTATAGTTGATATTTCTATTGGCACAAACTCTAATATTTATCTTAAGTAAATGAACTAGTCTATTTCTGGTCTTCTTATTATCATATTAACCTTTCTGATTAACTTGTCTAGGTGTAATTATGAGGCCCATTCACTTTTATTTTTAGCCTAGAGAGCACGATCGCTAAGCAAGTGCTTGGGAACTTTTCTAGGTACAAGTTTCGTCACTGGCTCCCATGTTGGAGAGCTGCTCGTCTGGGATGCCCTGGACTGGACTGTGCAGGCCTGCGAGCGCAGCTTCTGGAACCCATCTCCACAGCTGGATGCCCAGCAAGAAATAAAACTCTGCCAAAAACAAAATGACATTTCTATTAATCATCTCACCTGTGATGAAGAGGTAAAAGTACAAATTATAATTGTTACAAATAAAATAGCTATCTGATCTTTAAAGCCTTGTATACTGGATGTAAAAGATTACGAGTCTGGGCCATTGAGAGGGCTCAGTGGGCAAAGACACCGCTGAGTTCAATGGACAGCATCCACAGGGTTGAGAGAACACAGGCACCACACACCACATACACTAATACACCACACACACATGCTGCGTACACACATACACATATACACACATACCACACACACACACCACATACACCAATACACTACACACACACACACACACACACACCAAACACATCATACACAAAGACACACACACACACACACCACACCAAACAAAAAGTAATGAAAAGGTTGCCACCTATGGTTTTCAAGTTTTAAAATGGCCTGATGATTTTATAAAGAATGTACCAGTTACATTACAGGAAAAAAAAAAACCTACTTTAATCATTGTTCCTAACCTTGCATGCAAGGAAATTATTAGAGCACAAATTTACAGACCTAATTTGGGTTGGACTAAGTCACTCTTGAGGTTACTATTTCATTTGTTTTAAATTCTGATGTATTTCCTAGAGAGGGCAAAAAAGTTAAAACTTTGAGAAATGTTTCCCTTCTATGTTGTTGGCATCCTGGCCAAAGATACCTGGGTGAGAGCAGCTGCCTTGCGCCTGGGAGCAGTGCTTTTGAAGCCGGCGCTGTAAAGCCAGCGCGACACAGTGCTGCCTCTGGCCTCTGGTCTGGACAGCCTTGTCTTTTAGCCTCACTGGCTCAAAACAAGTGTTTAAGGGGGTTATTTTTCTCAGGGTTCATAGCCTTTGAGAAAGGGAATGAAGGGACCCCCCCTTCCTTCTTTCCTTCCTTCCTTCCTTTCTTTTTCTTTTTCTTTCTTTTGGTTTGGTTTTTCAAGACAGGGTTTCTCTGTGTAGCCCCGACTGTCCTGAAACTATGTAGACCAGGCTGGTCTCAAACTCAGTGATGCCCCTGCCTCTGCCTCCCAAGAGCTAGGATTGAAAGTGTGTGCCATCACTGCCCAACCCTTTCTTTCATTTTATTTTGTGCTTTCTATCCTAATTTACGCGTTATCACTTTATTATTCTTATTGAAAATTTCAGAAATAATGCTTTTATCTTCTTTATACTATTTTTGTGCCGTGTGTGTGTGTGTGTGTGTGTGTGTGTGTGTGTGTGTGTGTACATGTTTGTGAGTGTTGTGTATACGTGTTGCTTCTGTGTGTGTTATATGTGTGTATCTACATGTGGTGCTACAACCCACACATAAGTGTGAGTATGGAGGCTGGAGGCCAGAATCAAATGTCTTCCTCCATTTCTCACATTATTTAACTTTTTAATTTTTAAAAATATATTTCTGGGTGTGCATGAGTCTCCTCCCTCCCTCCCCCCCCTCCCCTCTCACTTTGTAGACCAGGCTGGCCTCAAACTCACAGAGATCTGCCTGCCTCTGCCACCCTACCCCTAGTGCTGGGATTACAGGCTTGTGCCACTGTACCTGGCAAAAACGTATTTCTAATACTATGTATAGAATTTTTTTTCTTTTAATTCTTTAGACCACCTTGGCATAGTGCCAGCATGGCATGCACTCCTTCAGGTTGTTTATAGGCCCTTTGATCCCTTAAGCTGTGTGGTACAAGTCATTTTGTCTACATTCCCAGACAAAAGCAGCTGGGTTAATTCCCAAGGGTCTCTGTGTTCTGCGGAAGCCCAGGCTGCACCTTGGCACCTTCCACTGCAGGGCCAGGGTAGTGGCCATCCCTTCGGCAGTTCTAGTCTCCAGAGAGGAGAAGGTGAAGCCGGGCTGCTCTGTGCAGAACCCGGCTGCCCTGCGCAGAGCCCGGCTGCCCTGGGCAGAGCCTTCTCTACTGTCTTTCCCCCTGCAGGTTATGGTGCTAACCCTTCCTTGGTGACTTTGACATTGGGGGCATCAGAGGGCAGGACAGTAATTTTTGTCTGAAGCCTGGAAAGGCAACAGTGGCTTTCTGATGTCACACAGGAGCAGGAAATATATTACACCGGGCAGTAAAGATGAGGTTTATGCCAATTTCTGAACTTTCTCCCCGACCCTCAGAATATATTTGCTGCAGTTGGAAGGGGGCTGTACGTGTATAACCTACAACTGAAGCGTGTGATTGCTTGCCAGAAAACTGCCCATGACTCCAACGTCCTGCACACCGACAGGCTCCCCAATAGGTATGTGCTCCCATCTCCTCTGCAAAGATGAATGTCACGGTTCCTAGGGCCACCAGCATAATTTCCGCAGTGGCCAAATGACCTGGCTCCATGGCTTGACCTTGATATTCTTTTGCAAATAGAGAAGTTCCATGTCTGACTGTAATTGAAGAGTGTGTAGCAATAGATGACACATTTACAGGAGCATGGCTAAGTGAAGTACACTGACTGTTTATTTGTAAGAAAGATTTACTTAAAACTGATTTAATAAGGTGAAAGACCTGGTTCACTTGCAGTGTACTATTTTTTTCTTTTCATATTTTCTATAAACCCATTTCCTCTTACTGTAGTGCATGTTATGGCCAAATTCAGGTAGTAGGCCCTTTACAGTCTGAGGCTAGTAAACGAGGGTTGATTTGGCAGCTAAGATCCTAGTGATCACAGGGTAGCATTGTCTGTGCAGGATGTTTTTAAGGCAAGGGGCACTGTGGAGAGAGGTAACAAGAGGGAAGGCGACTGCTCAGGACATTGTGTAGTTCCTATTGTTTTTTTCTGAATGGTCTCTAAAAGATGGAGATGATAATTCTATGTCATCGAGCCACTGTCACACAGTGCAGTGTGAGCTTTGCTGGCGAGTGCTTCTAGTTCACACTCGAAGCCATACTAATGTGATGGTCAGCTGGTTCACACTCGAAGCCATGCTAGTGTGATGGTCAGCCGGTTCACACTTGAAGCCATGCTAGCGTGAAGGTCAGCTGGTTCACACTTGAAGCCTTGCTAGTGTGATGGTCAGCCAGTTCACACTTGAAGCCATGCTAGTGTGAAGGTCAGCCTTGCCAGGAGCTGGCTACAATCCGGGGAGGGCTCCAATGGTTTGAGCAGTCAGTGCTTGGCCTCTCCAGGTGCTCTTTCCCTCCTTTCCTTCTGGCCTTTTGTTCCGACAGGCAGTTAATCTCATGCTCAGAAGATGGCAGTGTCCGCATTTGGGAGGTCCGAGAAAAACAGCAGCTGGCAGCAGAACCTGTCCCAACAGGTGTGTGCCTTCCTCCACAAAAGCAGGCCTGTCCCCTCTCCCTCCTTCCGTCTTCTCCCTCCCTCCTCTTTTCTCTTTCCCCCTCTTTTGTCTCTCCTCTTTGCATCTCATCTGACAGGAAAATGAAAGGTGACGATGAGGGAACATGGGGACTGCTTCATATGGGTGTCAACCATGTACAGGAAGCCTATGGTGCTTGGGGTTGGGAAACCGCATCTTGGTTTTGCCCCAGTGTAGATCTGTCTCCTTATTCCAACTGAAGCTTGCTGCAGTTTTATTATTTTGAGAGAAAACTGGCTTTCAAGGAATCTGAATGACCAGGTAGCTCACACACTCACACAGATCCCCACCTTTCATTTATGGCTCTGAAGTGTTGCTCTCCTCTGACTCCTGGAGGTTGCATACAACCGTTAAGGCTGTATACTGTGTTTTCTTGCCACTAGTGGATGAACGGGTGGGGGGAGGGGAGTAGACCGAATGAGGAGCTAGGTGAGTTAGGAAAAGCACAGCATCGTACAGTCACAGATCCTAGTAGTGTCTGTGCCGTCACTTAGCCCTTGATAAACTATAGACATGGTTGTGTTTAAATGTTCTGTCTTTCTGTAAGGGAAAAACATAGCAGTATTTTAAACGACTAAAATGATTGTCTTTTGTAGGATTTTTTAATATGTGGGGATTTGGAAGAGTGAACAAACAAGCCAACCAGCCTGTGAAAAAGCCGCAAGAAAACGGCACCACGTGTTCCCTGGAGCTCATTGGAGATTTGATTGGCCACTCATCCTCCGTGGAGGTACCACTTTCAGTAGCATGTCGTCCTGGCCGGCCCTGCTTTCGCATCTTGGTTCTTTTTTTAATTCACTTGCTCTAAACAAAACTCGCACATTCTCACCTGTAGGTTTTTGCAAGACAGGAACAGAGAGTAAGATCCGAGCAGTTAGGGTCATCCTTCAGAGAGACGGGTCTGAGGGAGCGAGCAATGCACTGCTTTAAGCATGGGCTTGCTCACCATTGTACAGGGGCTCGAGGTCACTGATAATAGGACAGTGTTAGTGACCTTGAATATGGGTCACAATAATCAACAGAGGAAGCACAGGGTGTTGTGGCTCTGGGTGTAGGGTAAAAGCCTTGACAGATTCCAGGGATCACACCCAACTCTGAGTCAGAGGATTGTTCCCACCTGCCTTTGATTAATACTGGTTTTATAGAACCTGTTACCTTACCACTGTGCATTATAACATTTGGGAACTACGAATAGGAGTCTCAGCTGTGGAACTGCAGCATATCAATAATTTATAATAAACACTGTTGCAATGAAAGAAGGGATTAGTGGCAATACAGAGGTGATGGGAACTGGTAACAGTGCAGCCATAGCATTGGGTGGCATTGGGTGGGCATCCATACCTAGACACAACAGCCATACTGGTCATTGAACATTTCCTGGAGTTTACACAGAGCTATAAAACATAATCCTTGTCCTCTTGGATTGTGTACTTCAGTGGAAAGGAAAGGCAAAGGCCTAACGAGCCGCCGATCAAGGCTACTTCTGATCCACCCAGGTGAAAGGCAGTTAGGGAGTCAGAAGGAACATTTCTTCTGTGCCCTGTAGAAGTCTGTAGAGGTGGAGGACTTGAGGTGAGCTTTGGAGGCCAGGCCAGACTAATAGATACAGAGCCAAGGCCCCATGCGGTCCCTGTAGTCAGGTACTGGGCCTTGCTCATCTTTGCTGTCCTCTAGGAAGTAGCTTGGTGCTTTGTTTTTAACTTTATTATGCTTGAGTGGCTGCAGTGCAGATTACAGGTGGCGAGCTGAGTGTGGTAGACATCAGTCATGGTGTTATGTCGTGGCAGAGAACAGACAGGCAGCATGGGATCCCTGGGTTTCCACGAATAGGCATTCACCAGAGAGATCCTGAAAAGTAGGGCCAAGGAGTTTAGGCTTTACTTTCAAAATAATGGGAACCCACCGAACATACGAGAAACATTTTATGCGTGTTTCGCCTGCAGTGCCCGTGAAGGCAAGAAGAGGGTGTTGAATTCCCCAGGGACTGAAGTTCCAGCTAGTTGTGAGGCATCGTGTAGTTTCTGAGACTTGAACCTAGGCCTTCTGAAAGGAGAGTCAGTGCACTTAACTGCTGAGCCATCTCTCCAGCCCCCTATTAAAAGTTCTAAGTGGTGGAGGAGACCTTTGAAACGGCACGTTTATCATTAGCTAAGTGAAAGATTTAGGAACTTTCTTGAAAGTGTTTGCACTTTAGTCTCCTCCCTGTCCCCTAAGGCTTTCACACGCTGTATGTGCCAGGCAAGCACTCTGTCACTGAGCTGCCTCCCCATCCTGCATGTCAGCGTTTTTAAAAAGCACCTTTGGCTGCACTGGCAAATTTAGACTCTCTGGTGCTGCCATGTGCCGTCTCCTGACTCTCCTCATGGCTTTTGTGTTCCTGCTCTCCTGACTGGCCCGGCCCTTCCGCCCGTGCACCAATGATGTTCCGCTCTCCTGAGAAATTTTGCTCCTATATTTCTCCCTCTTACTCCATAGTCATCAGTACGTCCTGACCTTTGACCTTACCCTCCTGTCCCTGGCTTTTGTTCGGCTCCTCCCTTCTTACACTGGGTCACTAAAGGACCTCACCCCTGTCCTAGGTTTCCCCCCCTCCATCCACATCCTTTCCCCTGACTTGGAGAGTTCTCTCCTGTGGGAATTCCAATCTTCCTGCGGGATCTCCATTCTGAGGTTCTGTGGCCTGCCACAGCACAGTACCTGTGACAGAACCTCTCACTGGTACCCCAGTCATTGCAGCTGGCCCTGGTTTTCACAGTAGGGACCCCGTAAGCAAGCCGAAGTCACCATAAACGCTGTGCACCAACTCAGCACCTCTACTTTACAGAAGCTGCAGAAGTCAGCGTTTATCTCGGGTAATTTGGGATGAAGACATTTCATTGATAGCCATGTTTTAATAAATAATGCAAGTGTGAGAAGACCTATACCTGACAAATTTTAAAGCCAGTATGTGAATAATTGGGTTGTGGTAAATTCAGAAGATGACTTGAGAATTCACGTGCTCTGCAGGAATTGCTGCTACTATTGTCCTATAGTTGATCAACAAAATCCAGAGGTGGCCCCTGCCTGTAATCCCAGTACTCAGGAGGTCATGACCTTCCAGCTAAGCCTAGACTACATAAGTGAGCCCTGTCTCAAGACTGCAAAGGTTGGGGACACAGCCTGGGGCTAGAGCATGGCACAAGACCCTGGCTTGGCTCCCCAACACTGAAAACACAAAAATCCCTCCTGAGAAAATGAAATCATTTTTTTTGCCTTCAAATCCAAGGACATCTCCATGGTCGGTAGCAGCACACATGGTGACCTAGCTCTTTCCTCTTCTTGCCAGCCTCGAGCCAGCGTTTCAATTTATTTTGCAGATGTTCTTATACTTCGAAGACCATGGCCTAGTGACGTGCTCTGCAGACCATCTCGTCATCTTGTGGAAGAACGGGGAGCGAGAATCTGGATTCCGCAGTTTAAAGTTATTTCAGAAGTTGGAAGAAAATGGTGACTTAAACCCCGCGTCCAGCTGAAGGAATTGGATGACTGCATACAGATGCGTGAACCGTGAATGTCAAATACAGAACGGTCCTCTGAAAACCACTAACACACTGATCGCTTGGATTTCTCATGGTTTCCTTGCTGGTGAAGTTCTGTCTGTCTGTCTGTCTCTGTCAGCAGCATGTGTCCACTCAATAACATAAATAATATAGGCTCCCATTGGGTGCTGCTGTGGAATGGGCAGATGCTGTACTGTCTCTTAAAGTGACAGGAAAAAGGATAAATATAAAGTTGTGTCATTATTTAGAAGTTTTATTTTGGGTTCCTTTAGAGACTGCTTCAGAACTGTCCTGATAGAAACAGCCTTTCTGCTACAGTTTCCCCTTCTCCTGAGCAGCTACCTGTGTTCAGTAGAACCAAACTTGAAGCTTGAATATTAGCAAATATATAAAAAAAAATATTTATATATATTCTGTAAATACAATGATTCTTTTTGGTACCAATTAATTTAAGTCACTGAAAAAAATATTTAATTGTGCCTACTAAAGTCCCTGTGTGCTCAGTCTGCAGGCACTGTCTAAGGGTGTGGTTCTCTCTCAGGGTGAACTGGCCTGAGCAGACACTGTTAGAATGGTGTTCAGGAGTTCCAGAGAGGAGTCATGGATTAGGAAGGAGGCTCAGCTTTTCGTCAGGTCAGGAACTGCAGCTAAAGTGCCCTGCCTGTCTGCTTGCTTTGCCTTTGCCGTAATACAACATGGTTGAGAACAGGTTTCCTGTTTGGCTCCTTTGACCATCCGCTAAGCCTGGACCATCTTCATTGTCCTACCAACTTAATGACAGTATTCGCTCACTGGGCCCTGAATCACAAAATGTCCTCTACACAGTGCCTGTTAGCCAGCAAACCATTGTTACTTGAAGAGTCGATGCAAAGGCAGACAGCATCGGCTTGCTGGTTACTTTGGCTGATTCATCTTAGACTCACTTAATGCTTTGAACTGTGTGTTGTAGATGGATCTCCCCTTTTACTAGCTCCTTCTTTGCCATTTTCATATTAGGCCATTAGTGAATTAAGACATTTTCTTAAATGGTATAAGACAGAAAATTCACAGGTTTTTTTGTTTTGTGTTTTTGTTTTTTGTCACCTCCCCCCCCATGAGAACAAGTGTGATCAGAGGGTACCTCCACCCTAGTGAGAAACCTGGTGTGAGCGTCCTGAGGTAAGGGAGACAGCACACTAGGTGACTGTGGCAAGGGTTGGCACCTGTGCTGTTCAGCAGTTCCATGTAGACTGTTCCTAAGACTTGGACTTGCAATGTAGAGGAGGAAAGTTAGAGCTAAGGCCAGCATATATTATGTGCAGGCCTTTTCTAGCTCCCTCACGTGGCTGTCAGCACTGTTGCCCTTAATGTGCTCTGAGCTGGATGTCCATGCTCTTCTGTGCAGCAGCACAGCCTTGTCTGCTGCTCCAAGGCTGGATGAATGGGTACCGGCTGGGCTCAGAGGCTGGATGGGTACCGGCTGGACCTGATGGTTCCTGTCATTTGCTGGGGAGAGAGGGTGGACGCCTCTGACTGAGGAGGGATCGTTCTGGTTCACCTAACAGTATTTTACAATTAACTTCCCTCTTTGGGATAGGAATTAATAATAGCATTAACATGACTTTTCTTTATGTTTTTCTAAGTTACTTTAGGTCCTCTCAACACATGGTGTCACAGGAAACAGGAGTAAGAGGCACATATTGTAGTTTACATGTCTCATATAGAAATTACCTGAGGTGCATGAACACTACCTAAAAGTCCGTGATTCTGATAAATATGCCATGCAGCAACTCAGGAGATGTCTGTAATTTTTGCTGATAATTAGCAGGTTATACTGAGGCACGTGGATGCCAGAGAGCATTAGCATCCATGTTACTAACGTCTCAAGTTCACATGAAATTGATTCGACATAACACTGAGCGAGCTGCAATGTTTTCTGTAGGAAATGTCAGGGGCCTGCCAAGTGTTCCTCACCAAGCAGAGCTGAAAGCAAGCTGCTCAGAAAAAGATTGTGTATCCAGCGGGTTTCTGAAGCCAGAGGAGATTGTTTTGTCTCTTAAATCTTGGCAGTCTAACTTTAGTGTTCTGTAAACAAAAGGTGGCGACTCGTTAAATAAAGGACACCAAAACCCCAAATTTGAAATTATGAAAAGTTTAGGCCAAAGAGATAAAATAAAAACAGCTGTTGGGAATGAAAAATGGCTGTAAGAATTTAGTTACAAGTACTCCACAGAAACATTCCACCACATACATGTACAGAGTGCAGCAACATGATGCAAGCCGGCTCCTTTCCCAACCCAACAAGCCCTCTCACCATCTAACAAAAATAATTTAGATGCATTTCTTCACATGGAATTTTCATATATCTTTACACTTTGGTACAAAACATAGAAAAAAAAAACATTGGCACATTACCTAGTGATAAGTTGTCTTTTTCTTCCCCATGTACCGATTTTTACATATAGTGCAGCCCAATTTTCATTTTGAAAAATGTAGCTGTTGTTTCAGTTAGTTCAGTTTCTATACCTTGTAAAAAATGCATCATGGAGTACAGAGAAAATAAAACAAAGTGTTTTCTTTGCTTAGTTTCTGGTATTTATAACACAGAGAGAAGGGATGGCTGATAAAAGAGAAAGGAAAGATCTCGCCTGACCATATGCAGAGCACAGAGCGCTGTGAAAAGAGTTGTATAAAAATATGCCCTGTGCTTTAGGAGCTGTAGCGTACAGGTAGTGGCTTAAAATAGTATTTGCTGCCTCTCCATATGCCCGTGTCCAGACATATTTACACTTCCTGCAGTCTTTTTTTACACCATTAAAGCAAATGGCATGATCTCAAATATAAATTAAGAATATCTGAATCCTGACACTTTCCGTACTTCCTCCCCAGATACAGAGGTACAGGTAATGCCCAGCAAACTAGGGGTGAAGAGCCAGGATATTTAGATTATTTTAATAAAAATATTTGAACAACAAATATATATATATATATATAAACTTTTCTTAAATCTTGGTTTTTTTGTTTGTTTGTTTTTAAAGCTTGTCCACGAGCAATCAGATTTCATGGCTTTTTATACTCTGACTTGTGGCTGTGTCCATGAGCCTGAAGGTAAGGGGTGCTCAAGAACTTCCCTAAGCAGGGTTCCACCCTTTCCCCATCAGTTGGCTCCCCAGAGGAAAGGGGGTTCTACAGGTGGCTGGTGCTCATCTGAGGGACACTCAACAGACCAAGGCCGGTCCTCACTCGGGCGTCATATTACCTACCATGTAGCCGTGGGAGCTGTGATGCTAATTAGTTTATCAATAATGCCATTCTCATTCTGCCAATTTTAAGTGGCTTTTCTCTTACATCTCCTCCAGGAAGCTTTTCAGGATGCCGTCATACTTTTGCCATTGAGGAAAGTAGTCAAGCCTAGTATCAGTAGTGAGTGGATCCTGGCTAAGCTACCTGGTCTCCATCAGGAGGAGGGGCACACAGACACCAGGTCTTTGCCCCTTGTGTCCTGCTTGTACTCACAGTGAGTCAGCCAGCTCCGTGGTTTAACAAGGGATCGCATGGCAGAGGAGGCTGCCGAGCGGTTCGTTTTGTCACCAAGTGATTCAAAGGAACATCTTTTTTATTGATGGAACAAAACTTTCTGAAAAGGAAATTTAGGGGCGTGCATGCTTCAGGTCAGATATTAAACACTGGCCCCTTGGTCTACACCTGTCATTGTCATCATTGAGAGAAACCCTCTTGCTTGTACTCCGCTGCGATTCTCAGTGTCCTCTGCAGATCAGGAGGACACTGATCTGGCTTAGCCTTAGCTGTCAGATGGAAGTCTCAGACTTTTGCACTTGAGGTCATCCAGTGTCTTCCAGTGTTTGTAGTTATCGGCCAGGTGCTGCATCAGGGCTGGCAGATGCGCAAAGGCTGCAAGGACAACATTAAAGTGATCAGAAGGGACCTGTTAAATTCAGTTGAGTCTTGGGAGTATTTATTAGACTCGACTCGATCTTTGGGATTAGAAGTAAAAATAACTAGTCAGTAACCTGCTGGCCATGCAATCGTGAGGACCCAAGTCCAGGCCCCACCCCATGTGCAAAAGCTGGCCATGGTACTTGTAATCCAGGCTTGGGGGTGGAGGGGGTGGGGCAGAAATAAATGTATCCCTGGGGGCTCACTAGCCAGGCTAACCTGATTGGGAAGCTCCAGGCTAATGAGAGACCCTGTGTAAAGAAAAAAGCAGCTGGGAGCTGACCCCTGACGTCTGTGTGCAGGTATATGCCCACTAAAAGAACCAGAGGACCAACATCCCCAAGGCCAGGCCTTAGGCTGCAAGTGAACATAATATATACATGTTAAGGACAAGTCGCTAAACATTTGTTTCATTTCTTAATTAGCTGACTGTAGTGCTAGGAGTTGAATCCAGAGCCTTGTGCACCAGGCAAGCAGTTCACCACTCTGAGCCATGAACTACACCCTTTGCCGCAGTGCATTAGCTGCTGAAGTGCAAACAGGCTTCTTACTTAACTGTCTTGAACCTGAAACTCACAGAGAATGAAATAACACTCTGCTCAATGGCATTTCTTCTCCTGTGAGAATGAAATGGTTGTGCGCTTTTGGAAATGTGTCCCTTGGAAAGGTGTAGCCCTTGTTCATGCAGGGGACACTCACTCATCAGGTCTGAAACACTCAAGACTGCCAGATGCTGGGTTGCACCTACTCTACCTGCCCACGGAGGGCATGTGGGACGGGGAGACACACACACACACACACACACACACACACACACACACACACACACACCACCATCATCATCATCATCATCATCATCATCATCATCATCATCAAGTATAGCAGTGTCCTCTGCGGGTGATAAAACAGCAACTAACTTACCATCCCAAGCATCAAACATGTCTGTTATAAAGTAGTCGATGAAGGAAATCTGGGACTTAGGGATGCTGCAGGTGTTGCGGTCGAACACCGGCATCACTACAGGCAGCCCCTGCCTCTTCTCCTCGTCTGTCTGTGAGAAAGAAAAAAAAAACCAAACAAACAAAAAACAAAAACACCACTGCACAGGGCTGTGTGGCACATGAGAAGCCTTCATAGTAACAGCATGTTTCTCAGAAGAAGCCCAGAACTCAGAGAAGTTTAGCCCGTTTCCCGAGGTGACCCACAGCGACCGTGTTCAGGTCTCCTCACTCTTGGATCCCTCTCTTCCCCTCCCCCTTTCGCCCTCTCCTCTCTTGAATCTAGGACCTAGAGGGTGCTAGGGCGGTGTGCTCCAAGAGCGGAATCATCATTAGCCCTGATTTCACATCTTGTGCTAGTCCACGGCCTCCCCTGAAGCATTGGCCTAGGGGAACTGAGTCCCTTTTTCTGTGATCGCTTTTTTACTTTTGTAAGCTCAGGTCTTCATTCCTACCTAACCTATTGCCACTGATTGACATTTGCAGCAAAGGTCAAACTGCCGGTAGCCTATGAAATAGAGGCAGTGGGCCACACAAGTCAAGGGCAGTAGTCGCTGTAGTCCTGGCTGCATGCGTGCAGGATTTTGTTTATAACTATTTTCACTTAAAATTTACATTTTTTTGCAGCTGTGAGAAAGGCCTGTTTTTTTAAAATCTTAACTTCTCAGTATATGTCTTTTGACTATTCTGCACGACAAAATGGCAAGTCCAGAACACCTTCATGTACAGCCACAGTCAGGGTGCCTCCAGGACTGTCGCTGGAGCGGTTGATCTGTGAGCAAGTGTTCACACGCAGCTGTCAAGGTGTGTGGGCATCTGAGTAACCCACATGTTGCAGCACATGCTCCTGTCTGGGCTCCTGAAGCTCAGTGGTGGAAGCCGCGCTCTGATGATGTCTGGGACTCATCACAGGCTTCATTTGTAACCTGATGTTTAGGTCAGACTGGCATTATCACTACATTCTTGCCAGAGAAAAGGACACCTGAGTTGCAAGCGTCTGTCAGAGATCTTAACCGTGGACCAGCCTCCCAGTGTCAGTAACCAGGAGTAAGGCTTCAAGTTTTTTCCCTGCGGGGCCCAGGAAACCCACTAATAACTTCTGGCTCAGCTCACCCAGTTGGTTAGGGAGCATTAAAATATCCACTGGTGTTCTCAGAGTAATTTGGTCCATACCCCACCCTCGTTCCTCACTCCACTCTGCCGCCCCCTGCCTCCCCCTCCCCAACATGGGCGCACTCAGAACTGCCTGTCTTCCTTTTCTGCAGTCCAGGGTCTCCTTCCCAGCCAGCTCTGCTACACAGTGTCAGCTATCCTTTATTCTGCCTCAGTTACACGGCCCAGCTGGATAGCACGCCGCCTAATGCATTACTTACAGCGACTTGCTATCATCTCCTGTCATGTGTATAGACGCAAATCTTTCAAGTTTTTCTTCTTTGAAATAAGACCATTTCAAAAGACATCTGGTAATTTACTGTCTTCTGGAGTTTTCTCTTTTTAATCCTGTCTTTACATTTCTAAATCCTTAAAAAAACTTTAATATCATTTTGTAAAGCCCTTCACCTTTATCTAGAAAAAAAATATGAATTCTTATAGAAGCTAACAGAAATAGTTTTTGGTATGTGTATGTATGTATATTTTCTTGCTTGTACATATGTGAGTGTTGTGTGTGGCCTGTGTGCATAGGTGTGTTTGTGTGCACATGTGCACAGGGTGGAGGATGTCAAATGTCCTGCCCTGTTATTTTCTACCTTAGTCCTCTGAGACAAGATCTCTCCGAACCTAGACTGGAGCTGGCACCTAGCAAACCCTGACAGTCCCATCTCTGCCCCTGCACGGTGCTGGGGGTCAAAGGCGCTAACGAGGCCATGCCCTGCTTCCTTCCATGGGTGCTAGGATTGCAGCTTAAGTCCTCATGCCTGTGTCGTGCAGGTGCTCTTACCCAAGGAGCCACTTCTCTAGACACCCCCTCTTTGAACCAAGGTGTGGTCTAACTCTTCTCCTCCTGAGTAAGAGTGACCCACGGGTAGGATATGCCTCCCACAATACACCAGGGGAAACAGTAATAGCGAATACAGAGTTCCCCAGTTCGTATGAAAGTGGCTAGCAAGTTGGTCTGTCTCTTGGGAGAACCACATGTCCCTAGCCAGGGCTGAGGGGTGTCCCTCTGGAGAAGAGCTCACCAGCTGTGGAACCCACAGAGCTCTACGGCCTCAGAGGGAAGGAAGGGACACGGGCCATGTGGCAGCACACCTGTGCAAAGTACTCCTCGGAGATCCTCCCAGCCCATTCAATGCACAGGTCCAGGGGGCGGCAGGGGTTGGCCACGTCAGCACACTTAATCATCATGCGCTTGATCAGGATTTGGTTTTCAGGAAAGTTCTTTCCCGTATGGTTGCATTCACAGTCGCCGCCCTCATTCTGGAAAACACGAGATCAGGGCTGGTGAGGCCTACGGAGGAGGCTACACCTCACCAGGCACACAGGTCTGACGGGCTTAGCAAGGAGAACTGCTCAATTCCTGCATCCATACGTGACATGCTAGCATCTGCCTTAAAAACCATCAGTAGAGTATACGGTTTAAAAGGCAGGAAGTTCCTGTCAGCACCCATCCGCCTACTTACCTGAACAGCTCTAGGCAGCGTTTGTTTTGAGCGGTTTTGATGATTACCTTTAAAAGGGTTCGCTCCCTCTCCCTCCCCCACTTGCTCCAACTCAGAAATTACAAAACCACAACTTTCAGTTATTTTCATGCATCAAAGGGAGAGAAAGTATGACTTTTCGATTACTCTTTCATTCATTTTTACTTGTTTCTGCTCACTGCTGCCCACCCCCACTTCCTAATTATGTGTACATTCATGTGTTTTCCTGGCTGCCTCTCACTGAGGGACAATTAGCATGATGCATGAAACATGTACATTTGGGCCAAAAAAGCCAGAGAATGTGTGCTCAGCAGTCTCTGGAAACATGATTATGCAGTAGCATGTAGCTCCTGGGGGAATGCCAGTGGCCGTGGGGCATGCAGCCAGGTCTGTGAGTGGCTGGATATGTATGCATTCATAGGCCAACCACAGAGCCTGGGAAAACAGTCTTTCCAAAAGGCACCATCGGTCTCTATGAAACAGTTAATTAGTTCTCCAGAGCTCTGCCAAGCTGAAAGACAGCAGGACACAGAGCGGGGATTTTGTTTTGAGGCTGGTCTTGTTTATTAGACCCGTGATGAGAAGACTGTTCCAGAAGTCATTTCCCCCAAACCTTAAGAAGGTACTGTTTACTGTGGATGACGTGGCAGGCAGTAAATCTCAACACAAGAGTTGGAGGTATGGAGAGATGACCTTCTCAATTCTAAATTCTATCATCCTGTGTAGTTTTCTGCTCAAAACCTATAGCTGCTGTTCCCCTCCATCCTTTGTCAAAAGGGAAGCCCTGGCTTTGTGTGGTGGGGTCCATGAGAGGAGAGGTTCAACACACAGGTGAGGGGCACACTGTTCCTCCTAGATTGCTCATGGCATGTGGTGGGTTCTACAGACAGTGGCCTCGTTGGTCATCCAGTCATCTTTCGAACATTTACTCTACCTTTTCCACAGGACTGGGAACATCGGCTTTTTTAGGAGCTATGGCCCACTTTATGGTTTCTAAAGATAGTAAAGAGTGAGCATTGTGTCCTGTTTCCAAAGCCCCCAAAGCAAGTCCATGGTCAAGTTCTCGCTTCTTAAAATTTGTATTTAAGAAAAAATTTATATGCTTTGATCATATTCTCTTCCTTATCCAAATTCTCCACATCTCCTACAGATTTTTTGTTAGTTTCTCCTGTCTCTCTCTCTCCCTCCCTCTCTCCCCCCCCCCCTC
This sequence comes from Acomys minous, assembly GCF_964271855.1. Lineage (NCBI taxonomy): Eukaryota > Metazoa > Chordata > Mammalia > Rodentia > Muridae > Acomys > Acomys minous. The sequence continues at coordinate 101,330,294 of NC_140492.1, read as the reverse complement.
TCTCTCAGAGTGGGAGGGAGGAGAATGGAGAGAGACATGATAAATTTCTAAAAAGAAAGACGTACATTTTTATTTTCTAGTCACTGCTGTACTAGTTAGTTAGCTTAACTGTCAACGAGACATAGCCTAGACTCTTCCAAGAAAGGACTTTCCATTGAGAGATTTTCCCAGGTCAGATGGCCCTATAGGCCCCTTGTTTGTGGAGGGGGGGGGAGGAGGAGGGGAGTTATCTGGATGGCTAATGGTCAGCCTATTGTGGGTGGTACCATCCCCAGACAAGTGGTTCTGACCTGTAAGACAGCTGCCTAGGCATGAACTGTGACTGCATCAGTGAGCTGCCTCCTTCCAAGGTGTCTCTGCCTTCGTAGGCTGGGACAGAGTTCCTGGGCAGAATTAATGCTGCACGAAAAAGCGAGCATTTCTGCCTACATGCTTCTGTCTTCAGTTCTTAACACCCCTCCATGAGAGACTGACCTAGAAGCCAAATAACCCTTTTCTTCCATAACTTGCTTTCTGTCAGGATATATTATCACAGCAACAGGGAGGAGCTAATACACTTGTCTCACTGTGGTGACACTGGCAATGTAGTTCTTCAACACAGCCCCTGACTTTGAGATCCTAAGAGCTCAAAGAGGAGAACTGAAAGAGCATTGGATCTCCTGCCATACCAGGCTTCAGCCTACCTATCAGTGGGCTCCCTCCATTGCATTCTCCGGACCTAACTCCTTTCATCACTTGATCTCAGGGCCATCCTTTTAAGAAATTGCAGTGGACAGCTGGGCAGTGGTGGCGCACGCCTTTAGTCCCAGCACTTGGGAGGCAGAGGCAGGCGGATCGCTGTGAGTTTGAGGCCAGCCTACAAAGCGAGTCTGGGATAGTCAAGGCTACACAGAGAAACCCTGTCTTGAAAAACAAACAAACAAAAAAGAAAAGAAAAAAATGCAGTGAATGGCTGTTAGTGTGGTCTCATTCCCAAGAAAAACAAGCAGCTGGATTCACAGTGCTTTTCTACTCCGAGCTGATAGTCACCTCGCTCTCATGGGCGCACCCTGCTGCATATGATCACGTGGGGATGCTTACCTCGGCTGCTAGTGGCTTGTTGATGCTGTTCACAAACTTATTCACGTGCTCAAAGTGTTTTGTCATTTCCGTGGCCAAAACCATGTCGATAATGGCCTGGCGCAGCGTCCGATAATGATTCCTAAATAACGAGAAGACAAAGTTCCCGCTCACGTCACGCCCTAAAGTCAGAAGGGCCCTGCTGCTGTGCCTCCCACACCCGGGACATAGCTGGAGCAGAGGCAAGTGACTGCTGGTCCAAGAGCCCATGTTGATGCCATTCCACGTTCCACGTTCTCCAGTGACAGCTGACTCTTAGGTACAGGGATGGTAAGAGGAAAGGAAGTGCATGTCACATGGTGGGCAGTTGTTTCGAAAGGAGTGTCCACCGTTTCCTTTGAAAACACTAGGACAAGGAAGCGGAAGGAAGAAGTGACAAGCCAGAGTGGCAGCCTGATGAGGCGGCCTGACTGTGGTCCATGCAGTTCCTACTGCAGAGAACCTGCCACTGTTTCTTCTGATGCTATTGAGGAAGACTGTCCTTTTATGCAATTCTCTAGCCTGCAGTTGATAGATGTTGCAGTGGTTATAACAACAGAAGATGATTATCGGAAATTTCCTACCTTTTACTAACTTGAAGAGACAGAAAGAGAGAGAAGCTCAGCAAACTGGCTCCTGGAGAGAACTTTTTATCTTTCAGGCCCTTGATCCTCGTAGAACTTAAGTACAAATTAGAACAACCATTGTCCATAATGTTATAGACTTTTCTAGGGCCTCACCTGATAAGTTCATGTACACAGTGTCATGAGGCCCAAGTGATCACCTGGCCTTTACCAGGACCCTGCTCGGCAACTCGCCACATGCTGTGGGAAATAGCCGTAGCCTGACCAGAGTTGCTGGCAGACAAGACTTGTTCTGCCTCGCCACATCAAGTTGCTCTCTGCAGATGAGATCATGTAGCGAGAGGGAAACCTGGCGAACTCTGGGCCCCAGCATCTCCACTAGGACCTCCTCATGAGGAAGGGCTCCCAGTGCCCCAAACTCAGCTGGAAACGCAAGACTGCTTCCAGACTGTCCATTGTCTTTGAGCCACAGAAAAAGAATGGGATGCCCCACCTCTGGGAAGGCAAAAATATATGATAGATTTGTTAGCGATCCCATCAGCGTTTAGGCAACGCTTTGCAGTGCATAACAAGCATTTATTTTCATGGATTAAATGACTAAATGAGGTTTTTAAAAACATGAAAGGCAATCCGAAAAGTGAGATTGTTCAAATGCGCAAAGCTATTTTAGAATCTGAGGCAGTGATAACCACTACTTCCATTCCCACTTTCAAGCATTAATCAGAGAAAATTTAGTTTCCCCTTCAGTTTCACAACCCTATGATCGGGCCCAGGAGCGCTATCCTGACAAACCTGTCGATATTCTTGAAAATGTTGCACTTAGTGTCCTTGACGGTGAGCTGGAAGGCCAGGGCTGTGTGGTGACTCTCCAGGACTGCAGTATCATTGTAGAGCACAGCGAGCTCACTGCCTGCGTTGCACAGGAAGGAGTTGGTTCTTCCAGGGTGGTCCACGTCATGGACCGTGGCAGCAATCAGAGCGGCCACTTCATCCAGGTGATCGAGACTTCCCTGGGATAAAGGGGAGAGAGACTGAGCATTACCCACAGGCTTCTGGAGACCAACATCCAGGGTCAAAGCACAGAAGCATAATCCAGAAACTCAGGGGCTGGCAGCAAAGGCAAAAAAAAAAAAAAAAAAAAAAAAAACAAAAAAAAAAAAACCTCATCAGAGCTTGCACTATGCTAATAATGAGAACAAATGGCAGCAAGTGTTTTTCTTAGCTTGTAAGTTAGTGGAAAGCTGGCAGATGGGGTGTTACGTAAGACACTGTATTATGAATTCACTCCGTGTCAGCTGCCTAAAGATACCGGGCATAGTGCCAGAGCTGAAGTGGGGATAGTATTGTGTGAGATATGCCAATGAGAGTGCAAAGGTCCTGAGAGCGTAACCACAGGGCTGGGCAGAGCAGCACTGACCACTGCGTGATGATGAGAGTGCTCTGCATCTATGGTGGGCAGAGAAACCCTGTCCCACATAGCTGCTCATCACTTGACTTATGGTTAATGTGGTGTAGGGGCTGGTTAGTTATATTTAATAGCAGTGTATGATTAATGACTACCAAACTGGCCAACAAAGCTCTGCAGAATGGCCAATGATGGCTTTCCTAAGAAAGTGATTTTTGGTGTGGCATTTGATGGATAAGCAACAGGTTACCAGGCAACAAAGTGGCAAGAGAGTCCAGATGAAGTTACTGAGGGAGACGAGAGAGCCAAGATGGATAAACAGTGAATGAAGGGGGAAGTAGGCCTTGGGGAAGACTAGAGGACTAGATAGGGTTGTTGGGGTTCCCTGCTCTTACAGATTTGTGGGAGGGAAAACTGGGTGAGGAAAGACAGCCTGAAACTCGGCCCTGTTCTGCTGATACCTTCATGGGCTCTAGGGCAGTCCCTGTCAGTGCTGACTTGGGTTGTAGTGGGACTTCCCTGGTTGCGTGCTCTCTCTCTCTCTCTCTCTCTCTCTCTCTCTCTCTCTCTCTCTCTCTCTCTCTCTCGGATGGGAGTCACTTCCATCTTAATTATTAATCTCATTGAGTTGGTAGGAATCTTGGGTTGGCCCAGCCAGCATAGCAGGCTGCCTGAGCGAACTGCCTGCACGTTACCTGGGAACTTCAGGAGCTTCAGGAGATGACGTCTAGAGGGGCTAGAAAATGAAAGGACGGTTGGCTCCTCTTCACTGCTGGCAGAAGAGGCTACCATAACCTGCAGGTGTGCCCTGCTACCTCCAAGCTCAGAACTTGCAACTGCCCCAACCGGTCCCCCTACTATAAGTGAGTATAGGTGAGCGGTGAGAACGCAGGGCCGTGGCTGTGCACCAGGTGCTGCAGCTGTAGATCCAGGCCTGATGGCAGCCCCAGGCCAGCCGTTTTTAAGACTGGCTGGTGGGAGAGATAGGAAGTAGCTAGAAAATACAAATTGTACTATCTAGACCTGCCTCTCCTTCAGCTTTACACTGATTTAACCCCAACAACGAGCTCGGGATCTCTACTGAGTACCAGTAATGTGCTTTGTCCTACAGTCTTGTCAGCACTAACAGTGCACGGTCTGATAGGAAATTGCTGGAAGAGGAGGCAAGACGGCCAGGCTAGTTCACAAATGAGAAGAGAAGCAAAGTTCTGTGGGGAGGCTGGGGGTTAGGAAGAGAAAGAAAGCCCTAAACCTGCAGCTAGTAAAACTCCAAACCTCTGGACACAGCCACATGCCAGCACTGTTCTTTTCTGTGCCAGGACAAATCGATTTGGATGACACAGAATGGCTCTAGCCTAGGTCAGCCTTCCCAGCCCTTCCTTACTCAGATAGTCACTTTGGCCTAGATAACAGAGTGCTGTTGTCGAGGCTAACTGCTTGTAGGAGTTCTCAGGGACCAGGTAAGAGCAGCTCGAGCAAGTTCTGTAACTGCTTACAGGGGTCTGGCCACACTGGCACACTGGCTCTGGCTAAGCTGAGGACACTTTGTAATGGTAACATTAAGAATTTTAGCACTTAATGAGCATCTGACAAAAGAGAATTCAAACTAGTCGGAAGAGTCAAGAAGAGACGCTACATACTTACCACTATATACTTACTAAGGAAAAATTCCACTGGGAAGACATTATAATTCTAAATATTTGTACACTGAACACAAGTGGACCCAATTTCACAAAAGAAACACTTACATTTAAAGTCACATATCAGCACTAACACAGTGCTACTGGGTGACTTCAGTACCCCTGTTTTCGTCAGTAGGTCATCCAAGCAAAAACTAAAAGATTCTGGAGTTAAATAACATCTTAAACCAGTGGAGCCGCCAGACAGCACAGAACATTCTACCCAAATATTGAAGAACACACTCTTTCTCAGCGGCCAATGGAGCTTTTTGCAAAACTGACCACATATTAAGGCACAAGGCGAGTCCTAGCAGAGGAGAACGGAAACAACTTCAGGCACCCTGTTTGACCACCATGGGATAAAGCTGAATATGAGCAACAGGAACAGAAGAAAGTACATAAGTTCATGGAAACCAAACAGTGCAATACTAACTTACAGTTGGGTCAAGGCTGAAGTCAAGAAAATTTAATACATTTTGGAATAGAATTGAAATGAAGACAACATTCCAAAATCTATGGGACACAAATGAAGGCAGTTCTAAGAGGAAAGCTCATAGCATTGCCACATTAAAAAAAAAATTGGCAAGATCTCATAGTAATAACTTAATGATACTTGGAAGCTTTAAAAAAAAAACAAAAAACAAAAACAACATGTAGGAAAAAAAAAAGGTGGGAAGAAATAAACCCAGGGCTTAAATCAATGAAGTGGAAACACACACACACACACACACACACACACACACACACACACACACACACTCAGTGAAACAGTCTGGAAAAAAAATGAGCAAGACCGACAGAACCTCTGTTACATTAGTGAAAAAGAATCCAGTTTAATAAAACTAGAGATGAAAAGAGAGACATTTAAAAAGACACTGAGGAATTTCCAAGAATCACAAGGGAATAATTTAAAAATCTGTATTCTGCCAAATCAGAAAACCTAAAGGAAATGGATGACTATCTTAATATATATAATCTAACAAAGTTAAATCAAGATGAAGCAAATAATTTTAAAAGATGTGTTTTGAATTCCCCAAGTTATTCTGCAAAATTGAGCCGAAGGAGCCTTCCCAGCTCTTTTTAGGAAGCCACTATTACCTTGTATACCTAAACCACACAAAGATGCAACAAAAAGAAAAATTATAGACCATTGTCCCTTATGAAGGTAGATGAAAAGAATCAATAAAATAATTGCAAATCAAATCCAAGAAGTCACTGAAAAGATTATCCAGCTTCATCTCAGAGATGCAAGGATGGCCCAACATACGTAAGTGAATAAACATGATCTGCTACACAGACTGAAGGACAGAAGCCACACGATCATCTCATTAGGTTCAGGAAAGTGCTTTGAATTCAACATTTTCCATGATAAAAGTCCTGGAGAGATTCAGGATATGAAGGACAAATCTGAATAAATAATGGCAATCTACACTGAGCCCACAGCCAACATCATTATAAATGGATAGAAACTCAAAGCATTTGGGTGCATGGAGCAAGACATGAATTTCTACTCTGTACTTGCTCAGTACAGTGCTTGAAGTTTTAGCTAGAGCAGTAAGGCAACCGAAGGAGACCAGGGATATACCAAAAGAAAACAAAGACAGTAGAGTATCCTTATGGTTGTAAGGCATAAAAGACCCTAAAAATTGCCTGGGAACTTCTACAGATGATAAAAAAACATCGGTCACGGTAGCTGGGCACAAAATTAACACACAAAAATCAGTAGCCTTCCTGTATACAAATGACAAACATACTGGAAAAGAAATATAGGAAACAGTACCTTTAGCAAAAAATGTTGTGAGATAACGCTAACAAAGCACGTGAAAGACTTGTATAATAAAAATGCTAAGCTACTGAAAAAAGACAATGAAAATGCCTTAAGTTGGGAAGAGCTTCTATGTTCATGGATTGACAGATTTAATGTTGTGAAAATGACTGTCCTACCAAAAGCAATTTACAGAGTCAATGCAATCCTCATCAAACTCCCAACATAATTCTTCCTAGAATTGAAAATATAATCTTAAGGTTCTTGTGGAAACACAAAACTCCCAGGATAGAAAAAACAATCTTGAGCAATAAAGAAACTGCTGACAATCTCATCGTTTCTAATTTGAGCTGTATTACAGAGCTATAATAATAAAAACAACATGGTATTAGAATAAAATCAGACATGTTGATCAGTGTAGTCAAACTGAAGACTCAGACATCAGCCCACATACCTATGAACACCTCATTTTTGAGAAAGCCGCCAGCCATTTCACACTTGAGAAAAGATACTGCCTTCAACATATAGTGCTGGTCAAACTGGATGACAGTATAGAGAAGAGTGCAAGCAGATCTGCCTCACTCACTCTGCATAGAACTCAACTCCAAAAGGACCAAGTACCTCAAAATATGACCTGATACCCTAAGTTTTATAGAAGAGACAGTAAGGAATAGCTTGAACTCGCTTGCACAGGAAAGGACTTTCCGAACAGGACCCTGAGAGCATAGGCATTAAGACCAATAATAAAGAAACAGGAGTTTAGGAAGCTTTTGAAGAGACAGTATATATAATGGGGGAAAAACTACTAATTATACATCTGACAGAGGGTAACTATCTAGAATATACACAGAACTAAACAAACGTGAATGTAAGATAACAGACTACCCAATTTCTAAAACGTACCATGGAATGTAGCCAGGATTTCTATCACTGTGGCAAAACACTGACCAAAAGAAACTTGGGGGAGGGAAGGGTTTGCTTTAAAACTCTCACATCACACTCTAGCACGAGGGAAGCGGGGGGGGGGGGGGGGGGGGGGGAGGGCGGGGAGGGGGGGGGCAGGAACTTAAGGCATGAACCGAAGGACGAAAGACCAAAGGCTGAAGACCGAAGCAAAGCCGTGGATGGACACTGTTTACTGGCTTTCTCTCCATGACTTGCTCAGCCTGTTTCCTTATATAGTAGCCCAGGGCCACCTACCCAGTGGTGGTACCGCCCCCTGAGGGTTGGGTCTACCTCCATCCATCAGTAGTCAAGAAAATGCGCTACAGACTTCATACGGGCAATCTGAGGGGGACACGTTCCCAGTTAAGATTCTCCCTTCCCATTTATGTCCAGGTTTGAGTCAAGTTGACAAAAACAAACCATGGCAGAACTAGGCAGAATTTTTCAAAACATGATTCACAAATGGCTCAGAAACACTAAAAAAAAAAAAAAAAAAAAAAAAAAAAAAAAAAAAAAAAAAGTTCAACATCCTTAGCTGTTAGGGAAATGCATACTAAAGCTACTTTGATATTTCATCTTACCCCAGTCAGAACAGCCAAGGGGGTGGGGGTGGGAAAGAAGTGTATGCTGGTGGGGATGTGTAGAAAAGGGGGAACAGCACTTATTTGTTGCTGGTGGAAGTGCAAAGCTGTCCAGCCACTATGGAAATCAGTGTGGAGGTTCCTCAAAAAGCTGAAAATAAGACCCACCAAAAGATCCAACTAGACCACTCCTGGGCGAATACCCAAAGGGTTCTGCTTCTTAATACAGAGATATTTTCTCATCCATGTTCTTCACTGTTCTATTCATAATAGCTAGAAATTAGACATAGCCTAAACGCCTGCCAGATGACAAATGGAAAATAAAAAATGTGGTTCGTTTACATGATAGAATATTATTCAGATGTGAAAAATGAAATTTGTGGGCAAATAGAGAAAACTAGAAACAGCCATCAAGAGTAGTATAAGTCATAGCCAGAAAGACAAGCACTGCACGTTTACTCTTATATGTGGAAGCTAGTTTTTATATGTATTTCATTTGGGGATTAGGTGTTAGGAGAAAAGTAACAGTCACCTTACCTGACTAGGAATTCTGTGAACGAGAGTAATTACCCTCCCGGCAAGATATGGCCACTGGTAAACTAGTGACACATGCCAGGGGAATAACCAACCACTTTTAAACAACTGGACTTAAAGTCTCCATAAGATGGAATTAACATTGTTAATGGGGTCAAGAACCTGGGACTAGATAGGTCATATGCCCTGTGGGGAAGCCTACGACTCTTATTCTGCTAAAGGAACAGAGCAATAAAGTGACTCCTAATGACATGTTGCTGTACCCATAGACCAGTCCATCAATCAACCTCTATCACAGAAGCTGCTTCTTGCACTACGTGATCCACAACTGAACAGTGTACAGAGAGTGGGATCCTTCGTAGCACTGAGCCCTAAATGAGATGTCTGTGTCACACACACCCGTCAAGACTCAGGCATCTATGCTGACGAGGAGGCAGAAAGATCTGAGGAGTCAGAAGCGGTGGGTAACACAACAATGTTTTCCACACACAACATATGAACTCAGACACTGACAGCTTGTACAAGACCAAGTTCAAGCCAAACAAAATCCCAGCATGGAGGAGGAAGTGGGCACGAAGTCTCCCCCTTCCCAGGGAGGCACAACTGATGGCTGCTGGAAAAGGAAGAAGTAGTTCCCCCAGTGGGTTGGGAACGAGTGTATGAACCATGTTCTAGGGCCGGCCCCATGCTCAGAAGTAGTTGGCCAACACAAATTAGACTCCATGTTTTGTTGTTTTGTTTTTAAGAGAGAAAGAACATGAAGCTGGGTGGATAGGGGGTAGATATGGGAGGAGTTGGGGGAGGGGAAAGATAGTGATCAAAGTATCTTGTATGAAATTTATAGAGAATAAATTTTTAAAAACTTAAACTTATCCTTGGCGTTGGGAGTGGAACAGAGTGGTAACGCAAACACTTAGCATGCAGGGGGCATCAATTCCCAGAACTCACAGATTATATTTGAGTTTATCAATCCTAAGAAATTTGAGGGGGGAGGGGTGGCTCGAGAAATGGCTCAGAGTGTTGTCTGCTCTTCCAGAGGTCCTGAGTTAATTCCCGGGAACCACATGGTGGGTCACAACCATCTATAATGAGATCTGGTGCCCTCTTCTGGCAGGCAGGTGTACATGCAGGCAGAGCACTCATGTACATAAAATAAATAAAATCTTAAAAATGAAAGAAAGAAATTAGAGGGATGAGTGATTCCAACAAAAGGTAAGGACACAGTTTCCCGACTCTCCCCATCAGGGAAAGACCCTCAGCAGTGACTCCCACTCCCCAGGTTCCTTGCTGGGCTGCGTTCTGAATTCCCGGCGGGAGCTGCTGCTGCAGTCAGAAGAAGACATCTTTTGGATTGTAAGTGGGTTGCAATTACTCAGGACCTTGTTTCTAGGGCTGTTTGAGAATTTCAGACTCAATGCATTAGTGAGACGCCAAGGAAAATACTAATTTGGAGGAGGGATAGGGCTGGTAGATGACGGTGACACGGCCTCTAATTTTTAGCACCCCTGGCTTGTGTTTTTTCCTACAGGAGGTCTATTAAAGGGAGTGTCGGTTCAACGCCAAATTGCAGTGACAGGATCAGTGTGGTCTGGGTGCTAATGACCCAGGTGCTCTGCTCAGCTAGTGGCCAGAGCTCAGCTGTCTCCTGTTCCTCTCACACACCACAGAGCCCACAGCAGGAATTCATAGGTGTGTGACTCAGAAAGATGTCTACTACTGCACACGCTGCTACCAGGCTCAGTTTTCTTTCTTTTTTCTTATTTCAAAATCTTCAACTGCATCATTCTTGGACTATATTCTTTGATGTCTTGTGACACTACCAGGAGGAGTTTTTGACAAATCTGAGGACTCTCTACCCCCTGTCTCTGTCTCTGTGTCTCTGTCTGTCTCTCTCTCTCACTTTCTCACTCTCTCTGTCTCTCTCTGTCTCTGTGTCTCTGTGTCTCTGTGTCTCTGTCTCTCTCTCTCTCTCTCTCTCTCTCTCTCTCTCTCTCTCTCTCTGTGTGTGTGTGTGTCTGTCCCTTGGATAATCCAGTGGCAGTATCCATAGACTGGTGTCAAACATCCTTGTGTGTAAGGCACCAATGCTGGGAATCAAATCCAAGGCTTTGTATGTACTAGGCACATGCCATATCTCTGAGTGACGCTCCTAGACCTAAATCTTAAGCATCACTTTAAACCATAGCAAAGGAATTAGAGTTTCACTGTGTGTAGTAGTTGAGACGGGAGGGTGATGAACCCTCCCAGATTTCCATCTGAGGCATGTGGGGCCACCGTAAAATCAGTACGTGTCACAACAGCACTGAACTCTGAATAAGAGTAAGTAATAAGAGACTCACAATTAGGCTAAAGTTATTGATGCACACTCACACCAACCTACACAGAACACACACATGCCCATCAGTCAGGGGAAAGCTGTGCAGCTCCTTTTAGGAATGTAAAATAATGGCCAAATTCCGACACTAAAACTTAACCCTAAGCCCTCCCAACAGTGTGCTTTAAATTAAGTTCTATCCTGCAACCCCCTCTCCCAGAACTGGTAAACAGTTAAGTAAGGGTTCATAGATCGGCCACAGGAAGTCAGTGTCACAGGTAACATTTTACACGTTTTCAAGGATGCTTAAATAGAGACCAGAGAGCGAGGAGAAATTTCTGTGTCTATAACAGTTTTGTAGCAGCAACAAAATCAAAACCCTGTCTTGTCAAGTTGGTTGCAACGTTGCTATTTGTCTAATGTATTTACTAAACTTGAGCTCTTGGATCCCCCGGGCAACAGACAGTGAGAGCATGGGATCTGAAGTCTACCTTCACTCTCTCCTTCCCCAGGAAGAAGGCCGTGGCGTGCAGGACGTCGGCGGCGTGGGTGGAGTTGTGGTAGGCATTGGAGGAGTGGTAGTTGGCCTCAATCACTTGCAGCCAGGCCCGAAGGGTGGTCTCAGTACAGTTTAAAAATTCACATACTCCAAACCGAGAGAAGACCTTTAAGCCCAGGTACACCAGTGGCCTGAAAACAGGAAACAAACACTGGTTCATTGAGTGGCCCAGAAAGGGCTTTCTTAAAGGGCGGTAGTGAATGGAGGAAATTGTGTGTGTATGAGGTCATTCAACATGCTTGCAGCACAAAAACACTGTCATCGCTTAACCATACCCTTCTTTGTAGCTAGGTGCCTCATGTGGGTCAATCCTGATTATTTTTAGATTATCTATAAGTCAGAAAAATCTTTGTTGGCCCCTTTCTACCTCTACCTCAGCCTTAAAAAGTCTGAGGGCGAAAGGAACAGTTTGGATGGTCTCAGCAAAGTCACCTTGCTTACAATGATGTTACTTTAGAGATGAATCACTCATAGGCCACAGCCCAACATCCCTGGAAGAAATAAGTCTTCTCCTAGGTCAAAAGGAACTCCTTGACCTGTGGACAGGATGGACTCAAAGAAAGTCTATGATGCTGTCAAATTTCATGTGCATAAAATGGGGAAAAGAAGGAGGCAGGGAGGGAGAGAGGAAGGGAGGGAGGGAGGGAGAGGAGGGAGAGGAGGGAGAGTGAGGCAGAGAGAGAGAGAGGATGAATTTTTGTTGCCCAAGATAGTCTTGAATATCTGAGCTCAAATAACCCTCTTGGCTCAGTCTCCCAAGTTGCTGACCTGTGCCCTCTGAAGCTGACTTCCAATCCATTTTTGTAGGACAGAAGGGATAAGAAAAAAGATTTCCTGGCTCACGGGCACAGAGGAAGTAGATGTGAGGAAGTCTGTGCTGACCCTGTACCCCACCCACAGATACATCTTCTCCATACGACAGCACGTTCAGGACACACAATTCCATCGGTCTCTAGGTTTCTAGATATGGCAGCTTCGAGCCTGGCTGTCACGCCCTCCCAGCCTTCAGCCAGACATGTCCCATACCTTTTATGCGTAACTGCTTCCAATTCAAAGATGTTGAAGTCCCAGCTTTCCTCATTATCCAGTAACTGGGCAATACTCGGGGGGACATCGTTGATGGTTATGGGCATGGCGAGGTGACTGTGACTCTGGTGAACATCTGAACAGACATGGGGGTAGAAGGGGTAAGTTAGGTGTGGCTCTTCCAGTGTCCTAAGCACCTTGTCATCTTTAGGGCTGCCAGGAGAAACCAAACCCCCAACTTCTATTGGTAGAGAGATCTTAATACAAGAGCTCTTGTTGGTTTATGAGATCTCAAGATGAAAAACAGAAAAAGACCAACTCTAAGGCCCCTTTAAATGGATGAAGAATAGCAACCCTCATCTAGCACTGCTCCGGGAAATCAATTTAATTCTTTCATAACTTCAAATAGACCACAGAGCGGAATAAACTCATGAGACCATCTAGAAGTAACAGCAAGGCCTTCGATGAATAGTCGCCACCAGGGGGTGGCACAGGCTGCAGCTGGGTTGTCAGTGACAAGTGACCCGAGAACACTTACTCTTTGTAAACACATACTCATTCCCTGACAGTTTTCTCAAGCCATCCTGGAAGAGAGAGAGACTGTTAGATGGATGATTGCATCCGCCATCTTTCTTTTTTTAAAAAAAATACATTTTATTAATTTATTCATATTACATCTCAATTGTTATCCCATCCCTTGCATCCTCCCATTCCTCCCTCCCTTCCATTTTCCCCTTATTCCCTTCCCCTATGACTGTGACTGAGGGGGACCTCCTCCCCCTGTATATGCTTATAGGGTATCAAGTCTCTTCTTGGTAGCCTGCTATCCTTCCTCTGAGTGCCACCAGGCCTCCCCATCCAGGGGACGTGGTAAAATTTGGGACTTTAGGTGAGAGAAGCAAGGGAGAATGGGGAAATAGAAGGACCCAGAGGGTCCTAGGAACCTACAAGTCGAACATTATGATGGGCAGATCTGGGCCCAGGGGTCCTGCTCAAACCATGGCACCAGCCAAGGACAATACGTGCAGTAAACTTTGAACCCTGACCCAGATCTAGCCAATGGACAGGACATTCTCCACAGTTGAGTGGAGAGTGGGGTCTGGCTTACACCATCTTTCTTTTAACCCCTTTCCTTAGCCAGAGGCTGGATCCTGACTAACCCAACCCGGCTGCAGTTCCAGGTCAAGCAGAGTTCAGAGTGAACGTGCAGCAGCGGTTAGGAGATGGGAGCCGCTCTTTTTTTCATAGTTCCAGTCCCAAGGGATGACGGGGAGGGGAGAAAGTGGTCATGAGTGCTGGCAGGCCACACACCTGACCTGTGAGAGCTCAGTTCTCACGGCCACTTACTCTCCTGCCATTGTGAAGCCACACGGACAGTCACAGAAATGATCTTGTTTTGGATATGTGTGCTTTTTGACCTGTCTAAAGGCCCTCGGTATGGAGAGAGTTTATCTCCTCATGCGTACATTGAGAAAGGTCAAAGAGGCATATTGGGGCCGAGGGGTGGGGCATGAGCCTTGTAAAGTCTCTTTAAAAGCTGTGGCTTTTTACTAACTATGTTTCCTGCTGTGGAGTATAGGACTTGGGCTAGGCTTTGAGAGAAGCGCTTCTGGAACTGACGTTCTGAAGTGTGATTGGTAGTCTTGACCGGCCAACTTGGATGGATTGAAAGCCACGTGAGCTAATAGTAAAACACAGTGTGCAAGCATCTCTGAGGCTTTCCTAGATCTACGTAGACCAGGGAGCTCTGGCCTAACAGGTGGTTCTGCCCACTGACAGAGTCAAAATTTGAGCGGTAACTATAGAAGCTGTTGCGGGGTAACAGAACTGTGCAAAGAGGGGCTGGCTGTAGGCAAGAGGGTCACTGGGTGTGTCCTGAAGGACTCTATCTTGCCCCAGTCCCTACCTGTCACTGTTTACTCTGCTTCCTGCACACCAGGATGGACTGACACTTGTGCAACTGTAGACAGGAACACTTCCCCTTCAGCTGCTTTTGTCCTGGTCACGACCAAGACATGACCGTGAGAATAGAGCAGACAGCATTTCAGTGGCTTGCTATTTGCTGGCTCATGAGCTTGAACTGAGTGTTTTTGAATGCCTCTCCTTGCTGCCACCTCTGCGCCCAAGGTTATTTAGATCTTTGTGCAAAAGTCCCTTCGAACTTCTTGCTATCCTCAGAAAATAAGTGCTAAAGCTTAAAGCAGTATTAATTAATGAAGGACTCCCTTGAATTCACACAAAGACCTTACTTTTAGTCATGCGAAGATCTTAATCTTCAGATAAGTAACCTCAGCCACAGCTGCCCTGCCAAAGCAGCAAATGTGCATTTCTTGTTTTTCCCCCACTTCCCTAAGCCACACCCAAATGAGGTGGGTCCTGCACAGGCTCCTCCGAGCATTATCTGGACCCAGAAGCCCAGGATAATGGAGCGGGGCAGGGTGGGATGGCAGCTTGTGGCCCTCTCTTCCTTATCACTTACAGTCATCAGGCCTCCGACAAGATCACTGGTGTGAGGGTCTTCATCTTTGGTTCCTAGCTGAGGGGAGTACAGTTCTGTGGTCCGTAAAATTTCTAGAACTCTGTCCAAGGCTTCTGCTACGGTAACTGGGCTGTTTTCTTGGGCTGCGTTGATTATATTTATAACCTAAGAAAGCAAAGAAGAGAAAGAGTAAGTTTGCAGGCGTTAAGATACTGCTTACTTCTCAGAAGTCAGACAAATTCAGAAGAAATCAGTGACTACACACCTAGCTCAGAGAACAGCCTTCTCCCTGAAGCATGCTCTCCCCTGGTACCCAGGATCCCTTGCTGACCACACTCCCCAGTTGTCTTCCATGGGTTGGAGTTCCTCAGGGACAGGTTTGGGTCCCTTTCACTGTATGGCTGTTCCAGAAATGACCCTCATTTTTAGTGACTTAGGCTGGGACCCCAGGCTGGGAGACTTTTGAAGCCTCCCCAACTCAACTATCTTCTGGGCCTAAAATCAAACCCCAGCCGCATTCCCCTTCCCACAAGGCAAGCAAATGGTGACGACATCAAGGACAAGCTGTTCCTCCCTGGGATGAAGACAAGGGCGCTGCTACCCGAAGCCTGCTGTTTGTCACACTTCTTTTCTCATTCCTCAACCCACCCCTTGCAGCGCACCATGTCCAAATGACCCTTCCCCTAGACGTGTTCTGACCCTATTTCTTTCTCTCCACCTCTACCACCCCAATGCTAGCCCAACTACTACTACCACTTCCTGTCGGGAATTCCAGAAAAGTCCCAGATGGCCTCCTCGCTTAACACCCTTGCCATCTCCTACCCATGGTGGCACTTGGACCTGACCACGTCATGTCTATCTAAACTCCTTCAAAGGTTCTTGCTACACAAAAGACACAAACCACCTTAAGGTTCTGGTCCGCGTGATCAGAATGACCTGAGCCAACATAGCCCCGCCTTAACCCTCTCCCCTCTGCTGGCCACACCCCCAGCCTCCTGGCTACGGGCTCAGTGTGGTGGACCATCTCTGTGTGACTCCAGTGACGGAGCATCTTTGCTCTTCCTGGCCTGGAAGTCTGCCCTTGACCAATACGATCCTCAGGCTTAAGTTTGGTTTCAAACACGACTTCCCCCTACAGAGAAAACTTCCTAGACTCTTACCTAGCCTACCTTAGCCCCACTCTCACTTCTCCCACAGGGCCCTTGCATGGCTTCCTTCACAGCGCTGATTTCATCATGCAACCACATTTGCTCATGATGTTCTTCCCACTGGGCCTTAACTCTGCCATCAGTGGACCGCTCTAGGGCACAGCCCCACGCAGAGAAGGTCACAGCTGTCACTAACCTTTGTGATGGGGGCCTCGATGGTCATGGAGTGGATCCTTGCCATGGAGGGGTACCGGCGATTCTGCAGGCTTGGCGCTGGAGAGAAGGCAGGACAGACTTAGCTGGTGCTGGTGGTACAGTTTAAGCTAAATACCACTGAGAAGTCCCCTCATAGATGAGGCTTTGTTCTTCTAGGACTCCCTTCTCCACTACTCAGTGAGTTTGGTCGTGTCTTGTCCCTCCAGGGCTGGCCACTCAGGCCCACAAGCATGTAAGGTGCTCTGCCTGAAAGTCTGACAGCAGAGGACTTGGCAAGCCCGCGTCCACAGCTGAAGTCGGAGAAGACTGATTGGTCTTGATGCCTCTCATCCCTATAGCACAACAGTATCACAGGAATCCCTTCCCCATGGGTCACTAAAGTCCTTTCAGATAGCCCTGCTTTTTCCTTCCAAAGCCACAAGACACATGAATGTGTACCCGCCCCATGTCAGGACAGAAGATTAAGCATCTCAGTATGAACTAGTGAGCTGGGCCTGCCATGTCCCTTCCTCAGCCATTAGGTTCATGATACTCAGGACCTGATGGTCCTGGCTCTAACCAGGAAAAGCCCATTGTCAAATGGCTTCAGTTTTTTGAGTAGCTGACTCTTTGATGTGGTTTAAGATTCAAATGGTAACAGCCTGTCTTCATCAACCTTCCTTGGGGGCACCCTGCAGGTTAGGGTTGTTTCAAAGATGGGGAAACTTTACCAGTCACTCTCAGTAGGGCTCTACTGGGGCTGCTGTCATTGTGGGCCTCTGCTGTGCTCCCCAGTTCCTATCTGTATAAGGCCACAGAGCTGCTCTAAACACAGGGCCTTGCTGTCCCATGATCCTTGCTGTCTGTTGCTCACATGTCACGTGCCAGTCTGTCCAGCTGTCTGTCTCTAGGGTCTTAGATTTTTTGTTTTGTTTTTGTTTTGTTTTTTGTTTTTTTCTATTTCAGCCATTTCTCTGGTACTCAGTCCTTCCATTGTGACTCAAAGGACTGGAAAGTCTGTCACTTCCCTCACGTGACCTTGCCGTTTATTCTTTTAGGTCACACTCCCCACTCTAATAGGCACTAACTATCCCCTCTCAGGCCCTTAGAACTGCCCTTTTAGTTGCCACATTAAAAAACAAACTCGTGATCCTCCTGACTCTGCCTCCTTCAGCAAATCCTACCGGTGTGTGCCACAGATGGCTCAGTGGTTAAGAGCGCCACTTGATCTTCCAGAGGCCCTGAGTTCAATCCCAGCAACCACATGGTAGCTCACAACCCTCTATAATGTGATCTGAACCCTCTTCTGCAGATAAAGCACTCATATGCAATAAATAAAATAAATCTTCAAACAAATAAGCAAACAAACTGATGAGGGTTAGAGTGTGGTTCAGTGGCTTAGTGCCTGCGTAAGTGTGTGAGATCCTGGGTTCCATCTTCTGCATCACAGGACAACCAGAAATCACACACACACCACACACACACACACACACACACACACACACACACAGAGAGAGAGAGAGAGAGAGAGAGAGAGAGAGAGAGAGAGAGAGAGAGAGAGAGAGACAGAGACAGAGAGAGACAGAGACACAGAGACACAGAGACACAGAGACAGAGACAGAGACAGACAGACAAAAAGACAGAAACAGAAAGAGACAGAGACAAAGAGAGACTGACTCTGAGACTTGGAGACAGAACTAATCCCAAATAAACAAGTGAAATGTATCAGGCTGCTTTCTGTTCTCCAGTTCAAATCCCCTCAGCTCCCTTTCATTCCATTCTTTTTCTTTCTTGGTTCATGGGACAATCCCACATTTTCTCTCTTCTTCAGCCTTTCTCTGTTTCTCATAGAAATGCATCTGCAGATTTGGGCTCAGACCCTCTGGTCTTTATCCACATACGGGCATTCACAGGTGCACAGCCCTTGGCGAACCTCCTCTGCAGCCAAAGAAGTCCCAGCCGTAGCCCCAGCCCCTGTCCCTGCCCCAGCCCTAGCCCCAGCCCCTGTCCCTGTCCCTGTCCTACCCTTGTCCCTACCCCTGCCCCTGCCCAGCCTCAGCCCTAGCCCCTGCCTCAGCCCCTGTCCCTGTCCCTGTCCTACCCTTGTCCCTACCTCTGCCCCTACCAAGCCTCAGCACCAGCCCCAGTCTCTGCCCAGCCCCTGTCCCTGTCCCTGCCCTACCCTTGTCCCTACCCCTGCCCCTGCCCAGCCTCAGCACCAGCCCCTGCTCTGGCCTTGTCTTGTATCGCAGCTTCCTAGACACTCTCTTCCCCTAGGGCCCAAATGAGATGCACCTGCAGATGCTGCCACTTCTGCATCTCCTATTCCCCAGGACTCCTAAGGCTGTCTCTCCATCTTTCCACAAATCCAGCTGCTTATGTAGGCTTGATTCATTAAACTCACAATGTTCTATGAGATTCTGACTCACAGTGTCTGGCTTTTCACTAAGGAAAGAGCACATGGCTGTGCACTGAGACTGGGGAGCCAGGGCGCTGCCTGGCCCCTTGCCTCCAACACCCAAGGATGACCTTGCCTGGCTACTGAAACTGCATCGCATGTGCAGTTATGTGATCTGACACACATTGGGCCCTGTAGCCCGTGGTCCCTTTGGGGAGAAGAAAAAGACTATAGAAGGCCAAGAGAACTTATTTACTTAAATCCTAAAGTCACTGGAAGGAAAGCCGACTCCAGCTGCTGTCTTTCTCCTTGGAGTTTCTATGCCAGTGACATCGTTGAGCATGTCCCTCTGTCATTTTCTATACTTTCAAAAGGTCAGGGGAATCTGAGAAACTTCTTACCATCACTGCTTCTGGAGGATATTGATTTCACGTCAATGGACTCTTTCCTCCTGCTCTTGTGTCTGAACGAATGTGGCTCTGGGGAGTTCAAAGGAGGAGCAGAAAGTTAGTTTTCAGTGTATTGGAGCGTGAGTTTACCCCTTTCTCCTTATTCTCCAAAGATGAGCATACTTTTAAAGCTCTAGATAGTAAATCCAAGAATTCAGAAGTTACTTTCCCTTCAAGCCAAGTCAAAACGACCATTCATTCTAGTAGGAAAATGGTGTCTTCTTCTTCTGGGACTACGTTACATTGTGGAAGTGGTGTTTATTGAGGGCTATTTAATCCCGTAACTAAAATATCATCCTGAAAATAAAATGTAAGGGTTTTGGTGATTCATCTTGACTAAAGGACTACACTCGCCTGGGTAGAGAAATTCTTAGACAAATATCTGGAGAAATAAAATCCTAGTGACATTCACAGATATTTGTGTTAAGAAGCTAGTCTGGACAAGTTTGGGGTGCTTCTAAAAGTCAGATGTCTAGACATCAGAGAGTAGATTTTTATCAAGTGACTGTATCCTGCAGACCATGGGAAGGGCAACTCAACACCAAAATGTTCAGCAGGGCTGATGCCAACAACCACACATCACCAATGAGCACCAAGATGTAAAAAAAATACCAGGCAGTGGTGGCGCACACCTTTAATCCCAGAGCTGGGGAGGCAGAGGCAGAGGCAGATGTATCTCTGTGAGTTCGAGGCCAGCCTGGTCTACAGAGTGAGGCCAGGACAGCCAAGGCTACACAGAGAGATCCGTGTTGGCTTCAGAAACATGCCCCGTGGGCACATTTGCCTCCGAACATCAACTAGACCCACTCCAAGGAGAGGGCAACCCAAGTGCCAGCAGGAGCAGTGCATTTCTCAGGTGACGTCACACGAGCAGATTTAAGCAGGAAAACCATGATGCTTCTATAGGAATTACCAGTGGCACCAGCAAGGGTGAGGCAGCCTAATGTGGAAGAAACCAACTCGAGCCATTGTCCCGGTCCTGGCTCAGTGTGCAATATAGTAGCTGTACGGCCTTGGAGACCTCATCTAACTTTTCTGTGTCCCAGTGACTGCAAAGTGGGAGTAATTACAGTCTCTCCTTGAGAGGCTACAACTAGTGGGCAGCGTGTGAGTGTAAGCCTGAGAAGAGCTCCTGCCACAGGCAGCCTGCAGAGGTACCTACTAGCAATTCTATCTGTTGATCCGCATAGCATGGATCATGGCAGATTATTCCAAAGCTACATGTTATTATTCTTCCTGAGGTCATCTCATGGAGTTATGAGGATCGACAGCACCAGAACTGGTTATAAGTTTGGAGAACTTGTTCTTCGGTGAGGGTCATTTAAATTAGAGAATTCGTTATTCATTCTTATGAGATGCCCATAGAATGAATTAAACATTTTCAGTCATAGAAAAGAAGTTAGGGACAAAGGGACCCCGTCTCCCATTTAAAAAAAAAAGTTACTTACTCAAGACCTACTGTGCACCAGACATTGTGCTGCATACTTTAAATAAGACAGCCATTTAACAATTACATCGTTTTTGAACGCTACATGGTGCTATCCCCATTATACTGATAAGGGGTTGAAGATGGACAGACTAAGTAAGTAGTCCAAGGCCAAAGAGCTGATAAGCGGCGGATGCTGCGCATTCCAGGAGGGAGGCTTGTAACTATGAAGGGTCTGTGAGCACCAGCTGAGTGTCTTATTATGTGCAAAACCATGCTGGGCCATTCAAGGCTATTCTGTCTTAGAAAATGCTAGAAAGGAGAAGAAAGATGGCCTGTAGCTAAATGCTTCTCCTTCAGTCATCATATCATTGAGAGAGGCGTTCTTAATTCACTTGGCAAATGAAACTCTGAAAGTCAGAAAGAGCCAATGAATTCTTTTGGTATTGTCTAATTAATCATTCTGGATTCAAGGAGGACCGTGCAACCGACCAAAGTCTGACCAGGTGCCCACTCAGAAGAGAATGGCTGGCAGGCATCCTTAGAGGAGAAAGAATTGCAAAGCTTTAGTCATTGATGTTTTTCCTCTCCAGTGGTCAGATAGCCCCAGGCCTACCACAAGGAGATGTCACCTGGTCACCCTTTTCCTTTGTAGATGAGGACACCAAAGATCTGTGTATTGTTCATGGTCTAAGATATGAGCAGGGAGATGACATGGGAAACTCAGTGCCTGGCCTCCTGGGCTTGTGTCCAGCACGTTTCCATGTGTAAAGCCAGTCACCTGGTACTGCTCAGAAAGGGACCTGGACGTGGATGATCCATCACTGCATGATCGCCTGTGCCCTAATTGGCCGGCCTCTCCCCTGGGCTCCACTTTATGCTGGTTCATCTGCTCCACAGGGTCTCCAGCCAGGAAACGGAAACCAAGAAGGGGAGGAGTCTGGGAGGGAAGGCTGCCACAAGCCAAGAGGCAAGGGGCTTTGTAAAAGATGCTTGTTGCTCCTTTGGCTCTCCAACCCACCACTTAGGCTTTAGCAATTCTTCAACCTACGGTGACAAATGTCACCCTGAACCGTTGCTGAGAGCAATGATAAACTGGGTCAAGGAGGCACCCCTGGGCAGAGAGTAGGTCAGTGCTCTCACCTGTCTGAGTGTTGTCCCCGGAATCACGGTGAATCCTGTGGATCTGGAGTTGTTCCGAAGTTTGGTAAAGAGAGAAAGAAAAGTTACGTCATTTGTTGCATTCAGCAACTTAGTGAAAAAGCTCCGAAGGCCTCCAGAAGCAGGTGTGGCACAGGATGCAGGGAAGAATGACACACACCGACTGTAAGGCTACAAACGCTCTATTGCTCTCAGACACTGAGTCACAGGAGCCAGAGAGCAGGAAAGGGCCCCAAGGGAGGGACTCTCCAGGGACAGCAAAACCTCCAGCTAGCCTGGTCTTGACAGTCTGGAGAAGTGCAGAAAAACAAAGGCCAGAGCTCCAGTCAAGTTCCAGTAAGCTAACATGTAACTTCTTTGTTTCAGGCAGGTCATCTTTGTTTTCCTGAAACACAATGTCTGAGTTAAATCTAAAATTCCTGTTTTTAAGAATGGGTCCTTAAATGTTTTTCAGATGTTCCTCAATTGCTGACAGAGGCAGTTGATAAACCATTTCCCCATGAGGCCTTAATTTTTAGATGCTGTTTTGCACCTGGTTCTTTCTCATTATCGAGTTTGTTTCATGCTAATGGTTTGGTGCAAATGTTCAATAGACATCAGTCAAATGACCAAACGAAGTCATCAATGTGGACCCCACATCGCTTGCATTTACAATTGACTAAGGCACTGCTGGTGGGCATATCGCATTCACACCTAAAATCCCACGGCTGCTTCTGCTAAATCCAGCTGTTTCCATCCAGGGCTCAGGACAGTCAGCCTGTGCAGCACTCAATGAAGAGGCAAGGTTACATTTGAACAAACCAGGTGAATGCTGGGAACTGTCGGTAAGGGAAGACTACTAGCATGATTTAGCCACGACATCAAATGGGATGGTCAGAAAGCTCCCTCTTGTCAGACATAGGTAAACGATCCCAGGATTGAAAGCTCCCTCATGTCAGACATAGGTAAAGGATCCCAGGCTTCATTGAACCACTGAAGAATAAATCAAGCAAGGGCCGGGGAGAGGGCTCTGTTGGTAAAATGCCTGCCACATAAGCTCTGAGTTCAGATAGCTGGGATCCATAGAAAAGTCTAGGTGTGGCGACGTGCGTCTGTAATTCAATTCCAGTGCTACATGGTAGAGACCGGCAAACTCCTGCAGCCCATTGGCCAGCCCGGCCAGCTGCATTGATAAAAGCCTCAGCTTCTGCAAGGGACCCTGTCTCAGAAAATAAGGCTGAGAGTGACTGAGAAAGACACCCAAAGTCCAACCTCTAGCCTCCACGTGCACCTGTGCGCGTGAACCTGTTTGCACATGTGCACGCCTCTACATTGACATGCACGCAAATGCAGGAGGATAACAGCAAAACCGAGTTGTTAAAATTAGGCTTCCTACAAACTCTCTTACTCTGTCCATTTCACATCCTCACAAAACAGCAACACAAATGCTAAGACCTGCCTGTGATAGCTTGGTCATGTGGGCCACGGCTATTGACTCTCATCCCAATGCAGGGGACCTTTTATTATTTCTTCCATGGACACCATTTCATGTTTTCCTTCAGCAATGAAAGCGATTTTCTACAAAGCTACCAGGCTCAATGCACACTTTTAATGTGTTCAGTATTAATAAAACTCTTGCTTCATTCTGCCTCCGCAATCAGCTCTTGCGTAAAAGCTTTTCTCTTTAATCAAAATACATACACCTCTAGGAGAAAAGCCCATGGAATTCCATATTATGAAAAACAGAGACAGTCACACCACTCCAACACCGTCCCAACTCCTTTTTCTCACTTCTCATAGGCTCACAGCCCATCACTATGGCTCCCGTGACCTACACTGTGGGCCATGGGTTCTGTCTGGGGTGGAGCTAGCTCGGCCCTGATTTAGGATTAAAAATGTGTTCTACCCACTGACAGGGTTGGGGCAGGGAAGAAGGGCACAGACACGGTTCCATTGCCTAGGATGGCTCTGGCCCATCTTTTTCCACATACAATGTTGCACTTGGTGCTTTGAGCTGAACTTGCTGCCTACACATCAGCACCTGGCCTCTGATGGGCTCCTGCCAGCCATGGAGGACCAGAGGTCTTCCAGCCTTTACAACCAGAGCCTTCCAGGCTGTGTCAGCCTCTGCACCAGGATGTGTCAGCCTCTGCACCAGGATGTGTCAGCCTCTGCACCAGGCTGTGTCAGCCTCTGCACCAGGATGCTATG
Source organism: Acomys minous (assembly GCF_964271855.1). NCBI lineage: Eukaryota > Metazoa > Chordata > Mammalia > Rodentia > Muridae > Acomys > Acomys minous. Next base: position 101,306,358 of record NC_140492.1, on the reverse strand, counting down.
ATGTGACCCACTTCACTATTTTCTGTGCAGGGGACATCTGGGAGCCCCTCCTCCTGTCACATCCCATCAATCTTGGGATTGTTATGTAAGTTCTCCGACTAATGATCTGCATGTGTCATCTGAGTACCCTCTCCCGCCTTTACAGGATTCACATCGGTGATAGAATCGCACTCAGAAGAAGTCGTTATCCCTAAAATCTAGAAGTATCAATGTTTACAACGCAGAGGAGTTACTCCAGAATGATTTCTCTCATAACCCTTAGAGGAATTCATGGAGAGCATAAGCAAAGAATGGGTAGTACCAGTGTCTCGGTTGGGTCCAGGAGATGCTCAGGGACTTGGGACATAGAGGCAGGAAGGGGATGACCTTCACCCCATGACAATAGCTGTATCTCATGTCTGCTTGCAATTGCATCATCACAAACCTTCTAGGAGAAGCAACCTTCCCCTGGATACACAGGGCAGGAAGGTGAGGTTTAAAGTTTGGTACCCTGCCTGTGTCAGCACACAGGGATGCATAGAGTTTCTCTAGATTGATAGACAATTGTCTTTGTTACCTAACTCTTCAGTCAAAGGCTTCAGAAGTTTTGTCCCAGGCCTGGCTTATCATCTTAGGATCTGGAAATACCTCACAGATCACCACAAACAACCTTTCCCTTGAATTCTAGGATGGTATAGGCTTTGTCATGTGCACGATTTAGCCAGATCAGGATCCACCATCCGCAGATTGGTCACTTTCTCTAGAGCACACTGGTTTTCTTCTAATAAAAATTAAAGCGTAGTGTGCTGCTGTGCAGGAGTGCCTGGTGATGGGGACAAGTGCTACTGGTGTGGCCACGGGCTTTAAAAGCAATAGTTTCTGCAGCGGGTTCTGCTGTTCTTAGCCTCTGAGTTCACAGCTGTCATTTTTCAGCAAGTCCTTGAGGCTTGTAGCGTGTGTGTGTGTGTGTGTGTGTGTGTGTGTGTGTGTGTGTGTGTGTGATTATAATTTTAAACCTTTAACTGAAATAGTATAGGTTTATACCAAGTCTGTTGTCCTTTGCTAAAATGCTTAATTACTGATGCCTGATCATAGTCGACTTTACCTGTCCTACTCTTCCTTTTTTGTGATCCTAGGGATAATTTCATGTTCTTGGGTGTGAAGGGCAACTTCTGTATCATGGAGCTACACCCTCAGCCTCTAATAAGCTCAACTCCAAAAAGCACTACAGCCTCTTCCCTGTGTGTGTGTGTGTGTGTGTGTGTGTGTGTGTGTGTGTGTGTGAGAGAGAGAGAGAGAGAGAGAGAGAGAGAGAGAGAGAGAGAGAGAGAGAGAGAGAGAGAGATTTCAGGGTCATTTGTTTCTTAAACGATATTCATTTAAAAACTATGCTCTCAGTTTATCGTGGTGTGAAAGCCCCTCAGGTTCACGTAGGCCCATACTTTTTAGCCTGTGGGTCATAATCACACACGGGGCGAGGAGACGACTGTGGAAGGCACAAAACGCTTGGCAATAAAGAATGCCCTGTGACCAAATGAGTTCAGAATCAGCACGTAAGAAACCCAGGCGTTTCCAGCAGTACTCGAGTGTACTGGAGCAGCCACTTCGCTGACGCCCTGGTTCAGAAAAACACGCCTGCAGTTGGCACTGCACAGACTGCCACCCACATGGCGCCAATAACGCTGCCTGCTGCACCTCAGCTCAGATTCCAGGCTGTATGTTATGCATTGCTATAATTTTCTGCTCTGATGGAAACATTCATTATAGAAAAACGATTTACTAGTTTCCTACCATTGTCCCACAGCATGTAAATATCAATTAGTATCCTTTGGTCTGTATTGTGGCAGAAGTGAGTAAAAACTTCATGATCTGATTGTCTTAGTAACAGAATCAGCTTAGAACAGGCTGGTTCGGGCCTTTCTCTCCTTACTGGTTCCGGGTTTAAATGCTTTCAACTATTACCAGGCAGCTTCTCTCTGACATCAGCTCAGCAGACTCAAGTCCCAGCATAATCTTCTTCAATTCTGGGAGGGGATTTCCAACGACTTCTGAAATGGCCACATGCATGCTTCTGCCATTTTGTACTATGTATTTTTGCAAGTTGGTATTCTTAATATTGATGACTATAAAATAAAAATGTTGATCAACCCTGGAAAACCCTGAAAGTGATCCGTGTTCTGCAGTAGCAAATGCTCAGCCAACACTTAGCCCTTTACGTGGAAATAAACATCCATCCAACTAGTGTGCAAATTTGTCATCTTTAAAACATGTTAAACTATGCATATATCACAGAATCATTTTACATCCTCCCTATGATTTATAATCAGTAAGTGTTTGACTTGTATTCCTATTCCCTGTACCTATCTTGGGTAAGAAGAAGTTGTAAGCGAAAAGAGTTTATGACACCCTTAGATCATCCTATAATGGACAAAAATCTCAAATGCCATGAAGCTAAGTAAATTTTAGTGATACCGAATTTAATTTTTTTTTCAGATTTTCAGGGATTCCCATTAGGTTTATGAATCTTTATAAAGTCCTTGAATAAATTATTTTCTACATTTAAAGGAAGATCGTATCCCCTCCTCACCCACCAGATGCCTAAGAAGAAACTGTCAAGGATAAACAGGGAATACGAGGATAAAAACATTCAAACCTTTTGAAGGCCAAGTCTGGTGCTTTTACACCAATGTATACAAATATCCCCATGACAAATTATTACCCCAGGTAAGAAGTTTCATCATAAAAGTAACTTATTCAAGGATATTCAAAGAAGCCTAGGGCTCCATTAACAAGATGATAGACTGAAAACAAACAACAACAACATAAAAAAAAAACCCAAACTAAATATAAAACAAAAGCCCCAAATAAACAGAAAGATGTTAGTGGTGCACCCAACCCAGGTGGAGCTCAGAAACTTCTAGTGAGCAAAAGAGGGCGGACAGCAGAGCCCACACTAGATGAAGTGGTAGCAAGTCTATTATTAAATAATATAGAATCAAGCCTTCTGGGTGCAGGTAGGCACAGGCTATGAAGGCCCTCAAGGGAACTGCTGAGTAAATTTTAGTTTCTTCTGATGATTTGGGAGTTAGAGATATGTTCTTAGTCAAACTCCAGGGAAACAATAAGATTGTACATTTTCTACCTCTAAAACAAAAAGTTACTAAACTCTCCTTAATATGCATGCTGATAGAACAAACTGTAAGCTACACTGATGTGTGCCCAATGCATAATTGTTGGCCCGCAATTAAAAAAAACAAAACAAAACAGAAAAGGATGCAATGAAGGATTATTTCAGGACCATGGATGGATCATGATGCACTCATCTGCTAACCATGGGACTGAGGTAGTGAGGTAGTGAGGTAGTGAATGGGTAGTCATGCACATGTCTTCCAATTGTTCTATTAAAATCAACTTAAAATTTAATTTACCACAAAAAATTTTATATATAAAGTTTTCATAAGAAAGTGTTGGGTGGTGCATGACTTTAATCCCATCACTCGGCATCGGGGGTTCAAAGGCAGAAGCAGGTGGATCTCTGTGAGTTTGAGGCCAGCCAGGTCTACACAGTGAATTTCAGGACAACCAAGGCTGTATATCGAGACCTTGACTCAAAACAACAATAACAAAATCAAATCAAATCAAATCATAAGAACTTCCGCTTCCCGTTGGCCTCAGGCAGTGAGACTCTCCCGTGGGGTCTGGCTCTGGCTCGCTCTCCAGGCATGCTGCTGAGCACAGCCATGCTACCCTGAGTGCTCAGGTCTCTTCTGAAAAGCTTCTCAGTCTGCTCCCGTCCCCTCACCCTGTCCCGGCAGGTCTTGCTCATGTATGACTCCCACCAGGAAGGTTTTCAACCACTTTCTTCCCCTTTCAGCCCCTCATGAGGTCAAGCCCCTTTTTTTCCGGTCACGTGCTCTCAATGGGCTTCTCTTAGTGACTTAGCACAAACGTGACCTAGTGTCTGTGACTAATCTGCCTGTTGCTGCTTAAAAGGAGGCTTTATGTCTAACTTGATTACTATTGTGTATCCAGTGCTAACAATATCTGGGGCGTAGAGGCCACTGAACATAAGACGTATCCAATCAAGACCAACTTGGGGCGGAGACCACAGAGGGCCACCGCTTTCTGGCTTATTCCCTATGGCTTGCTCAGCCTGCTTTCTTATAAAAACCTAGGACCACATGCCCAGGCATGGTCCTACCCACAATGGGCTGGGCATTGCCACATCAGTCATTAATCGGGGAGATGCCCCCAAAGACATGCCCCCAAGCCAATCTGATCAAGGCGATTTTTCAATTGCGGTTCTCTCGTCACAGGTGACTCTCATTTGTGTCACATGGATGAAAAAACAACCAGTACAGTCATGGAAAAGAACGCTGGCTTTGCTGAAGAGGAGCTTTGATCACCATGTTTTTCAAGCTCAGACTTATTTGTACTATCAAAATTTTTCTGTGTTTCTTCTGTCCCACAGATATTATAAAAAGCAGTAACTAGGTGGTTTGGATGGACAAAGATATTATCTGCTTAAATAATCAGGGTGGCTCAGGGATTGACTTGCTAAACATATCTTTTTTTTAAATACTCAGAATTCTTCATTTACTACAAACGGAGGGCTTCCATGGATGTGACAGAACTCTGACTAGCCAGGCTTGAGTGCTGGGTGCAGAGATCTGACAGTGGGGACCAAGTCCCTGGAGACCTTCCTTCATGCACGCAGAACGAAATGGCAGTGAGTGGCATCACACAGACATCTTTCAGCACCCTTCTCCAGTGAAAACACTGTGATGATCATTTTTTTTTCTCAAGAAAACACAAAAGGCTCTGATGTGCAGATCAAAGATCTCTTTTCAGTCTGCTGTAGTTTCAAAAACTCACGCCAGTGGGGCCTCCTGCCACGGAACAAGACACCTCATCAGTGTCCAGCTCATGTACTTTTCTGTATTCTGAGCTGGATCTCAGCAGCCAACAACACTGAGACAGTTGGTGGCTTAGGGTGTATTGATGCAGATCCTGGTGGTGGTGGTGGTGGTGGTGGAGGAGGAGGCGGGGCGCAGGCCTCTTCCCTGCAGCAACAACTGTGAACCTAGTAAGCAGTATGATGGCATCTCTTCCCTTTTATCTGAACAGCATTTAAAATGTTACTCATGTCAAAGTGGCGTGCAGTGGTCTGATATGGATGAAAGGGGATGTGGCTGTTTAAGCTGACCCAAGATTCAAAGGACAGAGCCAGAGCTGTCTTCCCAGGACAGGGAGCGAATGTCAGCCCGGTTCAGGATTACTCTCATCTGCTGTCCACTGTTTTCTTGGGAGAGTTGAATCGTCACTTCCTTTGCAGTGCCACAGCTACGTGTTCAGATGCCATAGGTGTCCCTCGGTCAAACGTCCCTGAATTGCCAGGCTGGTGGCTGCTGGCTCTACATCCTGCACTCATTTGGAAGAACCTTTGCACAGTTATGCTTTCATGGTTTTTCTCAGTAAATTGTTTAAAACGTATTTTCCATTTTAAATTTATGTACGGGGATGGCGTGTATATGTGAGTGCAGGTGTGCTTGGTGCCCGGAAGAGGGTGTAGACTCTTAGCCCTGGAGATAGAGGAGTCGGCCACCTGATGTGGGTGCTAGGAACTGAACTCTGTCCTCCTGAAAGAGCAGTAAGTGGTCGTAACCACTGAGCCATTTCTCTAGTCCCAACAATAATCATTTTGAAAAATACCTTGCTCATTCGAACTGCGCAATGCCCTGTCTCTCTACCCGAGAGTCCCTGAGTCAAACTTACTGGCTTAGTGGGCCCAAAGTGTTCATGTGTGAGCCTCATTTGAGGCTGGGCCTTAGGCCTGAGGAGTATGAGGTAACACAGGACACAATCACACCCAGGCTGTGGTCAGTACACCAGCAATATCATCAATGCCTGGGAGTGCGTTAGAACTACCGACGACCTCCCTCCAGACTTACACAGTGGTTCATTCCACCTTAGCACTTGAGACACACTGGTAAAGCAGAAAAATTAATAGGCCTGGGTGTTTTTTGTTGGGGGGTAGTCTGATGTATTTTGATGCTAATTACTGCTTACTGTCTCTGTGACCAACCTTTTGCTTAACAACAACAACAACAACAACAACAAAAAGCCATCCCACCTGGGCAGGGCAGGAGATAGGTGGGGCTAGGAGAGGAAGGAATTCTGGGAAGAAGAAGGACCACCACCAGGAGAAGGAGGGAGAGACCTGAAGGGAGGAGAGGAAGGCCGCCATGGGTTAGCTGGAGGAGAAGCACATGGCCAGCGTGGATGGAGAAGCCGGGCCAGATGAAGAACATTAGCAAGTATGTGGGATTATGGATGGGAGGTAACTTGATAGATGGCATGGGATTGAGACAGGGATCCTGTGCTTGCCCCACTATGGAAAGTGGTGTAGAGGCTTGATATCTGCCCTGCCCCAGGTTAACTAAGGCTATTTTAAAATATAACAAAAGTGTCTGTGTATTGATTGATTGCTAGCCGGGTCTACAGATAATACATGTAATTTAAAAACAATAGTTTTGCAGTTTGCAGTTTGGCAGGGGGTGGTGGGGGGCAGAGCCCAGGGGCTTAAATACAGTAGGCACAAGTGCTCACACTGATCTGTCCCCTCAGCCAGAGCCTAACTTTTGGCAACAGGTGTTTTGATCTCTCTCTCTGTAGCTGTACACCTGAGGGACTTAGGGACTTCACCATGCTTCTGCTTTCTCATGGTATAATCTATAGCACCTGCCCTATCAGGCAGTTATTCACGGGACACCTGCAGCAGGATGCTAATTGTCACATGAAATGCTGGAGGGGGCAGAGTCTCACAAGATGCTGTCTGCAAGCAGGAGAGCAAAGGGCTCCGACAGTATCAGTGCCGGGTCTAAACCACTAAGAATCTGCCACACCTCCACCGTGCAGGAGGGTGAAGACGGGTCCAAAGCTCAGGAGAATGCCTTCTCTGCCTTCCAATTCTACAGGGGTCTCAGTCCCTTGGATGGTGCTCACCCACGTCACTGTGGCTGGGCCCTTCTTCATTGACTTCTCCATTGACTTGGATCCCATCCCTGTGGGAACTACCCTCCCAGAGAGATGTACCCAGAAAAAGCTATTCAGGTATTCTATAACTTAGACAAGTTGGCATCTAAAATTAACAATCACCTCTTTTTCTTTTTAATAAATGTGTGAAATGTCTGAAAGGTGTGCTAAGACGGCGAGGTCCTACCCCATAGTTTTTGACTGGATAGCAGAGATGAAACTTCATTTCTGAGAAGGCCCAAAGGGAAGCTAGGAGCGTGGGCCCAGGGGCTGTGCTGGCCCATGGGATGGGGTGGGGTGGGGTGGGGGACGATGGCAGCCTCTCTGGCTGCCTCTTTCATGGTTGGCTTCTGGTTCTCAGATATGGGGATTCAGTGACTTATTACATTGCCTGTGCCTTCCCTTCCTCCAAAGCTCAGAGTCAAACTTATGTGGGATGGTGTCCTGAGAGCAGCACATGGGGTGGGTGGGGGGTCAGGGGTGGGGGTGGGGTGGGGAGATGGGGTAGGGTAAGAGGCGGGAGGTGGGGAGGTCTTCCCTTTCACACTGTTGTTCTTCCTGCCACACCCCTTCAAGGCTCCATGGCAAGAAGAAATTATGTATAACATATGTAGGCTTAATAAGAGATTTCTTTTTGCCTAATGTTTTGTTTTTTAAATACTGGTCAGTGCCAAATGGGACTTTTGCCCCACAAAGGCTCACGTGCTTGCTAGATTTGGTTGAGAGAATGAGGGAATTTGCTGAGACCCAATGCTCTGCTAGCCCTGACATAGGGAGGTCTCAACAGAAGACTCACTAAAGGACTTAACGACACCAGGACTTCATCCCACTCGCTTTAACACAAGCTAGAAGCGAGAGCCAGTGCACAGAGGCGAGTAATGAGAAGCCGCCGGCAAAAAGGCAGCTTTGTTATTCTGTGACCTGAGGTCCTGAAAGCATCCTTCATCAAAATTTCCACTACATCCCGTAAATAATCATCCCAGAGTCAAAAGGCATGTCTAATCTAACTCAGAAATGCTTACTGGGCTCCTGAAGCAAAGATGGCTGTGACCTATTTACTATGCACTAGGAGACAAAACCAGGCACTGCCCCTATGAGTTCACTCATCCAGGAAGTGTTTATTGAGTTTCTGCTCCGGGCCAGGCACACTGAGGGTGTGGCAGAGAATACGTGACTCCCAAAGGGTAAGGAACCAAAAGCGAACTGGAAACACCTCCCATCTTGATGCTCAATAAAAACTGAACTATATAAGGAGCCCTTCGCTCCTTGGAATGCTGCAGTCATTCCTAGTCAGTCACGGGGACGCTAGGGAATGCTAGGACATGGTGACGACTCACCCACTTTTCTCTGCAAGTGCTCTGCTAGAAATGCCAGGCATGTGAGGGGGTCAGACGGCACTCCTCAAAGGGAAACAAAAGCACAAACGGAGCAGCATGTATCATTTCTAGGCATCACATCAATCCCTCGTGGCCTAGATGACCTTCTCCCGTCTGGGAACGCAAAACATCACCAAACACAAGCAAGAACCTCGATGGAATTTAGGGGGTGGAGGTGGGGGAAGCAGGTGATAGAAGGGAGACAGGGGCACAGATGGAAGCTAAGTCAGTCAAGTGGCACTCTGGCTCTAGAGCTGAACTTTACTTTTTTTTTTTTTTAATTGTAAATTTTTAGTTTTGCAAACATTGGCACCACTGTGCTGAAGACATTCAGAATTCATACCCGGAAGCAAGAATTGGAGTACTTCTTGTTAAAGGTGCCTGAGTAACAGTTTATTTGGGACCATTTGGACAGGTCATCTGTCTACCCTGACACTGCCTGCTTGGAGCTGTGTGTGTTGAGCCTTTATCTCTACAGGTCTCTATGAAACACACTCCTGGGATAAAACTACTCCTATGATAAGGCAGGAACTCTATGCAAGAGAGAAGACAGGGAATACAAATCCAGGGGGCTGTTCACCGCCCCACAACAAAACTGCCAGCAGAAAAGACCTAGGAATATAGCCAGAGACTTTGATAGTGGCCACATCCCTGTGCCAGCATCTAATCCTCACATATATGGCAGCGATTTCTGAAGGAGTGCTGGAGAAGTTAGCTGCATCCTCTGGTAAGAGCTCCAGTGTCTAAAGTGTCATATTACTATGCAACTTCTCAAGAATTAGAGAGCCCAAAGCAGAGAAGGTAGGTGTAAGACTATATGGCTCTGTGAAGCCTGCAATAGCTAACGATCCTGTTGATATGTCACAGAGGGAGGAGGCCAAGGCTGAATGCTTATGGCATTTGCTCAAATGCAGAAAACTATCCAGAGAGAAGGAAGTACAAAACAAATATACAGATTGCTTTTTCCCTATTCTTCAGTGCTCAGGAATAGCAAATACTTGATATTTTTTTGTTTATTTATATAAATAATATATACTAGGGAAAATATAATAACATTGCCTGGTGAAATTTACTATGTATATAGATGCAATAATATACATGAAAGCTATAGCGTGATGAATAGGTGAGTAGCCAACAACTGGGTCTTATAAAACAAACATTTGTGTTCCACATGATTTGGTAGACTATTAGGTTAATGGTCTAACAGTGGGAAGTTAAAGCTGTATATGGTAATCCTAAGTAATTCTGTATTGCTAAGTAATTCTTAATAACTCTGCATTATTAAAAATAACAGATATAACAAAAAATCTAAAAATTAAAGGATTACATTCAAAAATTGTTTAAATAATATAAAAGAAAAGCTGTATAAAAGAATAGACAAATGAAAACAAAAGAATGTTAAAAAAACAAAACAAAACAAAAAACCCAAATAGTAAAATGAAAGACCCATTCCTGACCACACCAATAATTACATTAAATGTTAATGAGCCAAAGACTCCAGTTAAAAAGCAGAGACTATCACAGCTGATAAAACATCAAAATGCAGCATGGCTTGAAAATATAGGGATAGGAAAAGGTAATATAAACAAATATGCTGAAGATTACTAGAGTGGCTGGTTTAATATTAAATAAAGTAGGATAAGTAAAAGATAAGATAAAGTACCACTTTAAACCATTTAAATGATAATGTTTGAAATCATAAAAGGATCAATTAATCAGAAAGACATAACCATAATAAATGTGGTGATCACAAATGAAGTTCTTAGCAATAAAACCTCAAAATACATCAAACACTAACTATAAGAATTAAATGGAGCAATAGATAATCTTAACATCCTCTTTTATCGTATGTTAGAATTAGAAAAGAATTAGCAAAAAAACATGGTGATATGAAGATCTAATTGAGATTGCTAAGACATTCTACTCAACAAAAGCAGAACACAGCCTTTCCAAATGAATCTTTCTGAAATACTGGCTGAAAACAGAAACAAAAGATGTTAATAAATTTTAAGTAGATTAAAACTATACAAAGTATGTTCTCTGACAATAAATTTAAAATTGCCAGAAAAAAAAAATCTAGAAAATGCCTCAAACCCAAAACAAAATTTCTAAATAGCTCATGGACCAAAGAAGAAATTAAAAGGAAATCATAAAGGGCCTTGAACTGAAAGAGAAAGAGAAGCTGAGTCCGTCCGTGACAGGGCATACCTGTTGTTTCTTTCCAATGCTGAGGAAGAGTGGAACAAGGGAGGTGTGGCCAAGATTCCCCCCAACTCTGCCTGTGATGGCATTCCCTACCCCCATCTACTCCCTGTAAGGAAACACTATCACTGCCTTGGAATCTAAATCTTTCCAATGGGCCATAGAACAAGACAGGTGGTCTTGGAGGCTCACAAACAACACAGCTACATTCCTGGGATGTACACAAAGTAGCCATTGTAGAGAGAAAGCAAAGCTCAAAAGAAGTGGATAGTTCTGACTGCTCACAGACTGGAAGGCTCAATACTGTTAAATACTGGTTTTCTCTAGCTGATCTACAGCTTCAGTGGATGCTTGTGGTATAAACATTACCCATCTAATTAAAAAATGTATATAGAAAGGCAAAGAACATAGGGAAGCAAAGCAGTGGAAGAACGTATAGTACTTGACTTCAAGACTTACAGCAGTTAAGAAAGTATGCAATTAACTTATGGAGTCACAAATTGAGCCACACAGTGGAAGAGTCTGTAGGTAGACTGCATTATGCAACTACTTACTAAAGATGTCAAAGTAATTCGATGAGGAAAGTACTTCCAATAAATGCCCGAGTTTTAATAATCAGATATCTTTATAGGCAGATACTAAGTTTATCTCATGTGATGTCATGAAAATAATTCTAGATGCAACGCATACTAAATGTAAAAGTCCAAACTTTAAGTCTTTAAAATAAATATTAAATATTATATATAAACATATATCATTAAATATATATTATCTTTGGAACTGGGGGATAGGCAAAGAAGGCCACAGAAAGCAGTACCTGTCACACACTGACATCAAGTTAAAAACTGATAATTAAAATGTTGTCAAATGAATAAAAAGAAAGAATAGAGGAAAAACATGAGCAAACATATCTGGCAGTATATTGATGTATAATGTAGTTGAACTCAATAATAAAGACAACCCAACTAAAATGCCAAAGGCCTTCAATAGACACTTTACAAGTGATATACAAGAGGCCAGTAACACATGGAAAACTCCTCAGTCATTAGTCCCCAATGTGCGCACATTATCAGGGACTACACAGAGACAGACCTACAAACTAAAAGTAATACACTTACTCAATGGCTAAAATTACTTGCAACAACACCAGCTCTTAACAAGAGGGTTATGGGCTCTCCTGCTTGCTGTTTTGATGAAGGTCATATCTTGGGGAAAGAACTGGCAGTCACTTATAAAACTGACATGCTCCTAATGTGTGACAAGGCGAGTCTACTACTGGGTATATTCAGAAAGGAAATGAAAATAATTTAGAACAAAGCATGTGGATGAATATTCATAGCAGGTTTATTCATAATAGCCCAAGAGTAAAACCAGTTCAGGTACTACCAATAGGACAACAGATAAGCAAACAAACACATGTTCACCCAACAGAACACTACTGGGTGACTAAAAGCTGCAGAACCCAGGCACCACAAAACACAGGTCTTAAAACATAAGCCAAAAGTGCTTTACAAAATATGCACATATTATATGCCTCTGTTAAGATGAAATGTTTAATAAAACTAATCTATGAAAGGGTGGAGGGGGGGTAAAGCCAGATCAGGGGGGCAGCAAGAGGTAAGTGGGGGGAAGAGGAAAGAACAAACGTCTGTAGTGCCACGGATGCGCTTTGTCCTGTGAGGGGCTGTGTCACTCTGGCTGCACACTGTCAGGGGCTACGTAGAGGCACACTTAGTCTGTTGATTCCATCATATATCCGGGAGCCCCCAAAGGACAGGCACTCACTGCTAAGGGGGGACACTTTGTGGGAGAAACTAGATCATTCTCTCCCACTGGGAAGTAGTACTGGGGATTGAACAAAACTCAAGACCTGGGCATGGGGGCAAGGGCTCCCCCATCTCATTTTTGAATGCATACAGGGGAATCCGGACCTAAGACTCATTGGCTACTACATGGATCAAGGCTGCTGGAGTAGAGGTTCTAAAGGGAGGGAGGAGGAGGCCGAGTCCCAGGAGGGTCGAGGGGCCATATGCTGGGACTTGAGCCACTCGGACAGACCTCAGAGGCTGCTAGGAGCCAGGCCAAGCTTTAAAGAAAAAAGTCAACAGTCTAAGTATCAAGTTGAAGAGGTGACACTGGATGTGAGTGGGGTACGCCAGGGAAGAGGTGACACTGGATGTGAGTGGGGTACGCCAGGGAAGAGGTGACACTGGATGTGAGTGGGGTACGCCAGGGAAGAGGTGACACTGGATGTGAGTGGGGTACGCCAGGGAAGAGGTGAGCCTTTGGCTCAGCAGTTCTCAACCTGTGGCTTGTAACCCGCAAAGGCGGTCATGCTGAATGTCAGATCTTTACATTAGGATTCATAACAGTAGCAAAATCAGAGTTGGAGGTCACCACAACATGAGGAACTGTATTGAAGAGTCTCGGCGTTAGGAAGGTTGAGAACCGCTGCTCTAGCCCAAGGGGTTCTGGAGAAAATAGAGATTCTTCTGGCAGAGACATGTGTCTGTCAGAGTCCAAATAGGAAGCCATACTTTCTTCTGGAAATGATGCTACTGAAGGCAGAGTGTTAAAGGTCAAGTTCCCCAGGAACCCGAGCAACTTCTGTATCTGAAGTCCCTTATAAAGTCTACCCTGTTCTCATTGGCCTCAGCCAGGACCATGTAGCCGACATGCTAGCAACATGGTGCAAGTTCCACAACGAGAATGACGGATGGACGGGCCATTAAGGCCATGCAAAGCTGCTCACTCCTGGGCCTCACTAAAACTCTGCAATTTGGGGCTCTGGGGAGCCTTGGGAAAAACAGAAAGCTGTCCAGGTTGCCAGGGGAATTTTAAGAATCAAGAGACCAAAGTCACAACCAGGAAGTGTGCTGTGAGACTGAGTTCAACCACAGAAACACAGCCTGCTGTGCAAGGCAGGGTTTGCAGGCTGCAGTGTGCATGCTTTGGCCCTCCAGCTTCCAGCAGGAAGAATTCGGCCACCCATGAGAACAGCAGCTCTGGTTCACAGGCACAGCTCAAGTCTGCCCACAGTGGGCCCCTCCCTGCAGGCCGCACCACGCCTAGACAGCAGTGTGCTACCCTGGGACACTCGGGGTGCTACCTCTCAGCTGCAATGACATTTCTGTCAGTGTTGTGCCATTTACGTACAACCGTGACCTCAAAGACTGTATCACCTGATGACATCTGTGACTCTCTCAGCTTGTACACGTAGACGCTATGACATTTGCTCAAAGACAAAACCAGCCAACAGTGCGTCTCTCAGATGTGTCATTTCATTAAGTGTCTCGAGACTGTTTACACAGAATTCTGTACTTTCTGCAGATGATAGAGCAGACAGTTTGTCACTTACAGCCCAGCCGTGACAAGCAGAGAAATACGATTTGGAGTTTCAGCCCTGTGGCCCCAGTAAAAAATGATTTATTAAAGATTAATTTTAAAAAACCACAATAGTCTTAATGTCCCAAAGGGTGATGGGTGGTTTTTTTTTTTCAAATTTAAATTAGACAGCAAACTAAATAAACCCCACCCATGCCATTTTCTTTCCCTGCAATAATATCACAACTATGAAACATTAATGGCGAAAAGAAATGAAAAACCCAAACACCTGTCGGCTGAATCAGGCTGGGCGGGAGATGAGGGACGGGTCGGGTTCGCATCCGTGCTGTCAGGTCAGACATGGGAGAGAGAAACATGTTGGGGCCTGTAGTGAAGGGCCGGGAAAAGCAGTGCTCCAGATAAAAGCCAGCCCTTTTTCTCACAGGGGCCAGAGGCACAGCTGGGATGGCAAGCTGGGAGTCATCCATGGTGTTTACCTGCTCAGACTAAACAGCAGTTTCCCGTGCTGGTCCTGCTGTAGGGCTACAGGACAGTTCCAGCAACCCAGGTGTGGCTCATCTCTTAGGCCTGGGAGATGACCCAGGGCTCCTGACTTCCAGGAACTGCAAGCCTTGTTTTATCCACAGTTAATTTTCATGCCAAGGCCAGGAGGGATATATACAGACGATGACATCATGGGCCCTGTCCCTATAGGCATTCTCTTGGGGGGGGGGGAGGGGCTACTCGCCACTGTGAGAAGAAGAAACTAGCTATCCTTCAGTTAGGCGGCATCACTATGGCCTGTAGGTCAAACTACACCCCTGGCTTCCCCTCCCCCACTGCTTCCTGCCAGAACTCCTGGACTCTCATAATCAGCTCACACCTGATCGCATCCTGCCAAGATTCCTCTTAGCCTGGAGGTTTCACCCAGGCACTACACTGGAATCCCTTGGGAAAAAAAATCTCAGGAGCTGTCTTGTCCAGCCTGCACCAAGACACCGTCCCATTTACCCACAGTACACATGTCAGGCCTCCCAGCCCACAGCCATCTGCCATCAACTAAGAAATAATAAGGCAAAGTGCCTCCGAACCCACTCCTTCCATGGTGCTTCTGGAAAAGGCTTCACCACAGGCTCACTGCAAAATGCAGGTGTCTGCCTCTGAGTCTATCATAATTACACTGGGGTGAAGTGGAAGTCAATACACTCTGGCCAAACCCTGACTACCTAAAAAACAAAAACAAACAGAAAAACCCCAAACACTAACTCGTTGTTGTAGGCACCTAGTCTGCAGAGGCCTTTTCACCACAATGACAGATCTGAGCTGTGTAGTTATAAACTCCCCAGACCTTGATGTTTAAAAGATGCATGCTATACATCACTTCTAAATACTATGAAAACGAGACACTCCTTTTGTAAATTCTAACTGTGAGTTATAGCAACTGACTCTTATAGAATGCTTTAGTTGGGTTTGTTTGTTTTTGTTTGTTTGTTTGTTTCTGGCCTGTAATGTATCCAGATGACAGTTGTAACTGACGAGTGGCGCAATTGTGTCAGGGTTAGACATATTTTCATTTACATTAAGAAATGACTAACACCTCCAGACCTTGACAGGTCCTTACTGTAAGGTGGATGGACTCCTGACAGGTTGGCCACTAGCTTCTGCTTTGCAAGAAGACAAGCTTCTGTGTGTTATATAAAAAGCTAGTGAGCAAAATGCTCAGATTTTTGGGTCTCAGTCATTGCTTTGAGAAGCCAGCACTTGACCTCACTATGGGGGTCAGTAGTGTCTCCTGCTCTGTCCCCTTCCCTTCTACTAATGCGTGTCTTTAAATCTGTATTAAATAGTTTATTTTTCTTTCTTTCTTTCTTCTTCTTCTTCTTCTTCTTCTTCTTCTTCTTCTTCTTCTTCTTCTTCTTCTTCTTCTCCTCTTCCTCTTTCTCCTTCTTCCTCTTCTTCCTCCTCTTTTTCTTCCTCCTTCTCCTCCTCATCTTCCTCCTCCTTCTTCTTCTTTCTTTTTGGATTTTTTGAGACAAGGCTTCTCTGTGTAGCCCTGGCTATTCTGGAACTCTCTCTGTAGATCTGGCTGGTCTCAAACTCACAGATCCATTTGCCTCTGTCTGCTGAGTGCTGGGATTAAAGGCGTGTACCACCGCTACCTAGCTTAAAATAGTTTCTTAGTAAAAGACCAACTTTGCTTCTAAAATGTCGGGCCAAGGGACTGTGTGGCAATATATAATGGCTCAAATGACACACCACATAAAAGTTCAGCCCTCAAGATCGAAATTAAATTTCAGAGCAAAGACCTCCCTCTCCAAATGCCACCACGGTCCCACTCCTTTACTCTTACTTGTCTTAAACACATTAGAGATAAACAGAGAACAACGTTTAAGAAACCACTCAGTTACTTCTGTTTCGTATCCATTCCCAACCTGCCTCGCCTTTCTTAAGGCGCTCTATCCTTTCCCTACGCTGCTTTGGCCTCTGTTGCTGAGGCTCACTTTGAGGGGCTTCCCTGCTGAAGGGGCGGGGCTTGAGTGGATTCTCATAGAGGCAAGCCATATTTCCAGCTGAGACTCACAGCGCCTTCTTTCATCTTTCTCTCATCTTCCACCATGGGCTCAGGGCCTTATAAACATCTAGTGACATGACAGAGAGGACTTGGAGAGAGAGAGAGAGAGAGAGAGCAGAGAGGGCAAAGGCGCCGCGATGCTGAGGCCTGAGCATCCCTGCCAGTCTACCTCTCAACTCTGCTCTGTGTCGGTCCCCAGGCGGTGTCTTTGGATTGCCTTCCCTTCCATCAGGCAAAACATTATGACACCTCTGAGCCTCACAAAGCCTGTCACAGCCAGTTTTTATCAGCCACCACCACCAGCAGACTACAAATGTTTCTCCTTCTCTGATCCAAGACCTTACAAACACACACACACACACACACACACACACACACACACACACACACACACACACACACACAATCCTACCAGGCGCTACCACAGTACCACCAGCTTCCCTTCCGTGTCCCCTTCCCTGTCATGAGTTCTGTGTCTTATGCCCTCAGCACCCCAGGCCTAGCAGGCGCTCCATTCAGCACTCAGGAGCTGCCTGTTCAAAAATGTGGTTTTCCAATATCAAAGGCCTTTCCTTAAATAGTTTCATATAAATATACACAAGAGCTAAATGGAAACAGATGTGGATGCTTTTGTTGATTTAGTGGTTTTTCTCAAACGGATCAACACATTATTTCAGGACGCCCGCGGTAAGTCACGTACATCTGAACTCTGCCGTGTGACAGCACATCAGTGACTGAAAGCACACTCCTAAATGGGAGTGGCCACTCTCAGAGGCCACTGGAGTTGTTGTTGCAGTAGCCTTCTCTCTTCAACTGCAAGGGGTCACACACTTGGATGCGCCCTTTGAAGGATAAACACATATTGTCCGTAATGCCGTGCGAGACATAATGGCTTTACATATGGGTCAAGCACAACACAGAATCTGTTTGGCGGGGAAACACTTGGATGGTAAGGCAGATGCTCAAGACAGTCTTTTCTGACTTTTAAACCCAGCACAGACTGTGCTCCTGGGCCAGTGATGAGCCAGTCAGAGTCTCGATGCTGCTCACCTTGCCTAGTAACTCTCAATCAAGGTGCTGGGTCCCATCCTAGAGGCTAGACTGACTGACTTCACAGTTCTAACAACCCTGTCTCAAAAAGTAATCTGTGCCTCAGAGTAAGGTTTTCACCATTGTAGGCTTGGCCACCTTACCTCTCAAGGAAGCTGTGTTGTCAGTGTGTTGTTGACTCTGACTCTGTGATGCCCAGGCCGGAGCTGAGCTACAGCGAGAGCAGCGAGGCTTCCCAGGTGGCCTAGCATACTGGGTTCAATAGCTGCCCTCTGTTCAGAGCATCGCCATGTCCCCAACAGACGCCTTCCCCAGCCTTCTCAGGCCTGGGTTTTGGCACCTACAGTTTCAGTTTTCTCTCTCTGGGTTCCACTTTGTTTAATCTGTTTACCTGTCTCTGGCCTGTGGCTTCTGGGTGCCCATACTGAATAGGTGTGTGGGAGAGCAAGTGTGTGCAGTAGACACACCTCATTGAACTTTCTAGCCTCTTGGCATATTGCTCAGAGCCCACTGATGAGAGAGAGAGAGCGAGAGAGAGAGAGAGCGAGAGAGAGAGAGAGAGAGAGAACTTTCTGGATGACAAATATGACCAGAAAGAAGTGAACTGCCTGGTACACAGCTCCATTCCCCCGTTCAAATGCAAGCCCACGGGTTGATTCTGACGTCAGGGCTGGAAACCCAGATGCAGAACCTCAGAACGCACGCCTGCAGACAGGCTGCTCTGCTCCAAGAGCCCTCCCCAGCCCTGAGCCATCTCCATGGCTTCAGCCTTCTTTGGGGAGAAAGAAAAGTACTGTAGCCAGCCAGGGGGACAAGATGCTTTATGCTTTATTATTGGAAAAAAAATCTAAGAGTCTCTTTCTTAGGCCTGTGCAGCACCATTAGGTGACGTCAGTGGCTCAGGGGATCCAAGCTCTGCGTTTTTCCCCTCTTCTCAGAACGGCAACTGATTCATGGTAGCAAAGGGGTTTCTATTTAGAGCTGCAGAGGCGAGGCAGCCTCCGTGTCCTGGCATCCTATGCTCCCGGCCTGTCCTCTCCCTGTGGGCAGCAGGCAGAGTTCACGGGAGGCCAGGACTGAGACACTCCACTTTCCCTAAGCTTAACCAGCAGCCCCAGGCTTACTGTGCGCTGGCGGCTGGGCATACAAAAGCTGTGGCATTGCAATTTAGTATGCAGATGGCTATGACAACGGGGAGGGAGACAAAGGGGCAAAGGGGCTTTGGGGGGGCGGGTCTTGGGAAGGAAGGGCTACTCCATGATTCTCGGGCTGAGCCACGAAGGACCAGTAAGGTTTGTGGTTGTAGAGGAATGGGGATTGATGTAGGGGCGCTGGAATTTGCTTCAGTAGGGTGAGAAAGACGGGGAATGAGGGGGAAGGAAACGGCCTAGCTTATAGCTCCACCCTTTGCTAAAAATGCAAGGCCGCCACGAGCTGATCTTGATGGTTCATAGAGCCTGGCCTGGAGCCGCTGCCACGGCTCCTATGGGAGAAAGGCATGCTGGATCTGGGATGTCAGTTGTCCCTGGTTAATTTCTGGCAATGAAAAATAGATGCAGCTGAGCCAGCTTGCCCTGTCTTGTTGACCCACCCACCACCTGAAAATGGTGGCCTGCACCGCATCATGGGTCTACAGAGGTCCATCTCTAAAGGGACACCATCATCCCGTGTCCCTCTCGCTTGCCACTGCTCACGCGAGCCTCATTCTTCCCCCTGGCGTGTCTCAGTGTGATGTTGTTTGCTGATGTTTTGTCCCCGTGACGGTCCACTCTCTTCCTTCCCAAGGTCTCGCCTCCCTGCATGTGTTTCTAATAGCTTTTTTTCCCTGAGCCTACACTAGGTTCTCAGAGGTGAAGGAAACATTTTGGGTTGGACTCAATCTCATGAGCAAGTATATAAGCACAGAGACTTTTGACACCTGGGACTCCTCGAAGCTCAGGCGATTCAGTGTCCCTATCCCTCTGGAACCTTCTCTAGGAGGAATGCTGGAGGCTTTCATCTTCCTGCTGGCTCAGCTCCGCGCACGGCTACACCTCATCTTCCCCCTCACCATCCCCACTAGGTGACAAAAGGCACCTTTGAAATTCCTCCAGACACTGTTCCTTCTTTTAAGGCCAAGTCAAAAGTCATAATTAACACATTAAAAGTATCTCATTGCTAGCCATGTTTATTTTATACTTCATGGTCCATGAATTATAAGGTATGATATGGAGATTATATGATCAAATAGTAAAAAAATATAAATCACATAAAATACCTGAAACAAACTCTGTAACATTATAAAACTACCTCGAAACATTCTTAAATCTACCAGCTTGCTAAAATTCTGTTGCTTCAGAAGACAGCGTTTAAAATGTACTGCTCCCTATGGTGTAATGTAAGGGAAAAAATTGCAGTGCTAATTTGGAATGGTTCTTATTTTGGCTGTGAGCTGGATGCTTACATGGATATATACTTTTCTTTTGTTTAAAAAATTAAGATAAGAAATGATAATTTTTAAGAAATTTTTTTATTCTTTCTTTCTTTCTTTCTTGCTTGCTTGCTTTCTTTCTCTTTGTTGTTTTGAGGAAGAATCCTACATTCCCATAAAATGTATTAGCCTGGAGAGAGCTAGGAGGCATACCATAATCAAAGCACATACTCCTGAGAAAGTAAGACAGGCTGTGGAGAACTGGAAAAAAAAAAAAAGAAACCCACCCAAACCAGCCAACTGCCTGAGGTTTCCCCATACACCTTCTTAGTCGGCAATTGCAAGAAAATACAGAGAAAGACAAGCAGAGACCAGGGGTGGGAATGACGCATGAAGCAAGCTGACAGCGCGGCAGAGGACGCTGGATACTGTACCTGCTTGTTACTGTCAGTGGTACAGCACAGCTTCTTGAGGGAGACAAAGTGCCTAATTTTCCTAGTAACATAAACAGTCAGTGATTAGTGAGTCAGGTAGGAGAGGATGCAACAAGTCAGCACACGGATACAGGTCTCCTCCAGGCTGAGCTCTAGCCCCGCCCTAGTGCAAATCTCCTCCCTGCAATCCCCACTGGCCTGGCCCTTCCTGCAGTCCCCGATGACGTGGCCACATCTTCTTCATGAGCTTGTCACTTTTTCATCTGCCTCCTGAAGTTTGATCCCTGGATAGCTTCACAACAGATTGACATGCCACCACACACACACACACACAAAACAAAAACAAAAACAAACAAACAAAAAACCTACTGGCTTGAATTCTACTGACACAAATATTTCACTGCTTACATGAAAAGCAAAAGACTCATTTGGATGGTGACCAAATTTCACTGGTTGCTCTTTATTTTTAAATGTTTCTTTATGGCACACTGTGTTTCACCATAGGATGACACTGGTGTTTTCCTCTTAAACCACCTATGTCGTGCACCGTGGATCATCATAAGGACGACACCGATGTTTTCCTTTTAAGCATCCTTTGTTGAACACTGTGCTTCATCATCAGGGATGGCATTTTTTAAATTGTTGTTTTGAATCCAGGAACCGAGCCTGCGGCCTTGCTCATCATCCTCACAGGGGAAGCAGGGCAAAAGATGCTGGGGACACAAGCCCTATGCAAGGAAGCGCATGGGTGGATGCTCTCCCGAGGGCAAAGCTATGAATTACACTACGGAAGACTAGCTACCCACCAGCCTCTGGAGCATCCCTTCCTTCCTAGGCCTGTCTCTTCTTCCTGGTTTGCTTTTCCCTGAAGGATTCTCTGAAGAGAACATGGGAAGATACGGATGGATCCCATGACACGAACATCACACCCAAGCAAGAAGGGGTAAAAACGTCCCTATTTTTAATCAGAATTGCCTCTGAGAACTCACTGCCTACAATTTGGGAAATAACACAAAATCGTGTCTGGATAAAAGAACTTTCCTTCACCTGTGAAATCAGGAAAATTTATTCTGATAGAACCTGCCAGGCAGGAGCATGTCGCCTCCATGTTTGGTTACGCACTGACTCTAGTCAAACACACAGAAAGGGACTCAGCTTGCCCCCTTTCCAAGAAGACAATCTAAGGTGACCGTGAGGACAATGTGACAGCCCCAGGCACTGCCTTCTTTCCGTGGCTCTGCACCGGCCACTGTTGGGACCAATGAGCCGAGACAATACCCGTTGGGGAGGGGAGGGCAGGCAGCCTCTCCCTGTGGTGGACAACCCTTCTTTAGGAGCCTGTCAGAACCTTCAAGTGTCAGAGGGCAGGCAGAGAGGAGACACCAGGGACACTAGGCAGTGGCCTCTCAACTTGAGAACAACTTTCAAACTAATCCAGCAAGGAAAATTAGAAGGAGGCAACCGTCAAATAGATGGGTGATCTAATGGAAGAGGCCGGTTTTCTAATCCCATGATGCTATGAATCGAACTCAGGTGGTCCTGAGAACCATATGTGGGAGGGGTTATTTGGTTCCAGGTAACCACTGTCACACATCACATGTCCCTTACACGGTCAATATGTCACATATCACGTGTCCCTTACAGGGTCAATCCATCAGGCAGTATTGACCTTCATAGGCTGGCTGCAAGGCTCATCAGTGAAATTCAGCTAGGGGTCCCATCTGGCGCTACAAGCCTTCCCTCAAAATGTAACTAAGAGAAGGAAAGAGAATCATGTTTTATTTCCCAAGCCCTGCCCCCATGTTTCTCTGGTCGGGTGCTGGGTGCTATGGTTTCTGTTCCGATGCATGCTGTAGTGGGTTAGTGCCGCTAGGACTCTCTAAGCCCTTGTGTAAGCTCAGAGTCGATCTGGAAGAATCTAGAAGCCTGAGAGAGAAAGAGAGAGAGAGAGAGAGAGAGAGAGAGAGAGAGAGAGAGAGAGAGAGAGAGAGAGAGAGAAGGCTGGCATCCTGTGGCCTGAGGGCAGACACCAGTAGTGCTAGCTGGAGCTTACTTGCCAAGGAGGAAGGACAGCCTGAGAACTCTGAGGTGTCAGAAAAAAGGGTCATGCATGGCTGAGTAGTAAGGCTGATGGCTCATGACATACCATGAATAGGAGACAGGGACAAGGGCAGAGGGAAGTCGTGTCTGGAGATTGCTGCTGGCCACATACGGCAGGGCAAACCCTACTGTGTGTGCTGCAGTGTGCCAGACAACGCCCACGAGAGTGTGGGTCCTTATCTGTCACAGAAAAAGACTGGAAGCGTTTGTTCTCACCCTCCTTGGCCAATCACTGGGGTGATCTTCACGTGCTGTTGGATGCTGTCCCCGGATTTCCGTCTGGCATAGTAAACCCCCTGCCACTCCTACATGGACAAAGAGAGCTCTTGAGATGCTTTCAGTTGTGACCATGGCTGTCCCCACACTGCATCTGGGCAGGTTGAGTCAGGACTTTACCATGGACTTTCATTACATGTCACAAAACTGCCATACGGCTGTGCCTGCTACGATGCTATCATGATCACACATGGAGATGTAAGAGCACCAGGCCAGCATGCCCACCACCAAACTGCCTGCTACGAGTTCCAGGACGGACAGATGGCCAGAGTTTGATAGCCTGTCTCGAAATCTTCACAACAACCCATGGGCCTGATATTCTCCTTCGTAACTTACAGGTGTGGTAAACTGAGGCTCAGTGAGTCCGACTACCTTGCCCACACAGGGAAACAGAAGATCTACTTATAACTCTGTAATTCTTCAATCCTTCCCAAATTGTTTCTGCTTTCTGAGATTCTAGGGGCCTCCCACCCAAGGCTTCTCTGGGGTCACTATGGTCCCTACAGTTTCCATACATAGCGCCAAGGGAGGATAAGATTCCTGCTGCCTCAGGACCTGTGAACTGGGCTGAAAGAAAGAGGCAGGAAGCCTCTGAGGGTGAGCTTTCTATCCTGTTTCTGGAAAGGAGTGAGTAACTCTGAAACTAAGGCCCCCTGCAGCCATAGCTTGCTCTCTCTCCTATGTGATATGGCTAAAGAGTGTCTCCTTTTTCTTTGATGTCACCACATATGGCTAGGTTTTCTGTTTGATCTTAAGGTCTACTAGCTCTGGTTTAAGGAGTCAGTTGGGCATTCTTGTAATCCAAACTTGTTCCATCCCTGAAAGTACTGCCCTCTCCAATGAAGATGGTGCGTAGCAGCTGCACAACAGGGAAAGGAAGAAGGAAGCAAAGCCATCTGAAGAAGCATTAAGAAGCTTCAGAAGGCATCGTCCCAGCTCTGAGGGAAGACAGCAGCTGCCTGGAGACATTCCGCTCTTCCCTCCACTGTGCTTTCATGTCCCTCAGAAGCAGCAGAGGTGTGGGTGCCAGGGCAGGAAGAGTTACCCATAAATCCTGAACAGCAGTGGCTAAAGAGCAGGAGGAAAGCATCCAACTAAATAAACAGCCAACCAGTGTGGCTACCAGGTCTTTCTAGCCCCTCCCTCCTCCCAAACACCAATAAACTAAAAATGCAAGGCAGCTACCTGGGGTAGAACCCTACTCAGGGATGCAAGGTTGGAGCAAGGATAGATGGGGGCACATCCATGCAAGGGAGCAAGCGGCCTTCCACAAAGCAGGCAGCTCCTGTGGCATCCTGTTGGCATCACACATTAACCCATTATGCCAAAAAAAAAAAAAATTCAACCCTTTTGTCAAAATCGAAGTTCTTTCACTGGACTAATGGCATTACTAAAGAAGCCAGTCTTGAAGATGAAGGACTAAAACATCCGGCAGGGGGCGCACTGAGGGGGAGGGGAGCGTGGGTGGGTCTCTTGGTTCCACCCACCTTTCCCTTCTTGATGTACGTATTGATGGTGTCCAGGAGGTCTGCCCGGTTCTTGTCACTCTTAGGCAGGTCAGCGAGTTCTTTCCCCAGGAGCTCCCCTTTGTGGTAGCCCATCATCCTCTCAAAGGCAGGGTTGACATACTGTGAGCAGGAGGGGTTACAGATCAGTGTGCCCTACAGGGAGGCTGTGGGGAATACAGGGACAGCAGCGAGCCAAAGGTCCCCCAGGCAATACTCTCTAAGGCAGGTGCTGTGGGACCCCCCCCTTCCTCATCTGGCAGGGGCAGAACCCGCACACATATTGCAATTTACTCATTCACTGGACACCCTGGTCCTCTGAGAGAAATGCAAAGAAACCTCAGCAGGAAAGGAGTAGGCAGCTCTCCACTAGCAGCCCTCGCTTCTGGTGGGCCTTATTCGCTGTCTACCTCCCTTACAAAATAAGCAAAAGCTCATAGAAAAACAGGAATAGGAAGAGGGCTGGGTTGTGGCTTGGTGGCACAGGGCTCGCCTTAGCACACGTAAGGAACCAGCACACGCTACTCGGCAACTTGCCGCTTCTGACAGTCGCATAGTGCAGGGCAGCTGTCCGAAGCTATGCGTCTCTGCACTTTCCCATCTCTTAATCAGTGCTACGTTTGGGAGCACTTTGACCTAATGTGAATAACACAGGCAGTTAGCCTATGGGGAGGGGACACACACTCTTTCCGAGCTGGCTGCAGGGTGGGCAAGGACAGAGGATGCTCATGGTGCAGTCAGAGGTCAGCAGACTCAGAGGGTTCTTAGCAAACTTCTGCAGTGGCTTCAGGAATTCGGAGCAACTGCCTAATCTGGCCCCAGACTCCAGTCCTCCACCAATTCCCTTCTAAAGATCACAGTCATGACATGACTAGCCGTAGCCGAGAGAACAAGTGGTGCAGATGCGCGCACACTGCACCTGGGTCAACAGTTTCTTTGGATAAAAATTCCCATCCATCTGCTGCCTCAGAGACATTCTCACTGAGCATGCCCACTCTCCCCTCGGCTAGTGTAATCTATCAGGAGGTGGGTAATGTTGGGGCGTTGGGGGCGTAGTGTGCTGGTGGGGGCTATTCCCTTGGGAGCTAAGCTTCTATGAACACATCAGCCCTAGGAGCCGAAAGCATGTGGAGGGATCTCGGGCTGTCAGGCACTATGGGAGTGGCTGAAGAGGAGAGGGTCCTGACACCACTGCCATGTCTTCCAGATCCCTTCCCATGGGGGAGGAACTGGCATCCCTGGGCATGGCAGTTGTCACTTCCATCATGGCTGAGCTGAGAGCATGTCTCCCTGTCTAGGCTTTCTGCCTACTGTCTACTGTCTACTTCCTCCTTTCCGTCCCACCAGTTCCAATGTGTCTCCTCCTCCACGAAGCCTTCTCTGACCTTTGCTCAGTCTGAGTTGGTACCATTGCGCTCTCTCTCTCTCTCTCTCTCTCTCTCTCTCTCTCTCTCTCTCTCTCTCTCTCTCTCTCTCTCATAGGGTACTGAAGTCCTCGGGTGCAGAGGCTAGTGTTGCATTTGAATACACGCTACTCACTCGGGAAGCACCCAGTGAGTGAATGGGTACATTAAAGAGTTATCGTTCTCCTGATCTATTGACTGTCTCCTACATTGTCATATATGTGGGCTCTGCTTTCCCATTCTGTGAATTTGAATAATACTTATGTTTTTTTTTTAATGTTGAGGATCCTGAAACCTCAGAATCCAGAGGCATAACAGACACGACTGAAACCAACAGACCAGATTCTAACTCTTCGGAGCCACTGGAAGTCCACTCTATTGCTCTGCTCCTCTGTATTTTTCATCTGCGATACCATCACCTGGCTCCCAGGGTTGTCTTAAGATCAATGAGAACAAAATGCTAACAACCGCACCCACGCGTGGGAAGCACATGCAAGTGTTTTCCAAGCAGATGCAACTAGATGGCTGGCGGGTGGCTGGGGGCCCAGAGGCAGCAGGGACAGGAAGGTTGATACATAAGATGCTGTTTCTGAGTGTATCTCACCTGTGCACATGGACACATGGCTATCTGCTAAAGCACCCCAATACGAGGCACTGATGTGAACCAAGAGCATATGTGACATGTCCAGTCCTTGATGTCTCGTCCTGAAATCCAGGCGAGGGTCATCGCCCTACTTCTCCTTCCTTCCTCTTGCTAGCTTGTTTCAGCATCCATGTTTCCCTTTCAGTACAGCATCTTCCCCTCTCTGGGTACCAACTGTCCTCATATTAATTACTTTCTGTGCATGGAAGAAAATGGTTGGGGAATTTGTGTGTGTGTGTGTGTGTGTGTGTGTGTGTGTGTGTGTGTGTGATTTATGTCACGTGACACATCACCACATTACTTATCCCAGGGATAGGGATATTCAGGGTTGCTAACCACAAATTCTGGCCATGGGGTGAAGGACTATGTTCCTATTCAGTGTGGAGAAGGCGTGAGAGGGCGGGACGGCTTCTCATTAGTACAGAATCACAGCCCAGCATCCCACTGAGAAGAAGGTAGCTGCCAGGCCAATGTCCTCATAGGCAGAGCTGAAGGGCCACATCTGCACGTGACCATGGGGCTTGTGCTCGACTTTCTGTATGGCTTAGGATAAGGAACAGTGGGCAGGAAGAACAAAACACAGCCAACAATGTACAGATCCATTCCAAGAGACAGTCGAAGGTAGTCTAAAATATAGCCCCAAATGAAGCCAGGCAGGAAAGCTTGGGAGTCAGAACTGTGGCTAAGTATTCTGATTTCAATGTTCACTGCTGGGGCCTTTTCCTGGCATAAGTCCCTCCGCTTCCCTAAGCCTTAGTTTCCTCATCGACCTTTCAAAGGTACTGAGCTGAGTAATGAAAAAGCTCATGACAGGAGCAAGGTGTGGTGGGCCCATGGTACCCTCGATACGGAACAGGCACAAGGCATGTCTGTGTGCACACCTGGGCCGTCAGAGGGTTCGAAAGGAGGCTGCTGCCACAAGGGCTATGATGTGATGGAGCACTGAATAAAGCAAGTGCTCCTCTAGGGACACGGCACACCAGCTGCTGCTTGCCAGTGCCAGTCAGGACCAGGGATATTTCAAAGCATTCTTTGAGGCAGGCAAAAGATTCTCTGTGTATGCATTTCTTTAGAAAGATGGCATTAGTATTAAAGTGCTCTTTGTATTTTTATATTTTACAGTATATAGTATAGCATATTTAGAGTATATTTAATATTTCAGATTGAAGTGCTTTGTGGCAGAATACCAACTGCAAGTAAGCATATGTCCTTGCAGTAGTTTACTCCCATAGCTACTTACAAGATTTGCCCAACAATCCTGTGTAAACACTGTCTGCACAGATAGCCTAAAATTTCCTCCCACCTCTATCTAAGAAATAACACGTTCTGATGGGAATTAGTAAGTTTGACCTATAGAGTTAGAGAGGCCATGGTTAAGAGCACTGACTGCTCTTCTAGAGGACCGTGGTTCAGATCCCAGCACCTATACTGGGTGGGTGGCTCACAACTGCCCATAAGTTCAGCTCCAGGGTACC
This sequence comes from Acomys minous, assembly GCF_964271855.1. Taxonomy (NCBI): domain Eukaryota; kingdom Metazoa; phylum Chordata; class Mammalia; order Rodentia; family Muridae; genus Acomys; species Acomys minous. The sequence goes on along the minus strand of NC_140492.1, from coordinate 101,278,574 downwards.
AGACACCCTCTTTTGGACTCCACAGGCACCCGCACACATGTGCACATACATATAATTTAAAAACAATAAATCATAAAACAATTTTATTTTCTTTTGAATAGCTAATTCTTTTTTTTTTCAAGTCAGGGTTTCTCTGTGTAGCCTTGGCTGTCCTGGACTCGCTTTGTAGACCAGGCTGGCCTATAACTCACAGCGATCCACCTGCCTCTGCCTCCCGAGTGCTGGGATTAAAGGCGTGCGCCACCACGCCCAGCTTGAATAGCTAATCCTTAAGTTTATCCATCATTGTCTCATACATTAATTTTCCTTTCTTCAAGAAAACATGCAAATATGTGAAAATTATGGGAACGTGTTTGAAATAAAGAGGTAGCTAGAACCGAAAGTCTCCTTTGCAGCGTTAATGATGTGAGGTGCTTCTTCCCATACCTGAATCACATGCTCATCACTCGTTATTTCTATGGCTTCGTGACAGTGGTCCAACGCTGTAAACACTGAATTACAGGCCCTGTAAGATGCACAAAAGTCGTGTTAGTTCTATACAAACATAATTTGAACTTTGTTAACTTAGCAACACAGACAGACCCCGTAGTCGCGGGCACTATACCCAGGGTTATTCCTGTGGTCTGACTGCTGGGATCCCCTCAGCCTTCGACATTTCAATCCAATATGCGATGTAGTTGCTATGACCACAGTCATTGCTCACGGGGCTCAAGTTGCCATCAACTAAGGGAACGGAGCACAGCCCGAACTGACCATGAGATATTCTGGCCTTTTGCAGCACGCACAGAAATGTTTTGCTTTCCTTTTCTTGGGTTCACAATGCCGCTTTGCCTACAACCACGCCCACTGGTATGAAGAAAGACAGGAGTGGCAGGTAGACCTCCCGCCACGTTGTCCAATTCTTTGCACCCAATAGTTTCCCACATGGCTCCCTTCTTCCTCGCCTCCCCTGTACACCTGAGATAGTTGAAGTCAGAGTCCACCCGTGGTTTTGATTTTAACCATCTTCCTAATAGAGAAAAACTCCAGATAAATTAAATTCTGTACTATCCAATGCGGCAACTGCGTGGCCAGAACCCTGCTATTTAAAGCCCCAGGCAAGGCTTTCTTACACGGTGCACTGAGAAAAATAAAAAGAAAGGAAAATGTTGATTTATGGGATGGATATTTCTTCTTGTGGGGCAGATTCTAAGGGAGTGTAACTTGCTGCCATTTTGACCCATTTGTTAGGACACTGGCAGAGCCCTGGGTTCATGAAGTTGGATTGTATTTTCCTAGATGCAGGAGCCAAGGCAGCTTTTGGCCTTTGCTTGTCCTTGTCTCCTCACCTAGGAAATGGCTATAAGAATATGTGCTTCTCGGGGGGCTTTGCAATGACCAGAGCGATGGATGGCATCTGCAGGCATTTCTTGAAGGACCACATCTGGAGGGATCCAGGCTGAGGTACCTGTAAGTACTTGTAAGGTCACAGAGTCGCGGTGCCCTGCTCTCAAAGGCTTGCGAAAGCCTTTAGCAAGAAGAAAAACTAACCACAAGCTATCTTTTTCCTTGAATCTATCTGATTGTGACTCAGTAACCGCAAGCAGACCAGCCTGCAGGCGGGAAGGACCTCAGCGCACTGAGAGACAAGGCTATCTGCTTATGGGTAGTGAGAAAGCATCCGTGCTCTGCTAAGCAGGGGAGAGTCAGGCTAGATTGATGCTGCTGATGGTCTTGAGCCCTGCGGGGGCATTTCTTCATTCCAGCTGCCCCACCTAAGTTGTACTGTCTAACCACCACGACTGCATTTGTAAACATGTTCTATAAGAGCACCAAAACATTAGAGAAAATGCTAAGAGTGTCGTTACTCCACAGTCACCAGACTGCCTCTCGAGAGACAAGCGAGAGCCAGGCTTTATCAAGAGTGCTTCCCTGACGCCTGGTCGAGACTGAGCTCAGCTCCACAGAGGAGCCGTTCCAGGTACTAATGACCTTTCAGAAGTGGTGCAGGGAGACGTAAAGTCCACAAGGGCTAATTTGTCAATTTTGAGAGCTGGGTAATTAAGTTCCAGTGAACACATTTTTGTCAGACTCCTCTGGGGTGTATGGTTCTCTGTAAGGTGCCTGTACGTCTCAACTAAATGTGCAAACGGGTGCTTCAGACACAATCCTTTCATCTGTGTACAAGGTGGTCCTTTAATAAGTCCTACAGCTATTGAAGATTACGCTATGATTAGCCATAAGCCTAAACTCTTCAGCAGACATATATATATATATATATAATGCCCACGAGGACACAGAACAAATCCCTACTCTGTCCTCTGACATGAAGGGACAGGACTGACATAGTATGGCCCTTCCTACCCCTTCCATGCCACACATGACCAGCTGTGGCACTTCTTTGGGTTTTTCCACCTCTTTGGGTTGCTGACTCTATTTAAATAAACCTGCAGCAAAGTGGGGCAATCAATTTGAGTCATGTTCCTAGAACCAGGGAACCTAATTGCTTGTATTAATTATTCATACTTTTCAGGCAGAAATGCTGTAGCCTTATTAATTTCTGTTCTTGGGAACCACCAAGTGCACCTCAGATGTCCTTATTTTTTTTTTAATTCTTAAGGATAGAGGTTAAAAAACTGGGAGAAATGAATAAACAGAAGAGAAAGAAAGAAAAAGAGTAGTGAGTGTAGTCATTTATTCTGTGCTGCCCTACAGGTTTTGAAAGATCATATGGAAGAGGCAACGGTTGCAGGATCCAAGCAGAAAGCTCATGAAATGGCACAGTGGCACAGTGGGTGCAGTGTGCACAAGTGCAAGTGCAGGGCGCCTGACTGTATGCTACCGCTACAACCAAGGTGGTAGGCAGTTGGGATCACATGGAGAACACTCCTGGCTCCCAATGTTTTCTTGTCTACTGTGGCTTGGATGACCATAAGCTGTTCTGTATATTTTAGAAAGGTACTTCATCTGGTTTCTACCCAAACACACACACACACACACACACACACACACACACACACACACACATACACACACACACACACCTCTCATGCACATACATGCACACACACAGGAACACACACGCGCACAGACAAGCATCACCTTCAACAAGGGTGGGGCTGAGCATGGTCATTGCTTTTAAGAAGATTCTGAACACAAGTCCACATCTAATCAGATGCTCAGAGTTAGCTAGGCAGACCAAAGAACAGGCGAGGGGAATCGTGGGATTGCTACGTGGCGGCAGTCATGGGTGACGGCAAGGAAGAGAAGGGATTTATTTGTCTTGTAAAGTTTAGATGGTAGTCACCATTCACAAGTCCCGGACTTGTGGTAAAGTCCACTGTTAACAACAGCAGCTCCCCACAGTGCAGACTGTGTCCTTGCAGAATGGCAGTCGTGCTACATATTTAGCTGCAGCTGGGGGCGGAATTGTAGGGGAAAGTATTACATAATTAGGCTATAATTATTCTGGCATTGTATAATAAAGAGCTCATTTCTCAGTCTTTAACAAATGACATGGTTGCTTGTCTACCCTGGTGCAGGTAGATGATCTGTATGTCCTTGAATGTTCTATAGGACTGGGCCAAGGTCATTGTCTGATTCAGTGCCCTCTATCTTATGGATCTAGATTTTTATAGGCCCAGGGAGATTCAAGTATTGCGCATGTACAACCCACCCTCCCCAAGTCCCCCAAAAGGGAGTGGACTCAAGCAAGACTGAGGAGAGGGCTGAAAGCCAACATATCAACAGGTGGAGAACTAAAGAGCATCCAAGAATGAGACAAGCCCTGCTTCCTGGAGCCACTGCTCCCTGGGTCAAGTCCCTTTACTAGTTTCCACTGATTTCCATGGAGAACCTGAGCATAGCATTCCCTCATGACCCTAACAATGGGTCCAACTCCTCTACCAGTTCCCGCCAGGGAAGGGACGAGAAGTCGTAGTGCTCATGGCGTTGGGAGACGGGAAACTTGCAGTTATGGTGTGCTGAGACCACGAGAGCTCCCACACCACAGACTACATAGGCCTCAGCAGTTCACGGTCCCCACTGATGGGGCTGGCAGGGGCCCTTTGATTCAGACTGCCAGGGCTGCATCTTGCTCACCGTGGCCGAGGTGCCCTGAACCTCCCCAAGGGAACCCTCAATGACCGAATCTGAGGAATCTGAATTAGGGCACCACCTAGCAGGGGCCAACACATGTTCTATAGCCTAAGAATACAGAGCACTAGCATCCAAAACAGCACGAGGGGCTGCTGGTCACAGCTGTAAACTGCCAGGTCACCTGCTTGTATTGTAAGAAATAAAGTTAAAGGATCAAACCACAACAAAGTCTCTCTTTTTCTTTATTGCTAAAAACATCAAAAACCAAAGTACTAAGTCGTTTTACTCTCAATTAGAATCAACAGAGGCTCCCAGAAAATACATATACTTAATGTACATTGTTAAAAAGAATAAATTACTGAAGCAAAGAGAAGATAGTTTTTTAGAAAATTTGCATGAAGTTATCTGAAGCAAACCAAACAGGTAAAAAAAGAAAGCAAGGAATTTAAATTATTTAAACATTCAAAATGTCTTTGGTGCTATACCTTGAGGCTTTAAGCTATTAAAATGCCTCAAATATCAGAATCTCCATTGGTTTATAATCTTGTGATTTTTTAAGAAAAATATTTATTATTACTGTGTGTGTGTGTGTGTGTGTGTGTGTGTGTGTGTTTTATACACACTCATGGCATGACACACGTGAGTATCAGAGGACAACTTATTGGAGCCGTTTGCTTCTGCCACCATGTGGGCCCCCCCCTCCAAGATTAAAGTCAGCTCGGTGCCAGCATCAACGCTCTTAAAACAAACAAAAACCAAAAAGCCACCTAACTCTCCTCTAAGAGAGTAGCTGCATACTCTAGCACGTCATTTCTTACACCACTGTCCTCAGTGGTGTACTCAGACTTGGGCGATCTGCTTCTGCGTGTCTATGCCAACCGTTCTGCTTCCGAGGGACTGGAGAAAATGAGCTTCTAAACTCCTCTGTCGTATTTGGATACAAAATAAGTCAAGAAGATTAAAAAGTATAATTACGGTAAGGAGATCCTCTCTTGGTCTTTGCACTGGGCATGAGGTAGGACAAGGGACCTAGTGAGAGAGGCCATGCAGGGACTTCCCGGAAGGATGTCAGGAAGCTCCTTGAAACTGGTCTTTCCATAGGGCCAAAGGTACAGAGGAACCACGCACAGCTCATGTGCTCTGGCTTGCAGAGGGCAGGTGGAAAAAACCGGATGCTTAGCAGCAAGCCAGAGCAGAGCCTGAACTAAACTAGGTGGGTGCTAGGACCCTGATATTCCATGAGAGCCTAAAGGTAGAACCCCACACAGAATGGAGAGCCAGTGAGAAGCCATCTCTTAAAGCACCTCAAACCTATTAAAAGACCTGAAATTGGTTTCTGGACCACATGCCACAAGCGGACGTCATGAAACTGCCGCACAGCCATTACGACAGTGAGTATAATGTGTGTACCATCAGTCTCTGTCTCTGTGACTACAGCAGCCTAAGCAGGAATTCATGAAGTTGGAAGTCAGAAGTTGAAAGTAACTTTTAAAGGTCTGTTCTTAATCTAAATCTAATTATACAAAAAAAAATTGAGCAAGATTTCCTAGGTTATGATTTTAAAACTACCGTAAACAGTAGAAGATACTGTTTAAAAAAAAAAAAAGGCATGCTTTCAACGTATTTCATTACATCAAGGGACTTGTGTTAATGTATGGCTGTTGGCAGGCGCAGCCTAACAATCTCAAAATGCCCGACTTCAGCTCTGGATCTGTGACCTTCGACCTGTCAACAGTAAAGATTTTCTAAAGAACCTTAATTTTGCTACCTACCGTAATTTGAACTGTGAGCGAACTTCCCCGTGCTCTATTTGAATCAGTTCGTTATAGCAAGCAATTATGCTGCTGTTCTCCATAAATCTCTGAAAAGAAAGCAGAGAGAATGCAGGAGACATCTCCAATTATTTCTTAGAGAGTCAAACAGAGAAACGGAACAGTTGTTCTTGCCCCCGGGTAGCTCATTATGCAAAACATCTTGTAGGGAGGAAGGGATGACATGGAAAGGCTGTCAGGGGATGTGAAGGGCTTGTTCAAACGACAGAGCAACAGCCGAGCAGGTGAGGCACTTGGCTCACTTTATAACAAAGATGGGGGAAACTCCATTACCAGGAGTCACAGCAAAGCAAACACAGAAGCATACAGCGCGCCTCCCCAACTGTGCTAATTTCCAAACTGTTCTGGCTTTATCCTGTAACAGTCACCTGAAACTCAATACACAGCACGCTCAGGCTGCGATGCGTGATAGAGTCATTTTTATGGGAGTGTTCTTGGCCTCTTTCTGAATCTTTTGGGTGCCTAGTGTAGAGCCCATTTGAAGTATCGGTGATCTCAACAACAGAAGACAATCAAATGAAAAGCTAGGCAAAGGATCTGAGTAGACATTTCTCTAAGAAAAGATACATATGTCCAGCAAACACATAAAGGATGTCCAACCTCACCAGACTAAGGAAATACTGTGATGTCATTTCATACCCACTAGAATAGACATAATAAAATAGTAAAAATGTCCACAAGCAAGGTCCTGTGCACTGCTGGTGGGATATGAAATCGTTCAGTCAAGGTGGAAGATAGTGTAAATGTCATTTGAAAATTAAACCCTAAGTATATAACCAAATGAACTGTTGCAGACTGATGCTTTCCAGAGCTTGGGAAACAGACGTGAGACTGAGCGATTAGTGGGACCTTGGGGCTGAGGGAAAAGCTTCAGAACGATAAAGGGTTGGTATTGCGCAGCATTGAGGATGCTCTAAATGTCCCCACATTGTTCACTTTAAAATTATTTATTTTACTTTCATCTCAATTAGAATATTTACAAACCCTTAGTGGTTAAGTAAAAAGGGGGAAAAATACTTCTCAGGAAGTCAGAGAGACACAGGGGATAACACCAGGCATAGCCAAAAGGTCCACCTATAGATTTCCTTCATCAAGTCAGCCAGAGAGAAAAACAAACTTTTTCTCTTCTCTTCTGTCTTGGTGTGTGAGTATGTGTACACACACACACACACACACACACACACACACACACCTGGAGTGGATGGTCTTTCCTTAGGGAATCCCTTCAAACTCTCTAACTTTCCATAGGTCTCTTACTCTTCAAGTAGAATGGAGACAGACTAAGAAAAGGAAAAGTCACAAACCCATGCGGAAGGGGGATGTTTGCTCTTTTAGTCGCAAAGCAAAGTTGATCAAGATTCGTGTGTGCCCAAGGTTTTAAACGGGTGAAAACTGCCCCAGCCAATGAGGGTTCTCATGGTTAGCAGATACACTGTAGGAAGAAGACATACCGCAATTTCCACGAGAAGTGAGTTTAGATACTGTTGAGATGCCTGGGTTTTGACTCCAGGAGCCCTCAGGGCACCTTGTAGGCTAATATTCTGACCCGTTAAAGTGCTCTGATGGTTCTTACCGGGAGGAGGAGCTCCCAGTCTACAGATTCCCTAAGCCACTTCCACCTGGAAGGATGCTTTTAGTGGAACATAGGAGCTCGTGGGAAGAATGTTCCGTGGCAGGGCATGGCTGGGAAGCTACACCCGTGGGTGGAGCCAAAACAGAGTGAGGAGTGAACACACAGCTGCGCTCCTGCAAGCTATACAGATTTTGGAGTCTCTTTCCTCCGGGGGGGAAAAAAAAGGATGGAGAAAATATCAAATCCCTCATATGTTGTAAAAAATTAAGCAAATCACCTGGAACTGGGCCCGATAAATAACACATTGTAGCTCCCTGACTTCCCACTCCAAAGGAAGCCTCTCAGGGAGAAGTGTGGCTCACAGCTGTGATCCCAGCATGCCCCACAAATACTTGTTGAGATGAATAAGCATCACTCCAGGCATGGGGAGGGGGCGGCGGTGCGGGGAAAGGAGGCACATGAAGGTGAATATAAGAGCAGCTGCGGTGGGCAAGATGCTAGCTTCCACAAAGCGTAGTGTGGGCCGAGCATCAATACGGCTGGCCATGTGCTCAGGGCTCCAAAGGCGATGAAGGCCATTTTAGGGGTCTATTCAATGGCACAGTTCTTCCCGGCTCCCCACTCAGGGATTATAGACCAGCGTGCTGGCCCAGTAGCTAGCAACACAGAGCCAAGCTTCAGCAAATGCTTTAATCAAAACAAACCAGGAAAGCAAAACAACCTCACAGAAGGCAAGCTAGCTGGCATATCTGGAAAGCGATTGGACAGAGAAAGGGCTGCCAATGACCAGATAGTCTCAGAACGAGCAGGAGCATCTGTCTGGAGATCTGCCTCATCGGCTGCTAAGCCACAGTATCCAGAGGAAGCCAGCACAGGTGCTAAATGCTAGTCTGTGCCCCCCTGGGGGAAAACCTGAGGGGCTGGAGGCACTCTGATTGATCAGTGAATGACCTCCATCAAATCAGACCCAGCCCTCGAAGCACCAGGTAATCCCTGATTGGCACTGACTTCTAGGCTCCCACTTACCATGGGTTCACTCACTGTATATGACACATTTGGATGTAGGCACAAGAGACATCCTGGAGTAACCCAGACTGGTAGAAAGAAAATGGTGAACCTTTGTTTTCTTAAAAATATTGTACCTAAAGAGTAACGTTCCTGTCAACAGATGTGTGATCTCTGGGAAAAGCTATCCTCCAAATGACACCAATAGCAAAAGCTGTTGGAGGAAAGATCTCTGAACTGAGGCACAATTCGAAGGCCACCGTAAAGATCAATGTGTCTCCTGATAAAGCCAACAGGTACAACAAGGTCATCTTTCAATTGGAAAACCAAGGTAGCCAGGAAAGCTAATGTCTTGGGCTCTCAGAGTCCTGACACACACTTGAAAAGGTCACTTGAAAAGTGGAGTGGTGTGGTCTGTGTGACACAGAAAATTAATAAAACCTGTGAATAATTTCAGAGTTATTTCTCAAAAAATGGATGGGTTGTTGTTCTTATTGTTTTAATAAATGGCAGTCACATGGCTTCACTGTCGACTGTCCTCTGGCAATTCAGCATTCCCAAACTCGGCAGCATTCTCTAATGTGTCTGTATTCAGCCACTGCACATAAGGCAAGCGTTCAGAAACAAATGCCAAGCATCACAAAGAGAGGTGACAGATACACAGGAAAAAGTGTTAGGATGGCGGAGAATGCTGCAAACCCGACACATTCACTTCTATTCCACAAGGCGGGCTAGCATCTCTTATAGGGTTCATCTTCTGGGCAGAAGCACGCCAAAGCACAGGGAGACTGCTTCGACATGCTCTGCTACCGAGGAGGATTTTCATTTCAAATCCAGAATAGCAAAGCGCCACCATTCCATTCCTACTCAAAACACCAAGAACTCTTGGCATCATAGACTACCAGTAATATTTGTAGCAACCAACTATGGATTGCTACTCTATTCTTACCTAAAGTAAAGCAAAATTTTAACAGTAGGGATGAATATGTTTGTCATAAAAATGTAATGAGGGAATGTGAAGGACTCCATGAATTTTCTGTATGACTCTAATTTTCATGTTTCTTTTTTTCCCATTCCCCTTTCTCTTCTTCGTTTAAAACTAATTCCATTGCTTTCTTTACATTTGCCCACATCCAGCTTTGCCTGCAACCTAGTTTCTACCTTACCTTGTAATCCTAGGTATTTGCCTATCTTTGCTTAGGACAATCAGTCTTAATCTTTAAGGTGATATAAATGTTTTTCATATGGTTATCCTACAAACTGGAGACTATTCCTTTCTTTTTCTGGTGTTAAAATGGTTGAGTGCAAGCCGCTGTAGCCAGCATGAGCCTGCTGCTCCAAGTTGGAAAGCTCCAGGCAGGCCCCTAGGGAGCGGAGAACCTAAGTGGCAACTTGAGGCATCTTTGCATGAGCACCCACACTCGCTGACTCTGACTGGTGAGATGGATCGGTTATGGGGCTACTTCGAGACTGTGGGGGATCTGATCTGGTGTAAGAGGTAGTTGATTGTCATCAAGCACTGGCTACTATGACAGATGATGGGATTGAGACGGCAAGGACAAATGGTTGACTTGCTGGTCACCTGCTCACAGCCACTCCATGCAAGCACAGTTGCCTCCGTTCCCTGGTTCAGAGGTCTGGGCCCTGTTAGCTGTAATAGCTATCACGGCTGTGTGCTTTGCTGTCACGGGAGAGCCAGGGAGGTTGGAGAGAGACAGCCAGTCCCTGTGTACATACCCGGTTGAAGCCTGCATGGAGAAGAGGAAGGACCGAGGCCTCTTCGTGGTCATCAGATCTGCAGCAAAGCAGAAAATGAGGTCACTCAGCAGATACAAACCAGGGTTCCTCACACTGAAACGCGGAGAGAACAATGAGGCCATTGGCAGTCACATCGAGAGATGCTTCCTGAACAGCCTGTGCCCAGGGAGCACCCGCCTTCAAGGACAGAGAACCTACCTCTGTCTTCCAGATGCAAGCGGAGCACAAACAGTGGAGGGTGCCGCTTACTCCAGCACAGGAGGGAACCGCTCTAATTCCGGGTTGCCCTTTGGGGTTGGATCAACTGTATGAGCGCCGGCCCATGTAAAGACATGCCAACCATGCTGCTTGTCATGAGGCCACTGACCCAAATGGAGGCACAGCTCCTACCCCAAGGCCTAGCTGAGCCCAAAGATCATGGTGACACAGACCACCTACGGTCTATAGGATCATGCAACCAAGCAGGAAGGAAGCATCAACCCAAACAGGAATCCAGAAGGGAGGAAAACAAACAATGATACTGTCACCTATTTCTTGAGGCATTTCTTCTGCATTGAACCTGGGGCTGGGCCGTGAGTGAAAAGATGGGATGTCATGAGCATGTCTCATAATTCAACTGTCCCCTAAAAGAGGGTCACCCCTGAGACCGCCAGAAATTTGTATAGGGCACAACCCTGAACATCAGGGTTGCCACTGGCAAGGATTCCTGTTAGTGTAGCTCACACAAACTACTTCTTTCTTTCAGCCAGCCCTCAAATTTTAAAAAACGATTTATTCATTTATTTATTATTATATATTTAGTATCTGCCTGCATGTTCACTTGCATGGCAGAAGAGGGCATCAGATCACAATATAGATGGTTGTGAGCCACCATGTGGGTGCTGGGAATTGAACTTAGGACCTCTAGAGGAGCAGTCAGTGTCCTTAACCTCTGGGCCATCTCTCCAGCCCCAGCCCTCACATTTTAAGTGTAGAACATTCCAAAGACTAAACCCGGAAGAACAGTTTCTCATTCCAGGGAATGTCACTGGAACTAAAGCTAGGTCAGTCTTCTTTGTAGTTGAAAACCAGCCTAAGCTTATAGCCTGCTGCTAGGCACACAACAGTCCTCACCAGAGCCACAGCCCGTGGCCTGCTGTTAGCCACCTAACAGTCCTCACAGAGCCACAGCCCGTGGCCTGCTGTTAGCCACCTAACAGTCCTCACAGAGCCACAGTCCTTTTCTTGCAATGGATTTGGAACCTCTGCACTCTCATATTATAGTCTTCAATGAAAACTCAAGCACTTTCCCTTCTTTATTTTCCTCAAAGAAAAAAGATGAACCAGAACAGCACTTTCTCCAGAGTTCTCAGCTTTTCTACTCAGCTTTGGCATGTCCTGATGACGAGTAAGCCTATTTTTCCCCATGAAATGTGTGAAAACGTGCTAACAGCAATTATGTAAGAGAAAGAGAGAGAGAGAGAAAAAAAACCCTAAATATTTCTGGAAACTTGGAAAACAAAGCCCTCAAAGCAAGTTCTAGAAGTGGCATTGTAGGGTATAAGACGTGCCCATCACAGAGCTGGTTCAAAACCAGATTACATCACGGAAGTGTCTCAGATAGAACAGTAATGGCTGGGTGGTAATGCAACTGGGGGTGGGGGATGCTGCTGGGGTGGGGTGCTGTTGGCTTGGGGTACTGCTGCGGCAGGCTTGTTGTTGGCATGGGGTAGGATTGCCTTTGGAGTGAGGGTACTGCAGGAGTAGGGGTGCTATTGGGGTGGGAGTTTGTTGGGATGGGGTGCTGCTGGGTTTAGGGTGCTGCTGGGGGGGCTGTTGGTGTGGGGTGCTACCGGGGTGAGGGTACTATTGGTGTGTGGTGCTAGTGGGGTGAGGGTACTGTTGGTATGGGTGCTACTGGGGTGTGGGTACTATTGGTGTGTGGTGCTTCTGGGGTGAGGGTACTGTTGGTATGGGGTGCTACTGGGGTAGGGGTGCTGTTGGTGTGGGGTTCTACTGGGGTGGGGGTGCTGTTGGTGTGGGGTGCTACTGGGGTATGGGTACTGTTGGTGTTGGGTGTGACTGGGGTAGGGGTACTGTTGGTGTGGGGTGCTGCTAGAGTGGGGGCACTGTAGGTATGGGGATTCTGCCGGGGCAGGGATACTCCTGGGTCGGGGTAGGGGGTACACTTACACTTGTGAAACCACAGCCAGGATTACTGTGTGTTCTGAGGGGTTCGTGGCCCGGATTGACCTGTAAAAACAAAAAACAAAAAACCTTCCAGTCAAAGCATTGATCTGTACTTTGTTACACTGAACTATTATGGAAGCTTGTTTGGGTTGAGAGTGGCACCAAATCAAGTAGTCCTTTAAGGAAAACAATCTCAGACACACAACACAGCAAGAAAGATGACCTCGTGGATCAGAACAATGTTTTCCACTTATTTACTTACTTACTTACTTACTTACTTACTAATTGTTTTAGCTCCTGGGCAATTTTGCAAAAGATCAGACTCACAAGTTTTCCACTTCAAAACTGGCAAATTCCACTTAAATTTCATGTTTTCTGATTGAAACCTGACTGTCTTTTTATAAGTAGGGCAGTGCCACAGCCCTTTAATGATCAGCTTGTGCCTGGGCAGCTGACCAAGTTGGATTACTTTCCTTTCAAAACAATTGATCATACAGAAAGCTGGTTAAAGTACTTGCTGCGGATGGACAGACAAATGAACGCTAGGCCCTGTTAAAGATCATTCAAAGAGTGCCAGTTATTCTGTTGATTATGCTTATAGACTTTAAACAATGTCATCAGCTCGGCTTGAGAAAGATGAAATAGTAACTGTCAATCAAGTCGGCTGAGTTAGGACCACCTGCAGACAGTTAATTTATTCCTTAGCGATGCTACTATAGAATTTGGAGGTTTGTGAACCTTTCGGGATGTATGCTGCTACACGAAGTGGATTCTCCACTGGACAGAGCTTCGTGAAGTGGCCAAGCTTTTAAATAAAGAGCCACATTCTCAAATCGGTGGAAATAACGGATCTCGTATTGATAGTGTCAGCTTATACCTGTGGTCTGGCTTCTGCTCATTTGCAAGATCTTTCTAAGAGGAACCAATCATCCAACGGCAGGAAGGCTAGACCTGTCCCACTCTAATGCTGACACACTCATCACATCCTGTTCCCACCCAACCTCCCACAGAGCAGGTTCTGGAAGACTCAGTTTACACCAGGAGCCTACTGTATAGGCCCTCAGAGAAGTGCCAGTTCCTGTCATATGAAAAGAACACAGTGTCTGAGAAACAGTGAGGTATACACACCTCGCTCGCCCTTAGCCTTTCCCACTGAGCGATGTGCCGTGGGTGCAGTGCTAGGTCACCTTCTATGAGCCTGGATTGGCTAACTCATGCACTGAACGCAGTGAGCAGGAGCACAGTCTCTAGGCTTCCTTTGGGACTGGTGCCTGTCTTTTGGGTTGCTTCTTGCTCTCCAGGGGAATCTGTGTAAAGAGGGGCTTAGACTTCTTTTTGGTGAAAGGACTCAGGGAGATCTGGAGGTATGTAGGTTTGGGGTCAGTACGCTACCTGAAGGAAGGAAGGTTTAGCCTAGATTAAAAAGCATGGGACCCAGGCCCATAGAGGACAGTAGGGAACACACATCTACTGGAATATGCCCTCCGCTCATGTTTGTACATACACTGCTGCCTGCCAATCATTTAAGAACCTGGCCACCCTCAGTGGGGCCAATAACAGCAGGCACATAAACAGACACAGCATCCTACTGAACCACAGACTGCCCGTTGCTTTTCTGAGCAGCTATACCATAGACACGGACACCATACCTCTTTATCTCTAAGGGAGAATGTGAGAATTATTCAATCTAGGCCTTAGAGCACACGCGTCTTGAATAATTTTACACCCACACAAGAGCAGGAGTGTTTGAGCCTCACGAGAAGAGGGAGTGAGGGCTGGGACCCAATTCTACCCTGAAAAGTCATTTAGGAAGAAGATGTAGTTTTGTTGTTTGCTTTTTGTTCTTTGAGACAGTGTCTTGCTATGTACCCCTGGCTGGCCTTGAACTCATAGCAATCCTCCTGCCTCAGTCTCCCAAGTGCTGGCATGATTGATGTGTTTCACTATACCTGATTGGAAAGAAAATTTATTTCTTAATAGTAAAAATAGCACCTAGTGTGTGTGTGTGTGTGTGTGTGTGTGTGTGTGTGTGTATTACTAAATATATATATTACTAAATAAGAAAATATATCTATGGAGAAAGGCAAGGTTTGAAACCATTTGGACAATTAAACACTGGTTGATTAGCGGAAAAATTTTTTGGGAAAATGCAAGTCACCAAAAAAAAAAAAAAAAATGGCAAGGCAATGCTGTGCTAAAAACAAAACTAAACAAAGCCTTCTTAATCCATTAATATTTTGTCAGTACACCAAAAGGTTTAAGAATCGATTTTCCTACCTCTAATTTACTAATATTTGATATAAGTCCAGCCCCATATGTAGTTGGGTTCTGCCCTGTCCTCACATTACGTAGTGACCCTTCCAGGCTCACTTCCCTGAATCTTCTTCTGTGAGTGGCTCTATTCATCCTGAGTGAACTCATTAGACTGAGCATTTGCTTACAAATGGACGGGCACCTGCTTCCCAGAATTCAAGCCTTTCCACAAATGGGGCCGTGGTGCATGGGCCCCAGGAACACTCTGCAGCTGAAGTGGCTGCCTTCTTCCCTCTTCTTCTGGGGAGCCTGCTATAAGCTCTACCCATCTGTGTCACGTATGGAAAAATTTCTCTTTCACACTTTTCTGATGTTCATTTTGGGACAGAATAATGAAGTTTAAAATATCTACTTTAAATCTAAACTACGTGTAATAGAAACTGTGTGAATTTTAATGACTCTTTCATGAGCAATACTCCAGAGGGGTGGGGGACTATCTTCAAGTTTTAGGATGAGTCCAGCTGACACTTTTAAATTGGATGCAATTCAAATATGCAGCAACAGGAAAGCAAGACACATCTCTAAGAGGGAGCTGTGGCCCAGGGTCAGGGCTGGAAACCAAAGCTGTCTACAGAGGAAATTGATTTGGAGCAGATGGGGTGGGGGGGGCTAGGGCTTACTAAGCACCTTAGAGGGAGAAAGGCACCTACCTGCACACCGCTTCTGCATCGAAGTTCCGGGTCTGCCTGTGGTCAATCACAATAATTTCATGATGCTTGTCCAGAAAGCATTCAAGGGCCGACTCCGGAGTGCGAGCAATGTTGCACCTGTAGCCAGCTCTGTCACAGGCCCACCAGAAGCCGTCACTCTGGCTGTCTTCCTTTGCAAAGACTAGCAAAACCTGAAACAGAAAGTAGAGCGTCTTGGACTGAAATCCGCACCCTCGGAACTGCTCTGGAAAACAGGCCATGGGAACCTTGGCTGAACACGGGGCTCCAGGGGAAAGCTGTCTAGGTTCAAACCCAGTGCCTCCAATAATTCCTGGGATCTCCAAACAAGCTATTGCATCTTCCTGGCCTGGCTGGGAGCTGGTTGGGGGGTCGGGGGGGTGCAGACAGAGAATTGGACACAGGTAAATGCTTGACCATTCTAATAAGGGTTGTGTGTGGCTGGCGGTGGTTTAAGTTTTCTTACAGTTAGGCCTATTTTTAAAGGGAGGGGAACGGCAAAAACACCGACAGGAGAAGCAACGTGGGCTACTCAGGTTACGTGGTGACTTGCAAATGCACTCATCTGGTTCAGTGCAACTGGTATTTGATTCCAAGTCCCCAGGGGCCTCTCTGCGCTCATCTCTACTATAGCTGCTAAGACCGAGGAACTAAGAGGACCAACAACAACCTGAGAGACTAATTTAAGCATCCAAACCTCTTGCCAACACGGGGGAAGACTGAACGTGAACCGTGAAGCCGATGGAACTAAACTGAGGACGATTTGCCTCGTTGCGAAGTACAGCCCCACACGAGGAGAAGAAGGCAAGTGCTTTGCGCAGGGTCTTCTCAGCATCCCAGGGCTCAGGAACCCAGAATCTCCATGGGAGACTCCATGGGAAGCCATGGAAGCCTTACCATCACTTGGACCTACGTAGGGTCCACAGAGAATGATGCCTCAGGAAAGCCAGGTGACCAGTCCCATTCCCTGCCATGCTCCTGCATCCAGCAGAAGAATGGTGCTTATGGGCTGCCCAGCGAAAAACTGATGGCTGAGAGGGCAACTACTTCGAGGGTTTTATGAAAACTATAAGAAGGCTATTTCTATTTTGTTTTTGAGAAAGGGTCTTGCTATGAAGCCCCAGGGAGCCTTGGATTCACAACCCTTGAGCCTGCCAGGTAACTGGGGTTACAGGACTGCACCACTGCAAAGGGCTTTATCACTGTCACAGTAGGAGTGAGAGGTCCCTCAGCAACATGCCGCAATCCAAAAATGTAACATTCGAAGATGTTGCTAAGGCATTTAGTATTCTCCAGAACCCATTTCTGGCTTAAAGCATTGGGAATAGAACAGTAGTCTCTCAGCATGAAAGGCTTTTGAGGCAATACCATACATAGGTCATGGTAAAATACCCAAGTGTTTCATTTATAATTAGAACAGAAACAAGCCAAAGTGCCCAACCGTTACCACTATGCTTTAAAACTATCTTCTTGCTCGAACATTAGAAACTCATAGGGAAGTAGACACAATAATATACGACTGTCACCCACACACCAATCAGTTTAGCAATAGCCAGCTGCTGGCCAGTATGTGTTTGCTCTACACCTCCCTCTCTCCCAGCGGTTTTCAACCTTCCTAACACTGTGAACCCCTTATTACAGTTCCCCATGTTGTAGGGACCCCCCAACCATGACATTACTTTCATTGCTACCTTCATAACTGTCATTTTGCTACTGTTATGAATTGTAATATAAACATCTGATATGTAAGACCTCAGTGGGGGGGATGGGGGGGTGGGAGGGGCCATGACCCACAGGTTGAGAATCATCACTCTATCCCAAATCTTGTGTTTGTGGCAAATCCAGTTAACACATCCCAGCCACACACACACATCTGTTAAACAGAAAGATTCATTCCTTTAAGTATGAAACCACAATAGTACTTCATACCTAAACCTCCCCCCATAATCCCTGAACATCGGTGGTATTAAAATATGTTATATATGTCAATCATCCTATACCCTGAATCAGAAGCAGAATAATATGGGTTTTTTTTTTCAGCATGATTTTCACTTTTTTTTTTTCAGCACATGGTTTAAAACATGGGCCACCTCTGTTTTCTCAGGGCTTCCTCTGACCAGGGTCTACCGCTTTTTAGTCTGGGATGCTCCTCATCTTTGCGGACACTGAGGTCCCACTAGAAAGAGGTGGCTCTCCTGAGCGGTGAAAGGCACCTCCTTGTGGGCTACGATAACAGAAAGAAAAGCCTTCAGACCAAACTGTAGCTGTGGCAAGGACAGCTAGGAAGGTCAGGGAGAAGCTGGCATGTGCAAAAAAGTCATCAGCCTCCTACTTGGAATGACTGTGATGTTAGGACGAGAAACAGTAGACGCTAAGAGCCAGGAACTGACAATCTTTTGTGTCTCATCTGGTTATGTTATAGGCTTATAAAGAAGAATCTCAAGAACTCACACCCATTTCTTTGTGACCATAATGGCTCAATATTGACTGGTACAATAAGAGCACAAGGCTACTCTCTCCCTATGGACCACGCAACTGACTCCAAGCAATCTTCTTCATTTCATGTGTTTTTACATAAGTGCAATGTTCCACTTTTTTGAAAAAAAAAAACAGCAAAAGACATTATTCCACAAATATTTCCTGAACATCCACTATCTACTATATACATATATATTAATATGTGTCTATAAAATAAATTTTTCTTTTTCATCCTACCAATTATCTTCCTTTAGAGAACTCTGACTAAACGCACATGCCTTTCTGGTGTTTGACACCTGGCGTTTTGACACTGGGGAGACAGGATCTTTCAGAGTTAATGAATTCTTTGAGATGAAAAATGACAGTTCAGGTGTACAGCACCCATGTGCACCTCCCTCACAACACATGCACACATGCACACACATGCACACACACACATGTAATTCCTTTATCTGAAAGACTCTCAGCTGCTGGGCCTCTGTCCTTCTGCCCTAGGCAGCTCAGGAACAGGCGCCTATGAAGTAGAGACAATCCCTGTGTCCATGGCCCCCAAATTGTTCAGACGATTGCCCAGACTTGTCAGTCTTAAACTTGCACACCCTGCCTGCCCCACAGGAAGGTTTCCTGCAGTTGTCACTTTCTGGTCCCTCGGACTCCTGACCGGCCCTGGTGTGCATCTGAGTGGTACTGTTGGCTTTATATTTCCCCTTTCTTTTGGACATTTTAATGGCATATTTTCAATGATGTATTAGCATACTTGAATAAGAATAAGAATAATAAACTCTACATTTGAAATGGAGTATTTATACTAGAAAGGCACTTACTAGAAAAATGTGTTTGGGTGATATTTAAACTCCTTTCCACTTATAAAATATTGATTTAGAAAAATCAACTTCAAAGCAAATTGAAAATGCATAGATTTTAGAGTTAAAAAAAAAAAAAACTATAGCAACTACCTTGTAGTGTGTTGACCTAGCTCTAGAAAGCCATGCCTCCTCCATGGGAATGGTGGACCCAAGTCACCAGGACTGGACTTTTTGTCTCCATTTCCCAGGTGGCAGTTGGTTTCAGGATAGTCTGTTTCCAGAAATGTGTATCCAAGAAGTGAGACACAGGGTGATGGCTGCGAACTGTGACTACTGATAGTGGAGACACAGAAGCGAAGACTTGAAACTCTCAGCTCAGAGGTGGTCCCCCGCTTACCTCTTCTAAGCCATGGCTTTGCAGCTCTTCCTTGGGTTCTGCAAAAAAACAATTGAACATCTCTCTCTTTCTCTCTGTCTCTCTCACGTGTATGTCTAACTGTCTGTCTGTCTCTCTGTATGTGTCGGTCTCTGTCTCTGTCTCTCTGTCTCTGTTTATCTCTCTCTCTTGTGTGTGTATATGTCTGACTGTCTCTCTCTGTCTATCTGTCTCTCTCTCATGTGTGTGTGTGTGTGTGTGTGTGTGTGTGTGTGTGTGTGTGTGTGACTGTCTGTCTCTGTCTCTGTGTCTGTCTGTCTGTCTCTCTTGTGTGTGTGTGTGTGTGTGTCTGTGTCTGTCTGTCTGTCTGTCTGTCTCTCTCTCTCTCGTGTGTGTGTGTGTGTGTGTGTGTGTGTGTGTGTGTGTGTGTGTGTGTGTGTATGTTTGCTATACTAGGAACTGAACTGAGGAACACATACATGCTTGGCAAGAACGGCCTCTGAGCTATAGTCCCAGGTTCTTGCTGATTACCAAGCTCTCCTTGAATTTATAATCTGGAGCTGTAAGTGAACATTTTTGTTTCTGGACTGACAAGTCCAGCAGACCTAGCTGTGCTAATACAGTTCTTATTTAGTTACGTGCTTTTTGGCATAAGGCTGCTATTATTGCAAATTAAAACACAAGAAATATGGCCCAAATCAGCTTTAAATATTTATAGACTCATGGTCATTTGTGGATATTTAGTGACCACCAACAAAGGCAAATCTCATAAAATGATTCTACAAAAATGTATTTCTTAGAACTCACCATTAAAGGCATATGCCTGAATTTGTTTTGTAAGTAGGAAACACAAACTGAACCTCCCACTTACCCTAACATAATAGTCAACATTCATTTTAAGCATGTTCATTTAGTGACGAGTTATGCAAGGTGTTAGGGACTGGTATGAAAGAGGGGACAGCCACAGGCCAGCCACTGCTCCTAGGATCCTGGCAGGGGAGAGAATTGGGAGAGCAGATAATGACAACCCAAACCACTCGCAAGTGATGACCACAGATGGAGCAAGGGCAGGGATCCAGGCCCAGGAGAAGCGTCAGAAGGGATAAGATTTGTGGCAGCAATCTGAGTGCTGTGGTAATCTTATTTGCTGCGGTCTCTCTTCCTAGCAAGACCGTGGAAGCTAAGAAAGATGTGGGCCGAGGTCTGGAGCTGTAAGTGAACGTTGTTGTTTCTGGACTGACCTCTGCCACCCTGGGCTCTGTCCATGCAAGAGCAGAACTACGTCAGCCTCTTGATAAAAAGGACCAGAGAGCAGTCTGCGTACACACTGTAACCTTTGAAGGTTTCTGTCAAAACTCTGACGTTTAGCTTATTGGTGACATATGGATAGACATAGGAAAAATAATATATGTTCAGCACACTGAAGGTGAAACAATTAGACACACTGAGGTATAATGGACCACCATCCTGTCAAAGCACACACATAGGAACCACTGAAAACTATTGGCTACCTTAGAGCCACAGACGTCAGACAGGGAGGTGGCATCTTTTTTAAGTCTTGGCAAATCATCCTCTGTATTTCCAGTGTCATGCACCATCTCTGGAAAACCTTTAATGAGTGTGTCATGTTTGGCTGGCCTCACTTCCTCTGTGGCACCTTCACCCCCCCCTCACCCCCCATAAATTGGATTATGTGTCCTGTGTCCCTCAAAGACAGCAGCCACAGCCTTCTCCCGGGGCAGCAATTTCTTCTCTGATTCTGTCTATATTTGAGTGGCATGTCACAGCATCAACACTTTTCATTTAGTGCTTTGTGTTTGTTGGTTTATTCCTCCATCAATGATCTAGTTTTTGTATTAGGTTGTGTGGGTTTATCATCGGAACGCAGGAAGCAACACAACAGTACAACCTGCTGTCTATGCTTCGTTTGAGTGACGGATGGGCAGGGACCGGTGACAGAGATTTTGAAGGACTGATGTGGACAGTCACTGATTGCACTGCGTATGATCTATGGGCTGAAAAGCTATCAGTGAGGTTGACATGTAGTTATATATACTTTATATAGCTGTTCATGGTTAAGACACCCAAGTAAGTAACTGTGCTCTGAAAGCAGGGGCCACTGCTAAAGGTATTTAACTATGGTTGACATGGTACATACTGGGCTACCTGCACTGCTTTCCAATGTAACTGCAAAGACTTTATCTGCCAGGCAAACAACCCCTCTAGTTCCCATGGAACTTTGCCGAAATCTTGTTATAATCATAAAGTTGTATTTGTTGTTCACCCTAAGCTAGAACAATGAAATACGGGCTGAGCCAGGACTAGGAGAGAGGCTGCTGGGAGAGGCTATAGGGGCTGTGTGTGGCTGCATGAGCAGCAGAGCAGCAGGAGTCCCCAGGGCAGCAAGGGACTCTGGGAACAACACACGCAACTGCAGTCCACAGATCAGAAAGAGTGACTGCCCCAAGCAGTCCAGGAGGAACCCACATCTCCCCACCCGCCTGTCTTCAGCAAACTTCCTTACCAGCCCATGACACTTTGCCCTTACTGGAAGCCCTGTTTGTTAACAGCCCTGAGAAAAAACTCAGAAGTATCCTTGTAAGGCTACCAACAGTCTCTTTCTGAAAATGAAATTATTTTCTCTGAGGAAAAGATGTAAATAAAACTAGCATGTCCCTGACCTGAAGGAGGTGGTGTTTTGTGTTCTTTCCTTTTTCTATTGTGTATGTGCCCATATGCATGTGTGTATGTGCAAGGTATGTGCAAGTGTGTGTGTATGTGCATGTGCTTGTGTGCATGCAAGTGATATGTGTGTAAGTTCATGTGTGTATGTGTACATGTGTGTGCATGTGTGCATTCTTGAGTGTGCATGTATTGTACATGTGCATGTGTGTGCATATGTATGTGTGTGTGTGCATGTGCATGTGTGTGTATGTGTTACACTTGTATGGGCATGCTCTTGCAGGCCCCAAGGTGATGTTAGGAATCATCTTTGATCACTCTTCCTCCTTATTCACTGAGACAGGGTCTCTCAATCAATCCCCGAGTCCACCCACACAGCTAGTGTCACCAGCCAGCCTGCTATGAGGAGCCACAGTTTCTGTCTCTGGAAATACAGGTGAGCCTACTCAGTTTTTCTTCATGGTGGCATGGCAAGCACTTTAACCACTGATCAGTCTCCTCAGCGCTGATCTGTGCTCTGTGTCTTCAAATAGACTCTCGACATTATAGTGAGACACCCAATGTGTAGTATAGTTTGTTGGGTTGTAAGACACCTCTAGGTAGCAAGGGTCATCTGAGGTATATCAGTATACATAGAAGATGTAAGAGGCACCTGCATGGGATTAAACAGCCAGCTTGACTTGAGGAGGAGCCAATCAAGGGCCAGGGGGAATACTGACCTGGGACTTTCTCTAAATTTTCCTAGGAAAGTGATGCAGGAGAGTTTGATGGGAGCTTCACTTTGGTCGGCCACTGTATCCAAAGTACTTAAAATATTCTCCTTCCTAATAGTCTTTCTGTAATTCTTTGAATGTGGTCACTGCTCTCATTTTACAGACTTCATCTTGGACGATGAATAAGACACATATCCGTAGTCACACAAATAGCAGGGTGTAAACTGAGACCAAGATGACCCCAGTCTGGCTGGACTAGGTAGAAAGTACAATTTGGTAGCAGCAGAAGAGACAGACAAGAAGGGAGACACCACTTTTCTGTGTTCCATCACTGTGTGACAGTCACAAGGCCGGGTTCTCTCTGACACGTAGAGCCCCAACACAAACCAGCCATGGTGACTTATGCTTGGGAGGCTGGGCTAATCTAGGCTACAGTGAATTTCGGGCCAGCCTAGGCTATAGAGACACAGTCTCAAAACAAATAAACGCCAATGTTTAACGGCTCTAGAACAATTTATACCCATATAAGCTCAGAAGGATATTTGTTTGAAGGAATCTGTTTTGTGAGGAAAAGCTTAGGCCATCGCTGTGGAGATCTAGTTCCAAGTTCATTGGAAAGCTCAGTGTGGGGGGCAGTGAGGACAGGGCTCGAAGCCGAGAGGCACGTAGACCCTGCACGCTGGGGAAATGAGCACGCTGCAGGCATTGATGAAGAAGAGAGTGTCTGGTTTCCAGACAGTGTCACACTGATGTGAACTTACTGCTTCATAATATCCCCCTTATGTTTTATTTTCTGGCGAAGATTGAAAACTATGACTGTCTTGGTGAGTCACATGTACTCACCCGGGAGAGATGTGCTACATGGCTCACACCACTCTTCTAGCACATTCTGCCCTCCTTGTGCTCCTGGCAGTACTGTGTGGAGTGTCTCAGCCCCATGCTCCACATCCCAGCTTCCCCTGGTTACCTTGGAAAAGCACTACCAAAGCAAGCACATACCGAACACTTATCCCGCCATTTCCTCCCAAGCTTGAATGCTGTAGCTAGTTAATATTTTTGATTTTACAGCGAAGTGGCAGAATGATATTTTCCTACAAGGGATGGGGCAAAAATAAAAAAACAAAAGAAAGGAAGGAAGGAAGCACTAGGACACAGCTTCGCATTTCTGAGACAGTTACACAATCCATGGTGAGTTAGAGACACCCCAGCAGTTGCAGGATTTGAACCTCTCACCGTGGCCAGAGAGCATCTTGTCATCTTCCTACTTGTTGCATAGAGCCTTTTGCAAAGTAGGGACTCAGATTCTTAATGTCTTACCCATTATTAAAAGAGTTTTTGAACTCTTCTGTCTCTCACTCATTCAATGAGACTGTGTGTGTGTGTGTGTGTGTGTGTGTGTGTGTGTGTGTGTGTGTGTGTGCATGTGTTAGGGGGTGTACATATGAAAACCAGTGGTCAATATTTGTGTGTCGTCTTCAGTTTTTCCTCTTATTTTTAAAAATCAATCCTTGTTTATTTGTATTTATTTGTGTGTGTGTGTGTGTGTGTGTGTGTGTGTGTGTGTGTGTGAAAACTAGAGGTCAATGTTTATGTGTCTTCTTCAGTTCTAGTTGTTTGTATTTATTTATTTGTGTGTATGTGTGTGTGTGTGTGTGTGTGTGTGTGTTCTCATGGGCATGTCTCTCTTGTGAAGGGCAGAGGACGACCATCGAAAGTTAGTTCTCTCGTATCTGTGTGTGTCCTGAGACTCAAGCTCAGGTTTGTGAGGCATGGTGGCAGGCACTGCTACCACACTGACTGTCTGACTAGCCTTCTCAAGCTTATTTATTAACTAATTAGTTAATTAATTAATTTAGAGAAAAGGTGTTTTGCTGAACCCAGAGCTGTCCAGTTCAGTTAGACTGAAATTCCAGTAGGCTCAGGAATTCTGTCTACCTCCCTCACGCTGGGATTGCAGGTGTGCACCACCATGGATGCTCAGCTTTGTATGTGGGTCCTGGGGGACTGAGCACACAGGTCCCTGTACATGAGCAGCAAGCACCTCACTGATTGAATCAACTCACCAGCTCCTATACACACATTTGCCCACATGCATCACTGATCACTCTGGGGATGCAGCCACAGGGCTAATATTCCCATCCTTTCTCTAGGAGGTGGGTTCACACTATGTGTTTTATTATGTTTGAAAGACTGAGCACTAATGGAGAATATTTTTTAATGTACCAAACAGATTCCATTTGAAGTTATAGACAACTGTTTTCAGTCATGGAGAAACGGCTATAGAATAGTAGCTTAATGTTGCAAAAGGACAGATCATACTGGAAAGGATGGAAACGCAATGCAGCTGGAGATGCTGTGATAAAATCTGACTACTTAGCATGTGTAACATTTGTATATGAAATCTCATTGGAATGAAAACATTGGCTCATCAAAAGCCAGACTTATGAAAATGAAAGAAAGGACCAGAGAATAGGGAAAAGTTTTCAAAAATCTGCTGAAGAACTTGTAACAAGTGTAGATAAAGAATTTCTTCTGAGTCTGGGGAGGTGGCTTATGGGTAGAGTGTTTGTCAAAATGAGGACTTCCGTTACACTCATCACTCACATGAAAGCTAGTCTCAGCAGTGCAGGTCTACAACACCAGGGCTGGGAGGCGGGGGCAGTGCACCCTCCCACTCTAGCGAAACTGGTGAGCTCTGTCCTAAAACATAAGGTGGAAAGTAACAGGGGAAGACCCCTGACATCCACCAGTGGCCTCCACATACACAAACACAAGTATGTCACCCACACACGTGTGCACATATGCTTATAACACACACACACACACACACACACACAGAGACAGACAGAGAGAGAGAGAGAGAGAGAGAGAGAGAGAGAGAGAGAGAGAGAGAGAGAGAGATTCAACTCAACATCTTTGAAGAATTAGCTCAATTTATAAAAATGGACAGAAGATGTAACCAAATAGAAAAGAAAATGTTAGAATAGCCAAAAAGCAAATGAAAAGGGTTTCATTGGTCATGGAAAAACCCAAAATGTCAACTACACTCTAAGTATCTTTCCCACTAGGGAAACTAAATTAAAGACAAAAATTGAACATTGCTCTGGGAGTAACAGAAGTCTGTTGTCCCTTGTAAGAATGGTAAAAGGGACAGAAATCTTTTCAAAAGCCAATTGTGTTTTTCCTTCGTGCTGGGAATCAACCACAGGACCATGTACAGGCTCAACCAACTAGGTTTCTGCTACTGAGCCATCTATCCAGTACTTTTGGGGGCGGGGTGGGGAAGGAAACACAAAATACATTTTGTTCTTGAATTTGTTGGCCAATTTTTAAAATTTTCATATTTGGAAAGGAAGAACAATCACATGAGTTTACACATATAATTCCTAAGGACTCCTTCAAAAAGGAAGCCTGTATGAGAGCTGGCAAGATGGCGCAGCAGACAAGAGCGACTGGGACCTGAGTTTGATCCCTGGATCCACATGGTGGGAAAGGAGTGAGTCCCGAGAGTTGTCTTCTTTGTCCCCACATGTACACTATGGCACCTGTGAACTCTCCTGCCATATAAATGAATTTTAAAGGATTGCATCAGCTCAGAAATGAATTCAGCAAGGTCATAGGCATAGAGATGCCCACGACCATCTTGAAAACGAAGAGTCCATTATATACTCACTTAAATCGAGACACTAGTCCAAGGGGTACGTCCCCATGAAAAACTGTACCTACCAGGAAAGTGGGTCAGAGGGGAGGACATCCTATTGAGACTTTAGGTGTGAGAAGCCTGGGAGAATGAGGAAATAGAAGGATCCAGTGGGTCCTGGAAAACTACAGGCGAGTCTGGGCCCTGGGGTCCTCTGCAAACTATGGCAATAGCCAAGGAAAATATAGGCAGTAAACCTCGAACCCCTACCCGGACTAGCCGATGGACAGGACATTCTCCACTGTTGAGTGGAGAAGGAGATCTGACTTTCACACAAACTCTGGTGCCCCATATTTGAACATGTCCCTTGGATGGGGAGGCCTGGTGGCACTCAGAGGAAGGATAATAGGTCACCAAGGAGAGACTTGATACCCTATGAGCATATACAGGGGGAGGAGGTCCCCCTCAGACACAGACATAGGGGAAGGAAGTAGGGGGGAAGTGGGAGGAAGGGAGGAATGGGAGGATACAAGGGATGGGCTAACAACTGAGATGTAATATGAATAAATTAATAAAAAACACATAAAAACAAAAAGAAAAAAAAAAAAGGAAAGAAAACGAAGAGTCAGGTTGGTGCCCTGTGACTCGCTTCACAATTTCAGAGCTCTTTGCAAAAAGACAGGCATCTAACTCAATTTACAGCTGACTGATTTTCTTCTTTCTTTCTTTCGTTTTTTAAAAACAGATTTTATGTGTGTGTCTGGGTGTGGGTATGGGGCCGTGAGGACAGAACCTGCAGAGTTCAGAGGCACTAGGAGGCCCTTTGGTTAGAGTGAGAGGCACATATGAGCTGTCAACATGGGTGCCGGGAACTGAACCCAGGCCCACTGCAAAGGACTGATGTGTCATCTCCCAGCCCCTTTGATTGGCCCGTTTTTGTCCAACAGTGCCAAGACACAGCAGCAGCAAGAAAATTTTGAACTCGTGTTGCTGGGACAGCCAAATAGCCCACCTGAAAGAATGGAGCTGGGCTCCTAAATCTCAACCACAAAACTAGTTCAAAATGGACCACACAGCTCAAGGGAACACATAATATAAGGGGACTTCAGACGAGGCAAGGGGTTCCCTGAGATTCCCCAGCATGACATCACAAGACGCCAAATGATGAGAATAAGTTTCAGAAGGATGTTTACCATATACTTTTCAAATAAACCTTAAAAACATTCAAGAAAAAGAGTGAGTCTTACAAATGGACTCATGACTGTAACTATGAGCCCCAGTGTTCAAGGAGAGGGAAGGGAGTCAGGGGCTAAATAAAAGGCTTAAACAGTGTCTGCAAAGTTACTTCTAGGGGGAAGAATGTTCTCTGAAACAAATAGGGCATAATGTTAATATCTGATAGAAGCAAGCGCAACAGTTTACAGTTTGGCAAATTACATTCTTAAAAGAACAACGAATGTATCCTTATCATGAGCCTTCACTGCCAAGGCAGCACAGGGTAGAGTGAAAGTGGATGAGACTGGCACCAGCTTGAATCTGCCCCCCCCCCCCAGGAAGTACGGAGGAGATGGCTCTGGGATGAAATGCACGGTATCGGCCCACTTACGACTGCTTTGATTCCAAAACTGGAGTTCAAAGTGAGTGCCCTTAGAACGATTACTGGAATTTTCCATTTGCTCGTAGTCTATGCAAAAAGCCTGCGGCACGTGTTTATTTTTCTCTTTGCTCCTAAATTTGTTTTCACCAAACTTTCCCAAGCTTAGCCTCTTCCTTTTGGTGTTTTCTTTTCCCTAGATCTGTAATCCGTTTCAAACAACTATAGAGCACTGGTGTTCCTCTGCTCATAACTCAAGCGGCACATGTCTTTAGCTCAGTTTCCGCTGTCATCCTCACCCCGGGTCGGGTGCCTGCATCTTCCCTCGTCTCAAGGGCAGAATAAGCTCCCAGAAGCTGACAAGCTACAGCTGCTATGAAGAAGAGGCACTCTTACTTGGGACCAGTGGGCTACTGTAGACAAATCATTGGAAGTGGTGGCCTCCCTTCTTACAAGCTTCCATGGTGAAGAAAGTCAGGAAGGGAAAGGGGCTGACATCTACTGAATGCTCAGTGCTAGAACGGACCACTCAGGTGGGAGAGGCCTTTCTGCGTTGTTACCTAGGTCTCCTGTCGCAGAGCCCTCGAGGCTAATTGCTTAAGTCATAGGGGACACAAAAGAAAAGCCTTCCTTCATATTCTCGCTCTTCTCTCTTCTCTCTTCTCTCTCTCTTATTTTTCAAGACAGGGTTTCTCTATGTAGCCTTGGCTATCCGGGAACTAGTTCTGTAGACTGGGCTAGCTTTGAATTCACAGAGATCTGCCTGCCTCTGCCTCGCAGGTGCTAGAATTAAAAGCATGCACCACCACTCCCTGATATTTTATTTATTATCTATCTATCTATCTATCTATCTATCTATCTATCTATCTATCTATCTATCATCTGTCTATCATCTATCTGTCTGTCTATCATCTGTCTCTCTATTTGTCTATCTATCTATCTATCTATCTATCTATCTATCTATCTATTATTTTTAACCAATATAAGTGAGATAAGTAACTATTTACTATAGATCTTAGTCCCTGGCTCCTGATCAAGAAAAGAAGACTAAACATTGTTTTGTTTCCCTTTTCCTTATTTTATTTTTAATTTACTTTTACTATATATTTTATTTTTGATTTTTGATTTTATATATTGCTTATGTAATTGTATTTTCTTTATTTTGATTATATAGCTCATATATAATCACATCATTTATCCCCTCCTTTTCTTCCCTCCAGACCCTTCCATATACCCATCCTTGCTGTCTTTCAAATTCATGGCCTCTTTTCTCATTAATTGTTGTTACATAGTACTGTTAGGTCCAAAGTGGGCTCCCAAGCCACCAAAGGACAGTGCCACTGACAATGTTGTAAATGACAGTCTGGGCTCAGTGCAGGCTTGGCTCTGGCTGGGCCAACAGAAGGGCTGCTACTAGATAAACAAAACCTAAACATCAGCATTGCTCAGAAACTTGTGAAGCAGGTTTCTGTTTGTCAGGGAGACAACAGACTGCTTCCCTATCAGCCTCTTCAGCCTAATTTCTAACACAACACCTGCAATGCATACCAAAACCCCCACACTAGCTCCCAGGCTCTTCTGGTCCAGAATCCACCACCAACACCCTGCTCTTCCCAGAAGACTATCTTTCCCGCTCTCAGTATGCCTTAGCTGCCTATGGTTCTTTATGTAGCACTGAGGCCTCATGGGCTTTTCCCGGGCCACTTGGGCATCTCTGTTGTTGTACTTTCTCTTGTTGGTGAGACTATCCTGGTGTAGCCTCTGACATTTCTGGAAGACGCAACCTCACATCAGATTCCCTGTCCCTCAGGCTCTTACATTTCTGCCACTTTATTAGTGACCTACAGAAGATAATGACCCACAGATCTTTAGTTATCAATAAAGATATTGATCAACCAAAAAAATATTACCCATATGTGTACCCTATCCACATTACTTCTACTCCCAAACAAGAGCACCGATGTGATTACTGAGGATCTTCCACAGGCAGAGTGTGTTCTCCAATAGCATGCAAAGCAGTTTTGTTGCAGTGATAATCCTCTATGGGAAAGCAAATCTTACCTTGTGCCAACAGAAAAGTGGGAAGAGGAAGAAAACAACACACACAAACTCGTACTGTTGAAGAGGCCAGACAGAGTCACACCCAGCTCTGGCTCTCAGCAACTATAGCATACCCTTTAACACACATCACTTCCTCCTTCTCTGTGGGCGCCAGGATGTTGGGTCATTCTTCCCCATAATCTATTGGAAATTCTATTCATTGTATTTATACTCAAAGTTGGGTGATATCTGTGTCCTCAAAATCAGTCTAATTTCTGAAGCATGATACTGACAAAGACACATACACACACTACAATATATATACTATATGTAATATCATATATAAGATATAATATATGATATAGTGTGTGTATTGAACTATATAATATATAGTATGTATACTATATATTCTTTCTATATATAATATTGAAGTGTAGTATATATTTTATATGTGTGTGCATGTGTATATGTGTGTGTGTGCATGCATGTGTGCGTGTGTGTATGTGTGTGGCAGAAACAACATCTGTTGTTAAACCAGAAGACTACTCAAACGCTGCTCAGATAGCCATGTGCCCCAAGAGCCAAGCCCCTCCTGGGGAATAGAGACATACCTGGATAGGGTCCTGTGTCAGTCTCATGGGCCCAATGCGTACCTCCGCAGAAGACACCTGCTAAATAAAGGACAGCACGTGAGAAGTGTCAACTCTTCAGGATACAGACTGCTAAATCATTCCTTACCCAGCAGAGCACATCATGCCACTGCAGAAGTGATAGAAGAACGAACCTAAGTTGCTGACCTGGAGACAAGTTAGGAAGCATCTTATGCCTGTCCGACCCGCTTATACACTGCATGCACTGGGAGTATCTATAAGGCTGTGTCTCCAACGGTAAGGAGTGGGGCTTTGGATGGCTTTTACTTCAGTCCTGAGACTTTTATAATAAGCACGAGTTGTTTTATTGGTGAAATCAATTTGATGATCACTTACTGAGCACCTACTATGTACCAGCACATCATTGTTACAGCTATGCTCTGGTACTATACCTACTGATACTCTGAAATTTCAAGAGAGAGCAGGACATGTTGGAACACATCTACCGATTGAGAGCTGCCTCCATACTCACACCTTTACTTTTTTAGGATTTAGCATGAGGAATAAACAGCTAATTCCCTCACCCGTGTGTGCTGGAGAAACTGCCTCCATCTAAGTGTATTTCCTCAAGGAGACACAGGGACACCACACCAGGACCACCAGAGCTAACCTGTACCCAGGCTCCTTAGGTGAGACTAGAGCTCTCAGCTGCTCACCGGCCCACACTATTTCATCGCCCTTGGCTGCAGCGGAGAGTAAATCCGGAGTTGCCTTTACTTTTAACCTCTTTACTCTCGGATTTCTAAAAATGTCTTCTTTCCAAGTGAATGTGGCTGAAGGTCTCTGCCTCACATCATGGATCCATCTTTGCTCTCCTCTAAGTGGCTGCGATGGCTTGCCACCTGAAAGCTTATCCTGCTTGAAACATACAGCTCCTTGTCTGTCTAAAGGAGCATCAGAATTCATGTGACCAAGGACATGGCCATGACCCAGAGCTAAAGGAGGCTTGGCCCATTAAAAAATGACAAGAAAATTACAACTTTCTGTGCTGAGGGTGTAGTAAGTTGGTGGAAATCCAGGATGCAGAAGGTGTTATGGGTCTAGTATTATACAAATGGGCATAGCAACTGAGGGCTATCCTCAGCTACTTCAGCTTGAGAACAGCCTGGGGTACATGGTGGGTGGCGGGGGTGGCTCCTGCCTCAAAACCCAAAACTAAATAACAACAACAAAAACTCCAAGGTAGAATTATAAATTATACTTTGGAAGATCCAAAATACCACCCCAGCCCTTCCTCCTTTCCCCATACTTATCTCTGGGCTCTTAAGCTGTCACTTCCGTCCCAGGGTCCCTACTCTTTTCTCTGTAGGGTGGGTTTTCCACCTCGCTTCAGACCTCACTGTCAGGAAATAAGTTTGGTAGAAGTCCAAAGCCCAGGAGATGACTCTGCAGGCAGATGACCTCACCCACAAGCCTAGTGACCTGAGTCTGGTCCCCAGAACTAAAATACAGGAAGAAAGAGAGAACCCCTTTACAAAGTCCTTCTCTGACCTCACATATGTACTGTGGAATTCACCATGAGTGGGTACACACACACACACACACACACACACACACACACACACACACACACACTTAAATGTAATCAAAATAGAGTATCAAAGGAATAAAATAAAAAAGGCTTGTTTTGGGAGGGTGCCCGCAGGAAGGACTCAAACTGCACCCCACAAAAGAGAATTCGCCACTATTTGATGCATTTCCTTATATACTTGGCACGTCCCCATCAGGCACACGTGTGACCATGTTATCCTACCTCAGTGGTGGGAGGCAGCTGGTTTAAATTCTACCGGGAGGCCACATGATGACCATGAACATGCCCATGTTTCTGTCCTAGAGGTGCGCTAAGGTGTTGCCTTTACAGGAGACCAAACAATCACCATTGGTGGACAGCACCATTTTAAAGGTGTTGCTCATGCCTAAAAGACAGGAGAGACCACGGTTTCCTCATTCACCCACACGGTCCACGCCCACATCTACACTTTGGCCTCTGCATGAACCAACATGGCAGGAATCCATGCTGTGAATTTCAGTAAGAGAAATGCAGAGCAAGGTCCTGTCCCAGGTTTCTAACTGTCCCTAACCTATCTCCTTCCTGCCCCTTGTCAATATGTCCCCACCCACATCCGTTACTTAACCTCTAGCTTGTGTGCCTCAGTTTACCAGATCCTCTAGCCCCGACCCACACTTTGTTTCATGTTTCTTGTCTAGCTTTTTTTTCCCCTTAGTCTACGCACTGTCTCATCTGATCTTAGTCTCAATACCCAAAAGAGGTCAGCTGTCACACCAGAACCTGGCAGTTGTCCTTGCTGGCTCTTTGGGGTGTCCTAAGCAATGGACACTAAAGGACAGCTGTACTTATTTTGCAAGGCTCTGTTTCAGAATTCACCAGTTCATCACACAAATACAGAGGCCTGTGTGGCCGAGCTAAACCTCTACTTCAAAGAGTAAATCTGAGCAACTGCAGATATACAGGTAGGTGTACAAGTTGGCTCTACCTACGGGAGCTGAGCACCTCTACCAGGGGCAGAAAAGCCAAACCAGGGATAGGGCCATAGGCCACAAAATGCTACTGCCCAGGATGAAGGAAGGATGGAGCCCAAGGGTGATGAGATAAAATTCTAGACCACTTCAATCACATTGCTTCCCAATCACTCAATGAGAACCGTATGTACTTACTCACAGCACACACCATTTGCTGTGTCAGACATGTGTGTGCATGTGTGTGCAAATGAGAATACACCCATAACTACATGTTTGTCAGCAGGGCCATAACTTCCCAGCAGGTGAGCCAGTCTCTAGGGTGGATAATAAAGAGTCTTACTTTTAATATTTGCTGATTTCACCATTCTCAACCTTGTTATAGAGCTTGGCTATTCTGGCATAAACAGAGAGACCCCTAGATGCTTGCTGCACCTGGGGATGTGCTGTTCATCCCATGAGGGCTGGTGAGGGCTGGTGAGTGGCGAGCTCCTTCAGTTTTATTGATCGGCAAACATCCGTTGCCTGTTTCCATTTGAATTCTGCCCAAGAGATAGGCTTCCTTAGACTTCGCAGCTGAGACAAAAAAGATAATTTGGTTTGGGGGAGATTAAAGAAGCATTCGCGAAGGCAGGCAAGCTGTGAAGAAAAGAAAGGAGAGGGTAGGCTGAGGAGAGTCTAGTCACGGAACAGCCTACGCACAGGCAGGAAGGCAGAGGCACCCCCCCGGGGGAGGGACACAGTGTTCAGAGTGGCTGCATTATCATATGTGAAGGCGAAAGCCGTGGGTGGGGGAGACCCCAAGGAGGAACCTTTTCATTGTGGAGGCACCAGTCACCACAGAGTAGGATTCCAAGTCACCATGATCATGTGTGTGATGAGGAAAACCAAACATTTGGCTTGCCCACTTCCTGAATAGACAAGAGCTGAGATCTCACAAAAGGACACAAACCAAAATATTCCTTGGAGTGGGAACTAAATGGGGGGAAAAAAAAACATCACGGCGACCAAGATGAAAGAAGGCAGGGAGGAAAGACACACAGCCTGGCTTCCCTTCGATAGACATGAACTCAGCACGTTGCCTGGTAGTGCAGCATGGGTATGCGAGAGACAGCACAGTTGTTCAGGCTTGCTGGTTCACCGATTGTAGTGCTACCTTCTCTGGTACTGTTCGTCACAACCCTCAGTGATTTATGCTTCTGGAAACTTAAGTGAGTAGCTTGGCATTGACTTTTACAGCTGTCCTCAGACCAGAAGGAAGCTGAGCTTCAGGGGCAAAAGCCCCTTTCCACCTCCCGAGCCCCAGCAGTTTGTTCGTCCTTTTGTTCTGCCCTTTTTTTGGTTCTGATGTTAAATAGCATTTACTCATCTCAAGATGCCCTTGGAACACCATCCGTCCTCATGCCAACCTGGGTCATATCCTTCTGCCTCTGTTTTATGGATGGAGCCCATCTGCCCTCCAGCTTCCAGGCTGTCCCCGGCACTGAGCCATGTGGTGACACCAGGGTGGGCCTGGGAAGCCATCTCTCAATGTGGAAACCCCATTTCACCTTGAATAACTCTTTGTGATAACTATGTTCACCACCACCACACCACTCACACATACACACACACACACACACACACACACACACACACACACACACACCCTCTACTTCCCTCTGTCCCTTCAACCATGGCCTACCCGCTGACTCTGCCATCACACCAGCCTCTAACACACTGGTTGCGCGCTCCAGTACCCCCTGGCAAGTCTGATACACTCCTCACACCTCGGAGCCCAAGAGGTCAATGGGAAGCCCGTGATTCCATTCCCTTCTCACGTCTGTCTCTGGCCTAGGTGTTCTGGATCTGCTCTTCATACGTCAATGAAGCAATTCCTGGCTCCAACTCTATAGGAAGGGACTCCAAGGACAGGGCCCCAACAACAGTGCATTTCATCTCTGTGAGTGCAGGAAGGTTAAGAGGCTGGAATCTCCTCTGCTGAGAAGACATGTCTGCCCCAGAGGTCCTGCCTCTTCTGCAGACTTCATTACACATACACCACGTGACAAGGACCAATAGTCATTGTGTGGAAGCTCCAAAACCTACCCAGCAGTCAGTGGCTGGACCTGCGTGTGGGCACTCTTCCAAAGTACAGGTTGCTTATTTGTCAGGAAAGAAGAAGATACTTGAAGAGTTAGCCACATAAAACAATGTTCCTAAATTATAGCAAGGTGAATACAGGTTCTTTATAGTCTATTCTTTCCTTCACAGATACAGGAGGAAGGTGAGTCAAAGCCAAGGACTGTGATAGGCAATATTCTTGTTTTAGGCTTCGGGTGTTAACTTTCATAATTAACTTTCATAGTATATTTTGTCACATGGACATAAATACAGAAATGTCTTCTCATCAAAAGATATATTCATTAGAAAGATTAACCAATTTGACTTTAAAGTTGTAACTTCTATTCACCAAAAACAATTTTTGAAAAAGGCAAAAGGAGGTAGTCCCTGGAGAGATAAAACATAAAATATATAAGGCCAACAAACATTAGTAACCAGAACATATATTTAAAAGATTTAAAAATATAAATTAAAAAGGCAACCAAGAAGACTATCAGACAAAAGAGTTGGAAAAAATTTCCACAAGAAGAATGCAAGTATAACAAGGTGCCTCATCAGTAGCCAGGCAAAGGGAAGATTTTCAACCATAATGTGATACAATTTTACACCTAAATGTTTCAATATACAGATTAGTTAGGATGGCAAACAACTACCCACAGGCAGACGGCAGACCTCACAGCCAAGCCTGCGCAGTGTTGATAGATGTGTAAACTGCTCCAGACACCTGGATAAAACAGTTGAAGGTTTCTAGGGAGGGTTAAGAGGTGCTTACCCTACAGCTCAGCAGCCTACAGTCTGGCCTTCTCAGGAAGAGTCGGCTCAGGGGACACCAAGATCCATTTACAAGATCATTAGAATCAGCGTTAGTTACAGAAACATTTACATTCAGCCTGATTCACAATCTATTAACATTTAGATACTCTAAATGTTTAGTACACATCTAAACGCTTAAAACCATAGCAAATATAGCTTAAGACAACAATATGATGATTCAAATAGATGCTGAGGTGTTCTCGGTGAAGGCAGATGGCTTTACAGGAAGATGATGGAGGAAGGGACAGGTATGTCACCAAACAGGGACTTCTCAAGTATGTACATTTAAAGTAGTATATAGTAAGTTTTCAGCTGGTAAATCACATACTTTCTGATTATATAGCTTAAGCATTACAAAATATGCTACATTTCATTAGATGAACTTCTTTTTGATCTGGGAGTTAACATTAACTATTCAACACTATATAAATATTCTACATGTACTATTTTGCTTCCTAGTCAAGCCTTCTTTCAATACAATAAGATACTATTTTAAAAATACAGATAGCAGCTGGGCGGTGGTGGCGCATGCCTTTAATCTCAGCACTTGGGAGGCAGAGGCAGGTGGATCGCTGTGAGTTCGAGACTAGCCTGGTCTATAAAGCAAGTCCAGGATAGTCAAGGCCACACAGAGAAACCCTGTCTCAAAAAAAAAAAAAAAAATAAAAAATAAAAAAAGAATACAGTTAGTTTCTCTGAAACTAGGTAAAATAAGATAAGAGAAAACTTGGCTGAGATTCCAGGGCTTTGCTAGAGACATGTGAGCACTCTTTGCCTTCATTAGATATGGGGGGAGTGTGGGGGCTGAAGCGCCTCCACATACATCATCTCGTGTGATGGTTACAACCGTCCCATCATGGGCCCCTTGTCATAGCTGAAGCAATTCAAGCTGCAGGAGGGATGGGTGACTCATCCCAAGGGGTGTAGCTGAGATTGCGATCCAAGCTTGCCTTAATGGGAAGGCTGTGCTCTTAGCTGTGGATTTACCGAGATTTCAGTTTGTTCCAGAATAATCTCTAGATGGGAGATATATATATATATATATATATATATATATATATATATATATATATATATATATCTGAAAAAATTGCAAGGTGATTCATCAATGAGATGCAAAAGACTGGCTGAGAAAACACCAAGTTTGGGAAACATAGCTTCAACAGTTCAGTACCGGACATTTGCCACCAAGAGCACCACCGTGAGACAGAGCTGCTGGGGCAAGGGAGGAGGTAACGCCCCCCAGCCACACCCTGTCACCTCTCCATTCCCTACTGTCGCTGCTCTTTCTCAAGGAATGAGACTGCTTGAAATAATTCAAATGCTAGTCGCATCCACCCATACTGTTCTGACTGCGGTAGCTGGCCCTGTAAACAGCCACTCACTGACTGACTGGCTCTCCAGGGCATTGTAAGTCGCCTGGGCAGCTGGCACTCCCGTGCCCTGCATCACCTGGCTGCTATAAGCCCCTGCAGGCAGCTGATAAAGCAGTCAAGAGCAGTTTATAACGTGAGAAGAAGCTGGGAGACCCACTTTGCAACCTGAGTTTGTGAAATCCTAGGTTTTAAGAAATTACCTCTTCAGAGTTTCTCACGCAAACTTTGCTTCTAGTGTGCGATGCTGAGTAAGCTAAACCATTCTCCTTGGCTTTTCTCAATCAACACTTTTGGAAATATACTCGAGGGTGCTGCCTCTGAGTTAAGCAGCATTAAGTACACCACAGTGGACACGCTGGGGACACGTACTTTTCTGGGGGAACTCAAAGATGCTAGATCCCTGATGCAAAGAGGAATATTTCTCATGTTTATTCTAGCTTATGTTTTCATTTAAAATCTTTGGGTTAAGTTTAAGCTTTTTAAAAAGTTAGATTTGAGAATCGAGACACAATACAAATATGTAGGAATTGGTGAGGCCTTCTCTGGACTGTGATTTCCTTTTGGGTGTATTTTGCTAAGTGAAACTTGTTTAGTTTTTTGCTAACTAATTTTTTTTTTCTTAAAATAAAGACTTTTTCACAATGGTGGGGGGAGGGAAAGAAATGAGATTGTTGCTCCTGTGAGTCCTGGTGAGTGATGGGAGAAGAGGCTGCAGTATCCCACAGGCCTTAAAAAAAAATCTCATCAGTGCTGGGGCAGTAAAAAGATACCCACTGAAGTCACCCAGATGCCACTTTGGCTAAACGTCAGAAACTTGGCCAGCGTGGTCTGATGGAGGAGCCATTTCCCATACGAATATCCAATGAAAAATAAACCATTCCTACAGCACAGCCATGCCATCTACTGCACGAGAAAAGAAGCCAGCTTGATAATGCATTAGAACGGAGATGAAAAGTCTAGATTATTAACCATGAAATGGCAAGTGCCTAAGGGAAGGCGGCACAAGTGCCTTGGTGAGTCAACTTCTGAGGAGGAAGGGTAGACCCAAGCCCTGTGATGTGACAGAAAGCTGTTTGTTGTACACACAGACACCGAGCGTCCATGGATGCATCAGTTCTTTCCCAGAGTCCCTAGGGTGAGTGTGAAGACAAGCTCAGGTCAAGATTCCAAACAGCAAACTCAGAGGCTGACCTACACAGCGGAGGGAGTCAAAGGCGATGGCTACTACGTGACATCTCTCCTCCAACTTCCTTTCTTTTTATCAGGGACACCGCTGCTCATAGACATGGCTGGATGACTCCAAGCTTGTAGCATCGCCCTGTGTATCAGAGAGTAAAAAAAAGAACAGTCCACTTCTGAGCACTTGAGATCCAATGACTCAGAAAACCTGAGTATTAGATTCTGGTCTTTTCCTCTGTCCTGCCATCCTCCAGTGATGCTCTCCTTTCTTCCGAACACTAACTGAAGTGGAGAGAGGCTGCGAGGAATGAAATCCGAGTCAGCCCTTCTCGCTCCGTGGCTAGTAGCTCTGGTAAACAGAGTTGATGGGCAAGGAGTGAAACCATCTGCTAAAAATGAGGTTGGAGATTTCCTGTGGATTTCAATTACCCATGCTGCCTCTGTCCTCACTGTTACCATTGATAAGTTGGGGCTGCCTTGGAGAGGCAAGAGTGAAATGCCTTCCATGACTGGCTGCAAGATCACCTCACAGGAAGCACTCGGTGACTCTGAAACAGCACTGGACTTTGGGTCACATCTGGTTCCCTGCTGAGAATCCAACCACGCTTAATTTCTGCACTCATGCAGGGATGAACCAGAGCCCACAGCCGGTCCAGGTGGACACCAGGGGTGATGAATGTGTATGCAGTGCTGGATCCCATGGAAACATTAATTTATTGACATGAATCTTATTTTTTTTTTTAAAAAAAATAGCCCTTGTGAAATCGTCTACAAAATGCAAATGCCTGCTTTTTTGAAAAGTAATTTTTCTTGCTTAGCCAAAGTGACCATATTTCCACACATTTACAGACACATCCTAAAGGCATAAAACCTAACTGAACAGCTAAGTCCTCAACAATTGTGGCAACTTAGAAAAAATGACAGAAACACCTGCCCCCCCAATCTGCAGTCATTCTCCTGGGGGGGTCCCCAGGGATGAAAACCCAGTGTGCAGCCACTCTCCCTGAGGTAACACAGATGGAAGGCAATACCTCATCATGCCTTAATCATGTGAAGCCACAAGACAATTCCCATTATCTTATTGCTTCCTCCCTAGTAGTTTAAGGAGGTCAGGAGGAGGATGTGGGAATGCCATCAATGACTGTTTACAGTCAGTACCAGAGCTGAGGAAAGGCTCCAGATGACAGTACCTGCCCCACCTCCCAGAATCCCGAGGAACTGGAACTGGGGTGCAGAATGAATACACTTGCTGATGGAGAACAAACAAACTCAGAAAGCTCCCAAAGTACAGCCAAGGGGGAGAGCGAGTCCCACGAGACCACTTTCTGTTTGACCAAAGTAACATTACTCTTTTTAAATGGTTCCAGTTTGCAGCCAGTCGTGCTTAGATCCATTGAGATCTCTTGGCAGGAAGACAGGCTGGCTATGTGCCTTTGTCTGGGCCAGCGGGGAGGGCCTGACTCTCTTTTGTTTTTGCTCAGAGGCTCTGCCTACCTGCTCATCCCCATGTGCCTGGGGATCCAGCTGCCTATACAGACAGTATTGAAATACCTTTTTCAGAGGGGGGGGAGGGGAGAGGAGAGGGGAGAGGGAAGGGAGAGGAGGGGACAGGGAGGGAGGGAGGGAGAGAGAGAGAGAGAGAGAGAGAGAGAGAGAGAGAGAGAGAGAGAGAGAGAGAGAGAGAGCGCTTTGTGCCAGTGCCAGGCTCTGATCACACTCCAGCATCCAGGAACTTGGCCTTACATCTCTTGGGTTCAGCACTGAGAACCACCTCCCCCTCCCCGGTCTCCCCCAACACATGTGTGCATGTGTGACCCGCTGACCGAAGCTGACTGCCTCACAAGCTACCTGCTCACAGCTGGTACATTCTGACCTCCTGGCAATACCACAGACAGGTTGCAGGTAGCCACTGTGATTGAGAAAGTTAAGTTTTGCTAGGCAAATAAAGGCGCGGGCAGAATGGTGGGGTTGGAAGTTAGCCGACTGCTGGAACGGAGATGTGGACGGACCACTGAACCAGGACAGAAGGGCAGAAATGAGAAAGGAGCTACTGCAGTGTTCCCATGCTCCTCCTAGGACACTCCCTGAGCCTGCGGCATCAGCCCTGTGAATCTTAGAAACGGTATGTACGCCCCAGGCCTCACTCAATAAAATGGAATCTGGGGTGCGCCCTGATTGGCCTTCCGGACAACTGCAGTGCTCACTTGAATTTGAGGGAACACTGGTTCAGCTAGAGATGCGAAGTGCTCACCAGGGGGAGCAGTATTGATGATAGAAACATGAGGATGTATTGGAGCCGACAGGGAGCCACCACACCAATGAGATATGTGTGGCTGGGGAAGGGAGAGAGCGAAGGGCAAGGATGCCAGCTCGAATG
Organism: Acomys minous; assembly: GCF_964271855.1. Lineage (NCBI taxonomy): Eukaryota > Metazoa > Chordata > Mammalia > Rodentia > Muridae > Acomys > Acomys minous. Next base: position 101,237,874 of record NC_140492.1, on the reverse strand, counting down.
ACTGGGAAGGGGGGACAGCGAATATAGGGGGCAAGGCAGGCTTACGGGGGAACATGAGTCAAGTGCCGCACAGGCTAGGTTTGAGATACCCCTGGGCCATCTACAAGATAATGGGTGTGTGTTAGAGGATGGTAGCACAAGCATACGAGAGACGCAGCTACAACCATCTCTTCACCAGGGCCAGGGGGCTGAGGAAAGGGAGAGCGATAGGAGTACATAAGAGCTGGAAGAAAGTAGAAATAGGTTTTCATGTCCCACAGAGCAAAGACACTAGAGTTTTGTCCTATAACCAGCAGTATCTACTTGCACAACTCTCCACAGGCAACGGCAAGTCAGTAACGGCCATCTCCAGAAACGGTCAAGATGCTATTTTCATAAAATTCAGCACTTAGTGGAAATTTCCTTTATCACCGTCCATCTCCCCCCGCACCCCCATATCTTCTCAAGGGCCATTGATTTCTGTTGGGAATCTTGCGGTTCTAAAGGAGATATGTGGGTACTCGTAAGCAGAGCAAAACACTTTGTTTCCTGGCACATGGCTATCAGTCAGGGCTAGTCAGGTGACTCAGGGATACCGAATTAGGGCTTCCCAAAGAAGTCAGTAGCCAAGTTGTTGGTCATGACTTCACGCCATGTGAGGATGGAAAACAGGTGGAGAAACGGAAGGAGCCTGACATCCTTTGAGGGACCATCACATTGCCAGATCAAGCCTCGCTAGAAGCTATGTCCTCTTGGACATTTTCACTCAGTGAGCCAATGCTTCCCATTTTTTTTACTTTCTTCTCATTCGCTTAAAACAGCATTCCAATGAAACAGGCCAATCCCCTTGCTGGCAGGAAAAAGAGGTCTGGTGATATATACCTCCCAGGTGGAGAACAGACCACCCATCCCCTGCCTGGGTGGACAATGGACCATACAGACTCCTGCTGCATGTGGCTGTTCTAAAGCGGGAATGGGAAACAACCACAACTCAAATTTGCCAGGAATCTGGGGTGGCATCCGAACAGGAACACACTTACATGAATCCAAGACAGCCAGGAGTCTGAACAGAGGTAGCAACACCTCACATCCCAGCCAGCTTCCCCAGAAATAATGGGAGGAAGCTCATCCAAGTGGCCTGGCCTGTGGTTTTATACTTAAATGTCAGCCTGGACAGAGACAAAATAATCACCTCACTCTTTTCCATAATATCACAAGCATGTTTCTCTATGATCTGTGGCTTAAAGCATTGCTGTCACAGTCCGATGTCAATCTAGTTTTCTTCCCCTTATGAATATTTTGGCCTTTTTGCTGGATCCCCAAATGGTACAATTTTTTTTTTACTTGAGTATATGTTAATATTGTAAACACTAATTTTGGCAAAATTTCCAACTTGAATATATGCTAATATTGTTCACACTAATTTTTGCCAGTGAATGTGAGATTTGTTTGTTTTCAGAAACCTCACTTTTAAAATATGCACAGAGGAAGACATGTAGGCATTCTCTCTCTATACAGAAACACAGCATCCGATGGATTGTGACAGATCTCCCTTGCTGAGACCCTTTCTCTATCCTCTCAACCCTTTTCCAAAATCATCTTCCTTTTTTCCCACTTCTGTTTCCCATATCTTTAATTTATTCTTTGACAATTCCATACATGTCAACAATGCACCCCAATCATATCCACCTTCATTTGCCCTCTCCTACTCCCCCAAGCACCCGACTCCCCCTTCCTCCTCTCAGATCCTCTTCTTTATTTTTCCGACACCCACTGATTCCAATTGTGCTGCCGATTGATTGGGATGTTGATTGACTGATGGTATTAGCTTGATCTTTTCGCAGTCATCAGAGCGTCTTCCTTCAGTGAGCGCTTCGTGACAGCGCTTTCCACAGGGTGTGCTTTTTCTTATATTTCTTCCTGTTTGATTGTCATTTCTTAGGTAGTTTTTAAATTCCCACCTCTCTTAGTCACTCGCATACATTATCAACTCTGTGCCTTTCTCGTTTGGATTAGTTTTTAAATGTACTGCTTTTTAATCATTTTCCTAATTCCTTCTACGTCATTTTGGAATGTCAGGCTACAATTTCTTGTCAGTTTTCTCATGTCTTCACTGTCTACCAGTTGGCTCCTGTAAAACCCCTGGTTCTCAAATCAGCAGCAAGCTCTCCTGGGGTAAGCTGCTGTTGCCATGCTTGGTCACGAGCTGAAGACAAGGGTTGGGGTCCTCAGCTCTCAGGGCCATCTGATGTCATCTGTCTACAGCCACTTTTCCCAGCCGAGTCCTTGCTTCAGTTTGGCCCTGATGGCTCATGTTCATGAGTTTGACACTTAGATTTATAATAATAAGATGCTGCTTGTAAATTGTGTGCTTCACATACATTATTGTTCTGCCAGTTTCTATGAATGTATATTAATTATAGAAGTATGACCCGTGAAATAAAAAAATTGGGTTTTATTAAAATTATAACTTTCTGATTTCAAAACGTTCTGCAAAAGGAAGGAAATGGAGTAATGCTTTCAATAATAAAATTGGAATAATTGTTGACCATTAAAGAAAAATTAAGTCAGTTCTGTATATATACCCTAATTAGTTCTAGATAGACTAAAATTTTAGTGGAAATTACAGTAACATATTGAAAAAATAATATAGACAAGTATATCATTTAAGGACCCAGGCTTTTGCTAAAAATAATATTTTAAAAAATCAGAGATTGTTCAGTAGTTAAGAACAGTTGCTGTTTAGTAATGAGGACCTGAGTTCATATCCCAATGCCGATATGGTGGCCAAGAACACGCCTTTTTTTTAAACTTTTTTTTATTATGTTTCTTTTTTTACCATACAAATTTATATTATTACACATGGGTAAAATAAACTACATACAGCAGGAAGAACCATGAGACAATCAGGAATTATATAAATGTTACATTCATAGTGATTTGGCTATTTGTATTTGGCAAACTTGGAATAAACATCTTTCTTATCTTGTTGGGTCTAAATTTCTGAGTGGAGATTAATATCTATCATATCTCATCTCTATTAACTTAAAGCATCTATCTTGATCTAAAAACATCTTAACCCCTAACCTACTAAGGTTAATTGAAAGACTAAACTATCTGGTCTTCAAACCCATCAGAGGCTTGAGAAGTGATAAAATTTAAATACTTGAGTGAACCCAGAGTGCAGGTTAGCAGCTTCCAAAATGAAAAAATGACTGAGACAGTTTACTGCCTGAACAGTCACCCAACACTCTCTATAACATTGGAGTATCATCTTCAGCCTTCTGGCCCAATATCTGTGACAGACATATTTGTGAGGCAGGAACTATTGAGGACTTGCTTACCCTGTCTTGGCAGAGTTTGGCCATCGACTCTGACTGCATCTAAGGGATACAAATAGGAAAGGAAGAAGTCAAACCAGCACTATTTGTGGATGACATAATAGTATACATAAGTAACTCTAAAAATTCCACAAAGGAACTTCTGCAGCTGATAAACATCTTCAGTAAAGTGGCTGGATAAAAGTCAACTCAAAAAAAAAAAAATCAGTAGCCCTGCTCTACACAAATAGCAAATGGGCTGAGAAAGAAATCAAGGAAACTATAACCTTCACAATAGCCACAAATGGTGTAGAGTATCTTGATGTAACTCTAACCAAACAAGTGAAAGACTTATATATGAAAGAAACTTCAAGTCTCTAAAGAAAGAAATAGAAGATATCAGAAGATGGAAAGACCTTCCATGTTCCTGGATTGGGAGAATCAACATAGTAAAAATGTCCATCTTACCAAAGGCAATCTATAGATTCAATGCAATTCTCATCAAAATTCCAAGACAATTCCTTACAGATCTTGAAAGATCAATTCTCAACTTTATATGGAAAATCAAAAAACAGAGAATAGCTAAAACAATCCTGTACAATAAAAGATCTTCTGGAGGAATCACCATCCCAGATCTCAAGCTGTACTATAGAGCAACAGTAATAAAAACAGCATGGCACTGGCATGGAAATAGGCTTATTAACCAGTGGAATCAAATAGAAGACCCAGAAATAAAACCACACATCTATGGGCATTTGATTTTTGACAAAGAAGCCAAATCCATACAATGGAGAAAAGATAACATCTTCAACAAATGTCACTGGTCTAATTAGATGGCTACATGTCGAAAAATACAAATAGACTCATATTTATCACTGTGCACAAAACTAAAGTCCAAATGGATTAAAGACCTCAACTTAAAACCGGACACCCTAAATATGTTAGAAGGAAGGTGAGGAAGAGCCTTGAACTCATTGGCACAAGAACACTTCTTATTCTTGCAAGGATACAGGTTTGGTTCCCTGAACTCACAACTATCTATGACTTCAGGGGACTCTAATGCCCTCTTCTGGATTCCACAGGCTCCTACACACAGGAGCCTCATGAAAATACACTCATGTGAATACAAACACATACAAATAAATAAATACATCTTTAAAACGATACCTCGAAATGGTAGGTCTTACCTGTAATCTTAGCCCTTGGGAGACAGGAAAGACCGTGAGTTTCAGGCCAGTTTGAGACCTTGACTCAAAACCAAACCAAATAATAACAAACCAGAAAAATTACAAACTTAAGCCAAGAAAGAAAAAAACTTAGTAGTAAATTTCGTGGTAAAAATAAATATTAAAAGGTATGAACATGGGAGAGCTGGCCCTACACCTCATCTGCCATATGATGGCATGGGTGAGGGAGAGCTGCCCTTCCTTTCCTTGTCTCTCACTTCCTGCGGCAGGTGGGAGAGCTGTCCCTGCCCCTCACTGGCTGCAGCGCTCAGGAAATCAGCCCCTGCACCTCCCCTGGGTACCATAGCAGAACTGGCCCTGGTGATGTGCTGGTGGGTGAGCCGGCCCTGAGGGCATGAGAGGTGGTCCTGCCCCCTGCCAGCTGCAGCACTGGGTGAGCTAGCTAGGGCAGTGCTGGAGAGCTTGCCCCAGTGATGTGGGTTCAGGAGAGCTGGTGAGCTGACCAACTGAGCTACTCTCCAGGCCCAGATCCAGGGCTTTGATTTGGTCCACCCCAGTATCTACCCCATCTATGAACTGCTAGAGCAAGCGAAGGGGCTGGTCCTGCAGATCCAAAGCTGCAGCATCTCCATGACACAGGACAACAACAGGATATTTGAGAGGCACCCCAGTGAGGATTCTGTATTGCTAATATAGCAGAAGCCAGAGGTCATGAAACAAGACAAATGACTCATTGCAATGAACATGTGTGAGTAAAGATGGGTGAACAAAAAGCTGTACTGTGTGATACACTGAGACACACCACAGCTTTCACAGCAAGGTTTTGGATTTTTATTTTGTTTTGGGAGTAGAAGTTGTAAGAACAGAGGGCAGAGATATGATAGTTCGAGGAGATGAGTGGGATTGGGGTGCATGAGGTGAAATTAACAAAGAATCAATAAAAAGTTAATATATATTTAAAAAGGATAATAAATGTAGAGAATAAAAAAATGAGAACAAAATGCAAGTAATGAATGACGTAAAAAGAACGGGTGCTCTTATTCAAATTTTTAAAATTTCTAATAAGAGAGAAATGAAAAGGGCAAGCGTCCTAATTAAAAATAGGTCAAGAGAGGGACAAGTGATTCATAAATTTAGCACACAAACAGGCTGTAGAAATTATGCAACAATGTTCAGCCTCTCCAGCAATCCAGTAGCACAAATCAAAACAACTTGACTCAACCTTCTGCTCCACAAATTCCAGACTCCACAGAGCCTGAGAAGGGTCTGGGGTGACCAGTGTCTCAATTTCTGCTGGAAGGAGAAGAAAACTGTCCTGTGAATTCTGGATACACACCACATACCTTCCTGGGCCTTCATAACCCAAACGGCTAACAGCCTAAAATGTGTGCGTTAGTCTTCCCATTGGGGCCCCGCCCCCAACTCTTTTTCTCATCCATCTGCCATGATATTTAACGTACCATGGTTTGGCCACCATAACCACACATTGTTGAGGGCAGGAGGACCCTAAGAGACAGATGCCATGTCCATCCAACCCACAGAGAGCCAATAAATGACCAGCTGTGACAGGGTGTTTCCCGGCACCTGATGCCAGGACCCATCTGCTGCAGCCAACACTCATAGGTATTTGGTTAAGTGGCTATTTAATTTAATACATCATTAAAGTGGATGGTTACACTTTGTTCCTTGGCTGAGATGCAGGTTGCTGGAGAGCTACAGCTACCTTGTTACTAATGCCTGACCAGTCTGTAATTCCTTCCTCCCATAATGCCTGCCCTGTAAAGAGGCTGGACGCTGAATCTGTGTGGTTCACAAGAATCTCAGCATGGCAGGCAGGTAGTTGATAACTTACAGGTATTATGATGACGGCATCTCATTCATCCTCTTGGAAAAGCCTTGCTGAGTGAGCCCCACAGTGAGCCAGGAATAAACCAGGTGCCTGACATTCGTTATCTCACTAAATAGGCTGCGCCGCCCCAGCATTCACTCTTTCTTTAGTCCATCGTACCAGCACCAGTTGAATCACTCACTAAGGCAGAAAGGTCAGTTTCTAAATTAGCTAGCTTCACCTCACTCCAAAACAAACAAACAAACAAAACAAACAAACAAACAAACAAAACAAGCAAACAAACAAACAAAACCCCAGAAAATATGAGTTGCTCTAGGCTCTCTGTTTTACTATTGCAAAATGCTTTTCCAGACCTGACCTTATGATGAAGAATGCCTTCCAAGAATCTGAGAATTGAAAGGTTCCTAGGGGACTCATTTCATCCAGCCATTGATGCTACAGATTGCCGAATAAGACCTGAGTAGGTATGGGGCATGTGTGAGGTCACACACTCGTGGGATAAAATTGAAGTCTCTGGGAAGACAAGGCAGTGGGTCTTTTACCCTGCTCTACTCTCTCCCGTGGGTGGTCACCAAACTGCATTCCCTCCAAAGGCAGCCGCGAGGAATAGTGCGTTCTCAGGCCTTACGATGGAGGCGGCCTTTGTTGCCCATGTCCTCAGTGAGGACACTGACAATTCTGAACGCAACAGCTAAGAAGCTGCCTGGAGCATCTACCGACGTCACTGATGTGAGAGGACGAAACTAAAGTCTGAAGCGCCCTGGGGAGGAGGTGTTGGGGGAAATGTGAAGTGTTCCGTTGGGACCCCAGCGGAGGGCAACATGAAATCAGAACAGCCTGCACGCAGGACAAACCTTCTTTGTCTCAAACCCACCAACCGAATGGCCACTCTCACCCTTCACCCACCTGTCAACCGGAAGCAAAAGCGACATCTGCCTGAGGAAGCATGCCTGCATCTTGATTGCAGTCTTATAAAAACATTCAGCCTTTTGCTGAGGGCTTAATATCTACCCTTCAAAACTCAAAAGTCAAAAGGGCTTGACTACAAGACAAGGGAGGAAACACTTATCAGAAACATAGTGGAGGTTTTGTTTTTGTTTTTTAAACTCTGGCGTTATTGTGCAAGAAGCTTAAAGAAATTATTGTTGCTATGTTCACAGGAAAATTTTTTAAAGACATAAAATGTCTGCTAAAGTCTGGAGACTGAAAAAAAATCAGAATTTTTTATTATTAAAATAATACAATAGCTGCTTGCAAGAGCACAAAACCAGGAGAAAAATAATTGGAATTTGACTGTTGTATACTCCCATGTCTGGAAGAATAAGAGTAAAGGTATTTACACCGAGTTAGTAAATTAAGGGTGATTTTGTCATTTCTATTACTGACCAAAATGAGATACAGAGAATATAATTAACAAGATATTGAAGTGGGAGAATAAAATACTTAAACTGATAGAAACCAGGATAACAGAAAAAATGCTAAGCCCAGAGAGATGTCTCAATGGTTAAGAAAATTAACTGTTCGGACCCGGGGAAAGCAGGAGCAGGAAGACTGAAGGCCTCAGAGGAAAGAGAAAGTGTGGGAGGGAGCAGCTCTGTAACAAGCTGGAGACCGAAGTCAAGGTAGGCTCCTGGGAGAAGTCTTGCAGAGACACCCAGTAGCAGAAACTGAAGAGGACACCCTCTAACCAGACAAGACTCCTGGTAGAGGGAGGGCAACACCAACGCACCAACAAAAACTTTGACCCCAAATTTACCCTGACTACAAGATGTGCAGGGATAAAGATAGAGCAGAAATTGAGGGAGCCAACCCCTGACACTATTAATGAAGACTCTGCAGCGCTTGTAGAGAAGAGCCTAGCAGAGTTGTCCTCTTCTGAGAAGCTCCACCCAGGGGCAGTTTGAAACAGATGCTGAGATTCACAGCCAGACACTGGGCGATGCGGTTGGGAGTCTTATGGAAAAGTCGGGGCGGGGGAGGAAAAGGGGCCTGGAGGTAACAGGATCTCCACAAGAACACTAACTGAGACAACTACCTAGGACCAGAGGACCTTGCTGAGGCTGAAGCACCAACCAAGGACCTTACATAGACTGGGCCAGGCCCGCTACGCACGTGCAGCTGATGGGCATCTCAGGCTCCATGTGGGTCCTCTAGTAAGGGGAGTGGGGCTGTCCCTGGCATGGACTCTGATACCAGTTTTTGGATCACTTCCCTCTGGTGAGACTGCCTTGCCAGGTCACAGGGGAAGAGGACATGCTCAGTGCTGATGTGACTTGATGAGCTGAGGGGGATGGGAAGGGGGGCTCCCCTCTTGTGAGGAATAGGGGAGGGGAGGAAGAGGAGGAGGGAAGAAGGGTGTGACTGGGAGGAGAGGAGTGGGACTAAGTGAATTTTAAGAAATTGATCAATTTTTAAAAAGAAAAGAAAATTAATTGTTCTTGCAGAGAATGAGAGTTTGGTTCTCAGTGCCCACACCAGACTCAGACACTGGCAACTCAGCTCCAGGGGTTTCTGACAGACTCTTCTGGACTCTGTGGGCAGGACACTCTCATGCACGCGCGCACGCACACACACACACACTTGAAAAAATAAAATATATTAATATATAGTAGTTAAAATTAGGCACTAAAATGACAGGACTAGTAAGAAAGTTAGGCACAGTGAGTGGAGAAGTGAAGAGCTGGAAAACATCAGGAAAGAGACCCAGAGAGGCAAACATGTAGAAAATAAGGTGAGGACTGTGAGAGACACCTGGGGCGTTGTGCTGCTAGCTTACGTCAACCTGACGCAACATAGAGTCCTTCGGGGAGGAGGCTCTTAATTGAAAAACTCCTCCATGACATCGGCCTGTAGACAAGTTCCTCCAGCCTTTTCTCAGTTAGTGACACCTAAGGGAGGGCCGAGCCCATTGTGGGCAGTGCTACCCCTGGGCTGGTGGTTCTGGGTTGTATAAAAAAAAAAAACAAACAAGTTGAGCAAGCCATGAGGGAGCAAGCAGCACCTCTCCCGTGGCCTCTGCTTCAAGTCCTGCCTTCAGGTTCCTTCCTTGAACTCCTGTCCTGACCTCCCTCAGTAATGGACTAGCAGTCTCTGTGAAGTAAGATCAGCCCTTTTCCTCCCTGTGTTGCGCGGGATCAGAGTGCATTCTCACAGCCATAGGAACCCCAAGTAAGACAGGCACAGAAAAGGGTGTCGTATATAGGTGACTTGACTCTCAGAGGGATTTGAGAGGGATGATGACGCACATATAATAATTACTAAAAAATGACCAATAATGCTTCAATATTGAAGAAATAAATCAAGGTAGAAAGTTAGGAGACCGCTGACCCCTAAGAAGAATGAATACAACAAACAACAAACATATAGACAAACAGACAAACAAACCCCATCCCTTACTGTATCATAGGAGACTTGAAATCAAAGTAAAAGTAAAAATCATCCTGTAAGAAGACAGGCATGGTTGCACGTGCGATAATCCCAGCACCTTGAAGGCTAAAGCAGGAGGATCACGTGTGCAAAGCCTATCTGGGCTACGCAGCTAGACCCTGTCTCAAAGTAAGGATAATAATGATAGTCATGGGGAGAAACCAAATTGGTTTCCAGCAGCAATAAGATAAGTTGTACAACTAACTTCTCAGTGGGGACAATGGGAGGCAGAACAATGAAATGACATTCTCAGCATGCTAAATATAAATATGTGCTGACCTGGAACTCTGTACTTTAAAAAAGAAAGTATAGTTCCAAAGTGATGAAACAATCAAAAATTCAGATCAACAAAACCGAGACTGACGAGGACTTGTCACCGTGTGCCTGCCACTTCAGGCAGAAGACATTGTCTCTAGCTGTAGAATACATGGGTGGAGAAAATAATGACCGTCCCCCCAGGACAGGTAAATGTGTGAGGGAATGTTGAATATTGGGTAGGAAACAAATGTTAATAATGCCAGAAATTGAAAAAGACACAGAATTAAAATATAAGCCAGAAAGAGGACAAAACCAGGAGGGGAAAAAAATTGGAATTTGAGTGTTCTATACTCCCACGTCTGGAAGAAGAGTAGAGGTATTTACACTGGATTAGTAGTAAGTTAAGGGTGACGTTGTCAGTTTGTTACTTACAAAAGGAATATCCAGAGAGTAAAACCAACAAGCTATTGGAGCAGGAGGAGAAAACACTTAAACTGATAGAAACTGGAAAAAACAAACAAACAAACAAACAAAATGCTGAGCCCAGAGCAAGTAGGGAAATAGAAAGTAAACAGTAAAACAAAAAGCATTGAATGCAAATATATTACTGATATATTTAACGTAAATGAACTATACCCTTCTTCAAGTAAAAAAAAAACCAAAAAACAAAAATCAAAACAAAACCAAAAAAACAGAAAATTCTTAAACTGCCTGCCTGTTCACCAGCAACACAAGGACCTCCAAGAATGACCCAAAGGGACCAGGCTGAGGCCATGACAGTGCATGGGCACATGCAGATTTTGGGGGTGGGGTGTCTGTTAAGTCCTTGGGTTTTATTTTCATTTGAAGTTCTTGTGTGCCTGAAGGCCCCGCTCATGGTAAGCAAGCTTTCTACTCCTAAACTTCGCCCCAGCATCTTAAAGTTCCCTACTTTTCCATTTTTGCTGTGAAACAACAATGGCAGCGTGGCATGGGATGAGCTGACTCTGACATTGAACTCACATCCACGTTGCTAAGTAACCACAGATAGAGACTGGGACACTCAGCTTTGCGAGAAAACGTGGGAAAGAGTCCAAGCAAGAGGAAGAAGAAAGCTAAACCGTATGTAGAAACACCACCCAAATCCTTATAGGACCCTGGAATCTAATGGTGATTTGAACTGTCACCCATGTCACCCATGTCAGATGACATAACGTTCAAAGTATGAGTCTAATCTAGTTCATTGTCTCCTTAAGTTTTACTTAAGTAAAACAAACAGAGGTGAATCTACCCAGTGCATCAGTTCACAGTTCCTAATATACAATTCTGATCACTTGCCTAAGGAAAAAAAAATAATGAAAACCCTAAGATGACCGAGATGCTAGCGTTACTAGACAAGGACTTCAGTGCTGCTATTATCGTTGTGCTCAATGAAATATAGAAAAATATGCACATGACAAATGAAAGAGAAATCTCAGCTCCAAATAGCAAATACGAAAAAGAACAAGCAGAAATCTTAGAGCCAAAAACTATAGTGTTGGAAATATTCCCTGGATGGTGACTAACAACACAGAGATGGCAGACAAAAAAAAGAAAAAAAAAAAGAAAAAAAAGAAAGAAAGACTATAAACATGAGGTAGATAAATAGAACTATTCGATCCAGACTGAATACAAATGGAAGAAGAGAAGTCAGATTCGCTTAGGTATTTACTCCCCTCTGCTTCCTGTGACAGTCAGCACAATGTGAACGGCTACCCCATGCCTCCACCACCCTGCCTCCCCTTCTATTGCTGACTGTAGCCCCTCAAAGCACAACCCTACCTCCCTTACATTGTTTCTTTGCAGGTGTTTGGTAAAAATCTATTTATCAAACGTGTCGTGATTATGACAAATACCTGAGGGGGGGGGGGAAACGTTTAAAGGAGTATTTGTTTGGGCACATGGTTTTGGATGGTGACCAGATCCATTGCTGTGAGACCAGCGTGAAGTAGAGTATTGTGACCAGAGCAGCGTGTGGTAGAGACCACTCACCTCATGGCAGCCAAGAAACAGAAGGGAAGGAGACAAAAGGGTAAAATGCATCTTTTCAGGGCCTGCCCCCAATGACCTGCTTCCGTCAACTAGACTCCACCCCCGTACTTTTCACCACCACACTTTGAATTCACCAAGGGATTAAACCACTGACCAGGTCAGAACCCTCAGGAGCCAATCACTTCTCAAATAAGCCTTCCAAATACAGGAATTACTAATCCAGTTAATCGCCCCTACCTTTGGTGACACTTCCTATTCAAATCATAACAGATAGCAAATAAATTGATGAAAATATGCTCAAAATCATGTCATCAACAGAATACAAATTCAAACAAGAGTAAGCTGCCGGCGCATGTCTCCTAGGATGGCAAAAGTTCAAATGCTGATCACATTGCACACTGGGAAGGCAACAGAGCGGCAGAGACTCTCACACTCCCTGCTTACAGGAGAGCAATGTGGCACAGCCAGTTTGGAAGACATCTCGGTAGTTTCTTACAAAATTAAACATGATCATATTCCACAAGGCAGCAACTGCATCTCTTGATATTTACCCAAATGAGCTGAAGCCTTAGGTCCACACAGAAATCCGCACATGGAACCTTGAATCTTTATTCACGAGGTGTCACTTAGCAGCAAAGGGTCACATGATGCAGCCACACAGTGGAATATTACTCACCACTAAAGAGAAGTGAGATACAAAACCCAAAGAGACATAGAGGAGACTCGAATGCATCTTACTAAGTGACAGATGCCAGTGTGAAGTCTACACTACAGAAAACAACAATGTGACATTCTGGAAAAGGGAAGGCTAAGGCAGGGGTTAAGAAGAAGTGTGGTTTCCACTGACTGGGAAGATGAGCAAGTTGACTACAGGTAATATTTTTAAGGCAGTATAACTGTTCTGTGTGTTACTATAGTAATCAACACATTTGTCAAAGCGTACAGAACATACAGCAGCAAGAATAAGCCTTAAAACAGACTAGGAGTTTTAATGATAATGCTGGTGTTTGTGCAATTATAACGGATGACCACTGTGGTGCAGATGCTGCACTAGTGAGGGACCAGGAAAATGTTCCTGGTTCAATAGGACTGGGTGGGGCATTTCTGGTCCATGAACCTCCTAGTTAGTACAGGATGCCTTAGGGAATGTCCCCTTGGTTCAGTGCAGGGGGTTTAAGTCCTTATTCATACAACACAGCATTTCCCCCCTTCTTATGGGGATTCAGAAAAAACTATCCGGTGAGCCTTCTGAGATAGCTCAGCTTCCCCTGGCAGCCACATCTGGATCCCTCCCGGGGCAACCAGGCAGAGTCCTGGATAGGTATTTTAGCATCCCTGAGTCACCAGGACTTGCCTGTCAGGGAGGATGAGTGACAAGTCACAGCCTTTCTCAAAACTCCAGCTACTGCTGTCCCCTCAGCAACAACACAAATGCTAGCATCTGTCACACACACATGCAAACAGAAGGGTCCAGAGGGTACCTGGGGAAGCATCAAAGAAGAGAGAGAGAGTCTCTTCATAACAAGGGTGTGAACACTCTCCAGAAGCCTCTAATGTCTGACCCCCAGTCATATCTCATAATAGGGCATACTCGGTCCATGGATCCTTCTGGAAGAGACATGAGAGGTTCATGCTGGCTGATCCCACTTAGGAAGGGGCACCCTGAAGGCTGATCAGAGAAAAAACAGCTGGAACAGAGACCCAACCATGCAGGCGCATAAGCTTTATCCCTGGGAAGGGAGAAATGCTGAGGGCCAGATCTCAAGACCTGCCTCTGTCTCCAAGGCTAGAACAGTGGGAAAAATCTCTGGCTTTACAGCCAAAGCACAACCCAGAAGTGCCTGCTGCTGCCCTGTCTACTTGGCATGGGACTGTGGGTCATTTATGTGACCTAGCTCAGGCTTAGTTTCCTCTACGCTGTTGGAAGCTACGGTTCCTAGCTGCCATGAGTACTAAATGGGACGGTCTATAAAGTCCCTAGCAGACGACTAAATCTTGCCATAGACTCCGACAACCTTAGGTCAACCACATAAGACCCCACCTCTCAGGTGGCCCTAGTTCAGAGTGGGGGAGGGGAGGAGTCCAGTGTTAATACAACCGTAAATTTATAATGGGTCAGGTGACATTGGCATGCCTTCCCAAACATGCTGTGGTAGACTGAGCAATATCCTCCAGGGACCCAGGTGCCAACCCTAGAAATTTGGGGGATTTTACACCTTATAGACAAAAGCAGTTTAGCAGCAGATATGATTATGGATTCTGAGATGTAAATCATTTTAGACTAATTGGTGTGTGTGTGAGGTGGGGGTGGTCACTATGTAATCAAAGGCACTCTTAATAAGAGGGGAGGTGGAGGGTTTTAGCAACCAAAGAAGAAGCGGCAAGGCAACAGTGGAAAATGGTGATTGGAGTGATGTGGCATCGAGCTGAAGGGTGCTGGGAGTAACCAGAGTCTGTGAGAGGCAAGAAGGAACCAGTGGTGGCAACACTGTCCCTCCAACTTCTGGTCTCCGGAGCAAAAAGAAGATGGATATGTGCTGTTTTAAGCCATCTACTTAGTGGCCATTTGTTATGGCAGCAATTAGCAATGAATTCATTGCAGTAGACCCCTTGCCAACAAAGAACCAGGCACTCAGACAGCCGAACTTAGGCTTGGACGAAGAATGCCAGCAAGACTCTCTTAGAGCCACACCAGGCAGGTTTGGGCCCAAATCCAAGCAAAATAGAATGAACCTGGCAACTGAAGTGGTGGTCATGTCCCAAAGATAGAGGAATTATGAACCCACAGGAAACCGTTGTTTCCATAGGCTCCATGCCTGGAGTGTGCCCAAGCATCCTGCACACCTAGTCCTCAGACATAAACACCACTAGGTCTACCACAGGTGGACACAGGTCATGTATGAGCCACCTGTCTCCATCATGGTTGCTCTGGACCAGCAGCATCTCCAGTAAAGTCTGGAGAGGTGGCCCTGGCCTGGAAACCATTACCCAACAGCAAGCTTTAGATAGCTATTGAGACTGAGCCCTTAGAAGCTTCCAGAGATGTGGTATTGCCATGACATTTTTGGAAATAAAATTTTATTGCTGCTCAGTCATCTACTCAAACACTGTGGCATTCATTCAGTGTGGCTTTTTAAAGAAGTCCATTGCATTTTATGAGCACTGGTCTCCGAGGAATCAGAAATTTATAGCATGCATGATGATCGCCCTTGACCACCAACAGAAATCTTGGCAGTCACAGAGAAGCCACCTACAGGTCTCAGAGAGGAGGAGATGGCCCACATCATTTGCTGTCCCTTCTAGAAGTTTGGTCATTATAAAGGCGGAGGTGCCACAGGAGTAGCTGAATGCGCAGGCCCGAAGTACACCCTGGGCACAAGCAAGCTCTCGAGCACATGCTTTTCCTTGCATTTCCTTGGTGCATTCCTTCCCAGAGCTGGAGTGCATGCTGGGCATCAGGACAAAACTGGCCCAGACAGGAAAGCTAATATCCAGAAAGAAGGAAGAACACATACAAGAAAGAAGGTACCATCCACATTGCACTGTCCACGCTGCTCAGGTACTGCACAATGCTCAGGGACTGCACAAATGACACCAGGCTCTGTGTGCCTTCTCTCATCTGTGTCCCCACAACACTAAGACTGTTGCTTTCCCCCGACAGAAATCCCCAAACTGTCTCAGAGATGGATGGAGGTGGCATAGTGCAGTAGGATAATATTAGCCTTGGAGAGAAGACCTGTATTGAGTCCTACCTTTGTCACCAGCCTGTGGAGTCACATAACCTCTCTGGGTCTGGGTTTGCATATTTGTAAGGACCGTTAAATAAAGCAACCGCTGGGAAATGTTTGACGGGGCTCGTCCCAATGCTAGTGGCAGCACCACACAGAGGTTGGTGAGACTAAGAACTGACGCAGCATCACGGACCCCAGGAGGACTAATGGAGCAGCAGACGGCAGAGCGCTGGAAGGCACACATAGGTAACTGGCTCCCAGCAACAACTCTCCCTCAAGAGTTCCAATAACGATCATGCAAGAGTTGAACATTTGGAGTCACTCAAGCTTATTTTTTAAGGTGGTACCCCCACTGTACTCAGATTCCCTCTTTGTAGTCTCATGACATGCACACTTGTCACACCTCCACAGAATCACCAGAAGTTAGTGAAATGGGACATGAAGTTATAATTATGGATGGACCAAAACAGCTCAAAAAACCAATTAGGATTATTTGACAAGCTGGGGTAGATTCCTCTTATTTTAGATGTTTATACTGGGCAACACAAGCCACAGAGCTTCGCTGTGGCAGAGTTCATACCCTCATTGAACTTGGGAGCAGTAATTTTCTTTTTATTATCTAGATTTTACCTGTAGGGGCTTGCATGCATGTTGAGGTCAGAGGACAACTTGTGGGAGCCAAGCTTGGTGCTTGTTTTCCAACAAGTCCTGGGGATCCAATTCAGATCATTGTCCTTGGTGACAGGTACCATCACCCAGTGGGTCATCCCCCTGGCCTTGGGCCATTTATTTGAGATATCAAGTTAAGCTAGTATTTGCCATAAGAAGAGAAATGACAATGATGAAGATGGATATTATACCGATTTGCCATTGTTGACACTGATGCACAAAACTGTCTACTGAAAATTTTGAAAAATGCATCTCTCTTAAAATTAAAAAAAAAAAAACAATTCAGGGTCTTGCTATGAGAGCTGGTAGGATTTTTTAGATACTTGGCTCCATGATACCCATATTGTAAGGATACAGTCATTTAAAGGCTGTAACAGATAGTCCGGAGCCAGGCCATCACAAAGGACTAAGAGGTTTTGACGAATGCAAATGCCAAGCTCTCTCCACCACAACCTGGCCATAGTATGGAAAGACAGGACAATAGCCAAGAGCACCAGACCTATTAGATTTTTGATTTTGGAATCCATAGAGGCAAATCTGAGTCTTAACCAATCGCTATTCTAATGAGGTGAGAAACTTCAAGTCTCAGAGACCCATGACAGGTCACCAAACACCACTGAGAGTGATAAGCAATGGTGGCCCCACAAGAATGCAGGCACCTGGGAAAATGGCCCTTGTGAGTCCAGTGGCCTCCAAACCATCCCTTGCCAGCTTCAGGCAAGGGAGAGAGTTCACCAGGCTGCCCTGACCTCATCAGGATAGGTGAGTGTCTGCAGTAGAGAGACAGAGGACTTGGAGGTCCCTTTCTAAAGCAATTAAAATAGTGATTCTTTCAAAGTTAGAGTGTCATGGACTAAGCCTTGTGGGAAACAAGCTTGCTGGGAAGTCTGTAGGGTCTAAACCATGATTACTGAAAAGGTGGGGAGATACATGAGGAGGGGGCTAGCCATGTGACCAGACTCAGCATCCCCGATCTCCCATCTCTTGTAAAATAGATGAAAGAGAAGAAAGAGAAAGAGCAGGTAAAAAATATTAGATGTAATGAAAACTAGACCAAAATAGAACACATCTTTCAAAAGCATAGATAATGAAAATAAAGTCTAAATTTTGGATGTGAATCAAAGATCAGTTTTCATGGGCACAGGAGGGGAAAAAAAAATCTAGAAATACACCCAGCAGACAAGCATGAAAAAGATTGCAAAAGCTGATGCCACCATTAAAAGATGCTTCTTCTCTGGCTTTAATTTGGTTTGTTTTCTAAAAAGTTCATGTGCTGCATGTGGAATCCAAAGTGTGCTGATGTTAAAGTGTGGCAGAACCTTTAAAGGGAGAGGTCTAGTGGATAGTATGTGGGCCACTCATCTTTGGGAGGGCTCACTGCCGATGTGGAGTGAGGCATTGGTTAAGACAGTATGTTATTATATAAAGAGTGAGATAGAGAGATAACCCAGCAGTCAGGAGCACTGTATGCTCTCCCAGAGGTCCCGAGTTCGATTCCCAGCAATGACATGGTGGCTCACAACCATCTATAACCTCTAATGCCCTCTTCAGGCATGCAAATGTACATGCAGATAGAATACGCATGCATAAAATAAATAAAGAGTGAACCTGGCCCCTTCCCAGTCTCTGGCATTCTCTCATCAGAGATCCTACCCACCATGATGCTGTGATGCAGGCAAGGAGCCCCTCACCTGAGGCTAAGCTGATTGGACCTTTTATGTTTTGTATGTGGAATATTCCCTACAGCCTCATGTGCTCCAACACTTGAGCCACAGCTAGCAGCTCTCTTTGGACATTCTTGACTCTTTGGGAGGTACAGTCTAGCTAGAGGAAATGGGCCATAGCTCACAGCCCGGCCCTGTACAAGCTCAACCTCCCGGCTTCCTGAGGACTACGCAATGGAGTCAGCTCCCATGAGCCACCACGCCTTCCCTGCCAAGATGGATCACATCCAATTAACCCGAGCCAGAACCAACCCTTCCTTCCCTCCTCCCTTCCTTCTTCCTTCCTCAGATGGCTTCTTTCGGGTATTATGCCCCAGCCATGAGAAAAGCAACTAACACAGAGGTCACAGGAACTCGGACATTCAGCCACCAAACCAAGCTCAATAAACCTCTCTTTAGTGTAGTGCCCAGATCCAGACATTTTGTTATGGCAACAGAAGATGGATTAATTAATAAGCCTATTGAAGGACATTAATATGGCTCTACAGAAACAATAAGTACAAACACAGATCCAGAAAAAGAGTGGCTTATGTGCAAGAAATCGTAATCTAGATGACAAGGGACTCCTGCAAGACTTTCTCTAAAGGCATCTGGGCACTAACATGTTGATATAAATCTCATCCTATAGGGTTAGCTTTACTGAAGAAATATACTTAGGTGCTCTTATAACAAGACGGTAACATTTAACTGTACATGCAACTTTCCAAGGGTCTTCTCCAGCATTCTATTATGCGGCCCTTGTCATGGTTCCTGGAGAGTAAGAGTCAGAGCTGGGTAGCCAGCCAGGAAGTCTGAGATGGTGGAGGAGATGGTGAGACCCACCCCGCTAGATGGCTATCTCATATCAGACATTGGAAGTCAGGGACTAGAAAGAGGCTGTCATTGGAGCAGCTGATCAGAGTTACAGCAGAGGAGGTGACATCTCTGTGCAGATAGAAAGATAACAAGTCCTGGGCAAAAGCTGATATGCACAATGAGACTATGTCATATTAAGACAGAGGCTTCCTGTTTAAGGGTGATGTGCATAACGTGTCCATAAAAGTTTCTTATTTGACCCTTTTCTATTCTAAGCGTACATACTTATACCTTACTTATGCTTATATTCTTCCTATCTATCTATCTATCTATCTATCTATCTATCTATCTATCTATCATCAATCTATGAGAGGGGGTATGCCATGTGTATGCACGTACCCTCAGTAGCCAGAAGAGGGAATCAGATCCTATAGAACTGTGAACAACCCAAGGTGGGTGCTGGGAAGTGAACTCAGGTCCTCGGGAAAAGCAGGGAGCACTCTTAACCATTAAGCCATCTCTCCAGCCTCTACATCCAATATTTACTTTGATGGAAAATGAGGCATCTGTGGGCTAAGCACTAACCATTTGGCAGTTTCATGCTGGCATCTTCAAGGAGGTCACCACGAGTGAGCAATGGCCTTAACAGTGATGTGTGCACAGAGAACACCCAGTGTGTAATTGGTCTTGCTGTGTAGGCAAACAGAAGGATGTGGGAGTGAGGGGGTGATCAGGGAAGCCCTGTACTCATCCGACTGATGTCCTTCAAGGAGGCCACTGTGTGCAAAAGCAAGGGGCAAAGGTGATAATGCTAGACTGTGGCAAACATCATGAAAGCAATGGCTCAGATCAGATGACATACAGGGGAGGGGGAAAGGCACTTTGGGTAAGGCATTCTTGGGAAGGTTGGAGAGGGAAGGCCTGAGGTCTAAGACTTGAAGTAAACAGAGCTTTTTGTTCCCCACACAGGGTGAGGTATCTGCAGCTCAGTGGAGGAATAGCGAGTCCTGAGGTCGGAGAAGACTCAGCTTGCTGTAAGGGACAGAAAAGAGACTACTATAATATCATTCAAGATGCTATGAGGAGGAGGGCACCCTAGAGACAACTTTTAGGTAATTTCACAAAATCTACTGAGCTCCACAAATAAATGACACAGATGACAGATGCCAATCACCAGAGCAATTCAGGTCATGCATGAGAATTCCACTCATCTATTTTTAACCTAACTCTTTTTAAAGATTTACTTTATTAGTGAGTGTGTGTGTGTGTGTGTGTGTGTGTGTGTGCGCGCGCGAGCGCGCGCTACTGCCCAAAGAGGCCAGAAGAAGACATAGGATATCCCTGGAGCTGGAGTTATAGACAGTTGTGAGACCTGGACGCAGGTATTGGAAACCAAACTCAAGTCCTGAGTAAGACTCTTGTACTCTTTTTTCCCCTTGAGACAGAATTTCTTCAGTGTAGTCCTGGACCTGCTTTGTAGACCAGGCTGGCCTCGAACTCACAGAGATCTGCCTGCTTCTGCTTCCCAAGAGCTGAGATTAAAGGCGTGACACTTGGTACATCTCTCCAGCCTCCCACTCACATTTTGAACTTTACTCTTTATGTGATTAATTTAGCACAAAGGATAACTAATATATACCACTTACTTCCATTCATGGAATAATGGTAGATATATTAATATTCTATGCATTTCTGTCATTTTAAAGCATCTTTTGGTGTGTTCATAGAACAGCTCAATTGTTTCAAGTGAGCTGCTTGGTCTCTCAGAGTTATTTTTTTTTTCCTCGTTGGGGTGTTTAAATGAACCTCAGCATTTTAGGAAACATCACAGAAGTGTTTTGCACTTGGAGTATGAAGAACTGCAATTCTCACAACTCCTCGCAACTTGTCAAGCCTGACTTCAACTGTGGGCGGATCTTCACAAGTTCACAGAACAAGCAGGGGGGAAAGCGTACAGCCACTAAAGTACTAGGAACCAATCCACGGCTTCTGGAGTCTTTAGTAGTATCTTGGCTGAGTCACAAGTGTTTATTTTCCTCACACAGGCTCACCTACTGCAGAGGGCTGCCCTTGAAGGGGACCTAAGGCCCACAGCACAGCCTCACCTACCTTAGCTGATGGCTGGATGGGGTCTGTGTTCATGTGAGCGCAAGGGAATGCCTTTCTCTTAAAAGCCAAAGATAAATTAATAGGATCAAAGATATCGGACATTAAGAGATGGGAAAATGACAGGAAAATGGCCCTATTTTATAGAAAAGGAAAAAAGGAGAAATGGAGGCTAATCAGCCGGAGCAGTACCTTCAACAAGGCTGGCTCCACGCTGTAGACAGCGGTGCTTCACAGGAGGAGATTTACCTCATTTGTCAGTTGCTCAGTATTTTCAGATTATTTAAGCATGCCACCAGCTGACCACAAAATTACATATCTCTCTCTCTCTCTCTCTCTCTCTCTCTCTCTTTCTTTCATTTACATGCACATATTATAGCATATGACAGTCTGTGAGGCTTATGTATACTTTCCTCTGGGGTGCTTGGGTCTGTTTCTACTAAAACTGATGTTTTAATCAAATATTTAAGCTGTAGATGTCTGTCTACGATATCTTTTAAAAAAACCTCCATTTTTCCATCTATGATTTATTTTTAGTTGTGTCTTTTCTAATTATTCAAGATCATCAGTGAAACCATTTGCTGAGATCAATAAGGCACATTAATCTCCTCCATTTGCAAGCGACGACAAACCATCATGCCTCGGAAGAATAGATGTCCTTCTGTGCTGCTGTGTGCCTGTGCACTTAGCAGGGGACAGGGCCCAGCTTACTACACTGCTGCAGAAACTATGCCTGTAGCCCTCTGTCATACCTCAGGGTCCCTGAGATCCTGAGATGTTCTAGACACTTGACAAACATTTGTGGGATGTATGAGTGTCACCCTTCTGAAGCACTGGGGACACATGAGCTTGGGGGTGGACAAGTCTGTCATTCCAGGCCTGCCATCACCAGCTGGGTGACCGTGAGCAGAATGACTAACCTTCCTGGACCTCGATTTACTTACTTGTAAAATGAGCATTAGAAACTTCCCACCTGGCCAGGCGGTGGTGGTGCACGCCTTTAATCCCAGCACTCGGGAGGCAGAGGCAGGTGGATTGCTGTGAGTTCGAGGCCAGCCTGGTCTACAAAGCGAGTCCAGGACAGCCAAGGCTACACAGAGAAACCCTGTCTCGGGGGAAGAAAAGAAAAGAAAGAAAAACTTCCCACATCATGGGACTTTGGGGGTGCTCAACTGGCAATACATATGTACTTAAACTCATTAAACAGTTCTTCCTCCTTGTGGGTAACAGAATTTTACTGTAAATGTGGAACTACCTGGATATGCTCCCTGCCCTTCACCATGTGAGTATGAAAATCAAAGTTTATTTTTATAAACTACTTTGTTCTCCTAGAACGCCTTTGGTCCTTCCTGTCAAACACAGACTCAGCCCTCAGCACTCACTCTGGCCTGTTGCTCATGGAGCATGCATTATTCTGCGAGGTTTCCTGTCATCTTTGCCCAGGACATCTCCCTCCTTGGCTGAAGGACAAAAGTCATGTCCAGGACTGTGCCCTTAAAAGCATTCACCCCACCTCCTTTCCAGGTAACAGATATTTAGTGAACGTTATAAAGACTAAATTAATAAACTTGATCATATTTTCCCGTAGGAAGAATAACATAATAAGCTATTACATGCCTGTTTAAGAAATTGATTAGAACTAAATTACAGATGGAATTAACAGGATAGGAGCGAAGACTCAAAGCTATAAAATAACTATTAAAACGGTCAAATTAGGCTCTAGAGCCTCTCAAATATATGTGAATGGGCTCTGCATGCAGTACCCTGATCACAAGGGCTCAGGGCTGCAACACAGCACAAGGTCATGTGTGCAGTCTCCCAGACTAATGCTAACAACACATGTCCTGTACTCAGCCAGAGCAAAGACAGCACTTTCCTAAAAGTGGAATGGCTTTAGATGAGCTGCCCAAATGGCCATCCTTCGGCTGCTTTCTATGGCTGACAGAAGCCCACAAGTGAGCACGGCCATTCCAAACCACCCTATGTTATACATATCAAGACAGCCTGCTTCACACCCTACGCACGTACAATACAAGTCCCTGTTGGACTCTGTCAGTCTCTCTGTTGTGTGTTCCTCTATCTTTCAACTCTGTGCACCCCCACTCCTGGCGGATAATAGAGGCTGGTGCGTTATCAGACACTTACTACTGTGTGCTGGGCACCACGTTCTTTAAAGGCCATTTACTGCTCACAAGCCCCCCCCCAAACTGAGGATAGGGGTAGGTGCACAAGGAAGGTGGCCCAAACAAGACTGCAGATTGCTTTTTCAGAAGAGACAGCTCTGTTTGAAAGGCACCTGTTTGAGACTGGTGTTTGAAAGGTTAGCTCAGACAGAGACGATAGCACGTGTACATAGGGTTCTGAGCTGTAAAAACAGCAGGGCACGCTCAAGGCCTGCAATCCTTTGATGACAGGTCAGCCTGCTATAGCATGACACTCTTGGGACCGTCTGAGTAACAGAGACACGTAGAATAGCCAGAGTCAACCCTGGGTATTTACTCTGGAAAGTGTGACCATGCCACCTTACCCACAGCCATGACCTAGGTTAGCCACAAGCTGGGGGTTAGCAGGGGTCTTCACCTTCCGGAAGCTTACTAGTGACACGCTCCATCCTATGTCTCTGGGTGCAGTTATACTTCCCCCTCTAGCCTCTGCCTGAGAACCAGGGACAACAGAGATTTAGACAAGGGTTCTGAGATGTTGCCTGTGTGCTAACCACCTTGAGTTCCTGTCAAAAGGCCTATCTCAGTCTTATCTGAGGGTGGAGCCAAGAGCATCTACCAGGCTCTGGAAGACGGGAGGCAGAGCTCTATCAGATGAAGCTAATAGGCTCTGGGGTGATGTTAGGAGGCCTGAGGATCACCCCTTAGCAGTGAAATTCTACAGCCGACTCTGCCAGTGACGCTGGCTGACTGGGATCTCCTTCCAGACACCACGTGAAAGACCTCAGCTGATCCTTGGGTTTCCCACCCTCAGAATGTGAAGTGGATGCTTTGAAAATGACCTGATGGGCCATCCTTGTGTCTGGCCAACCTTTTGGACCATGGTGGCTGTCACTGCAAGCAGTGGACACTTTTGAGGGTGTGCAGGCAGAGACATTTCTGTTCCTCCCATCCCTCCACTCATTCTTGATTTCCTTCCTTTTCGCTTGCTCCCAGATCATGGTCCAGTAAGTGTTCCTCCACTTAGCAATAGTTCCTCAATGTCACCCCTTTCTACCTTCAAAAAATACTTCTCTTCCTCTTCCTAAGGGATAAACCATCCCTCTGACCGCAATCACTACCTTCCTCATCTCATGGTGGAAATTGAAACCTTTCCTTTCCCCAGATAGCCCTACCTCCAACTCCATAATCTTTTATCATGTGGGGAGTTCAACCCCACCAATGAATGGGAACCATTTGCCCAACTGGCCACACTGACCCCTCCAACAGAAACTTTAGGTTTCTTATAGGCTGCCATTTTCTTTTACTTCGATCTTGGTGGTATGTTGCCCAGAATGACTTGGGACAAAGTATGACAAGGGCAGGGCCTGGCCATGTAAACGCAGTTACAATACATCTCCTTGCAGCACAGCTTCCCTTTATTAGGAGTTTCATCATGTTGTCCATGATTCTATCACTTCATAGGTTTTGATAATAGGGTTGTCCCCTGGAGTTCTTCCTAATTCCTGGGTAAATGGTAGGGGTAAGCCTATGATCTACACTGGGATAAGGGTAAGCCTATGATCTACACTGGGGATAAGGGTAAGCCTATGATCTACACTGGGGATAAGGGTAAGCCTATGGTCTACACTGGGGATAAGGGTAAGCCTATGATCTACACTGGGATAAGGGTAAGCCTATGATCTACACTGGGGATAAGGGTAAGCCTATGATCTACACTGGGATAAGGGTAAGCCTATGGTCTACACTGGGATAAGGGTAAGCCTATGATCTACACTGGGGATAAGGGTAAGCCTATGATCTACACTGGGGATAAGGGTAAGCCTATGATCTACACTGGGATAAGGGTAAGCCTATGATCTACACTGGGATAAGGGTAAGCCTATGATCTACACTGGGATAAGGGTAAGCCTATGATCTACACTAGGATAAGGGTAAGCCTATGATCTACACTGGGGATAAGGGTAAGCCTATGATCTACACTGGGATAAGGGTAAGCCTATGGTCTACACTGGGATAAGGGTAAGCCTATGATCTACACTGGGATAAGGGTAAGCCTATGATCTACACTGGGATAAGGGTAAGCCTATAATCTACACTGGGATAAGGGTAAGCCTATGATCTACACTGGGGATAAAGGTAAGCCTATGATCTACACTGGATAAGGGTAAGCCTATGATCTACACTGGGGATAAGGGTAAGCCTATGGTCTACACTGGGGATAAGGGTAAGCCTATGACCTACACTGGATAAGGGTAAGCCTATGATCTACACTGGGGATAAGGGTAAGCCTATGGTCTACACTGGATAAGGGTAAGCCTATGATCTACACTGGGGATAAAGGTAAGCCTATGATCTACACTGGATAAGGGTAAGCCTATGATCTACACTGGGATAAGGGTAAGCCTATGGTCTACACTGGGATAAGGGTAAGCCTATGATCTACACTGGGGATAAGGGTAAGCCTATGATCTACACTGGGGATAAGGGTAAGCCTATGATCTACACTGGGATAAGGGTAAGCCTATGATCTACACTGGGATAAGGGTAAGCCTATGATCTACACTGGGATAAGGGTAAGCCTATGATCTACACTAGGATAAGGGTAAGCCTATGATCTACACTGGGGATAAGGGTAAGCCTATGATCTACACTGGGATAAGGGTAAGCCTATGGTCTACACTGGGATAAGGGTAAGCCTATGATCTACACTGGGATAAGGGTAAGCCTATGATCTACACTGGGATAAGGGTAAGCCTATAATCTACACTGGGATAAGGGTAAGCCTATGATCTACACTGGGGATAAAGGTAAGCCTATGATCTACACTGGATAAGGGTAAGCCTATGATCTACACTGGGGATAAGGGTAAGCCTATGGTCTACACTGGGGATAAGGGTAAGCCTATGACCTACACTGGATAAGGGTAAGCCTATGATCTACACTGGGGATAAGGGTAAGCCTATGGTCTACACTGGATAAGGGTAAGCCTATGATCTACACTGGGGATAAAGGTAAGCCTATGATCTACACTGGATAAGGGTAAGCCTATGATCTACACTGGGATAAGGGTAAGCCTATGATCTACACTGGGGATAAAGGTAAGCCTATGATCTACACTGAGATAAGGTATTTTTCAAGAGACTCTTACTTCTGCCTAACTCCCCATCTGGGTGATACAATAAAATTGGCCAGGAGCTAGAGAAGGTTCCAGAGAAACCTTAGATTTTGATCCCACCCATAGAGGCAAGACTCAGAAGATATGCCTCTGATTGGCTCCTTCTTCTAACACACCTGGAGCGTGATCCAGGTCTAACAGAAGATGTAGAACTTACATTCCCTTGTACACTTGTGTCCCCTGGGCACCTCATCAACCAGGAAGGTCAACTAGGAGTGAAATTTAAAAGTTCTAGAATTCCTCATCTAAGTATTATCATGGTACCCATTATCCTAAGGGGTAGGGGCTTGGTGTTTGCGGAATCATGTAGAAGTGGGAGTGAAGATTAAGGGTGGCATTGTAGGAAATGGGACACCAGAAATAAAAAAAAAGCCAGTGATGCTATTTAATGGCAGTGACGATTGCCAAACCTTTGCCAAACTAGCCTTCCCAGTCCTGGTAACTGGGCTGCTTTTGTAGCCTGGTGAGGAAGGATAAGTACTGCGCTAATTCAACACATCAACACGTACTGTTCTGTAAGAAAATCTCTTCCAGGAACCTGCCCATCCATGTGCGCATGTGTCAGGAAACATCTATTTCTAATCTCTGACTAAATAGTTTCCCAATCACGGTACAGACACTGGCCTCACCCAAATGCTTCCTTCTGACCACTCTTGTAGGCAATTTTGAAATCCTCTCATTCAGCATAAGGAACCTTGAGAAAGGTGAACTAATTACACCCATTGTCTGGGCATTGGGTCCGTGCGATGACTGATGAGACTTGTGAGAAATAAGCACAGATTAGGATCCATGGCTGGGAGTGATGCAAGAGTGCTCGTGCCCACCACTGCCCCTTCTTGTACAGGGGGATAGAGTCACAATCTCTGAAATGAGGCTGGTCTTTGATTCATATCTTTTTAATTATTTTTTTTTTTACAACAACGTGTGTGTAGGCCTTACCTAATGACCATTCTCACCCCCATCTCTTCAAAAAGCTCTATCATATGGTCATGGCTGTTTGCGTTGTTTTGTCACCCACTAAGGTTACCCAAGCCATCTGTGTGACCATGGGTTTAGAGCTATCTGTTGGAGCCTGGTGGGATCAACAGTATGTACAGAACTAATGAGGGCCATTCCCCTCTCACAGAATCTATCAGTTGCCTATAGTTCAGAGGTATAGGGCCCAGAAGCCCCTACCCTTCTTGACAATGGGCTGGGCTTGTGTGGTCCAGATCAGTCACTACAGTGGCTATGAGCAAACAGCTGCTGTGCTTGCATCTAGTCTGGAGGACGGCGTTTTGCAGCCCTCCACCCCATCTTCCAGCTTTCATGTGCTTTCTGCCCTCTCTTCCATAATGTTCCCTAGGGCTTAGAGGGTAAGATACATGACTTGCTTCTGGCCGGGCCCACGACCGTCACTGGTTCTCTGCATGCTGACAGCTGTGAATCTGCACTCACTACCTTAAGGTGGAGGCTTCTCTGAGTAACACTGGGGGCTGCTTTTGTCTAGGCTGTGAGCACAGGTATGTGACGGCAGTTTGCTGCTAGTTTCTTGCTATTTTTAATAGTGTACCAAACCTCTAGGTGGGAAGCAGTGAGTGACTCACTCAAATGATAACAAATAAATCTGAATGAGGGGGAAAGTACCAGGTGGGCTTAAAGGATGCAGCGTGATCAAACGTCATCAACTTTCAGAATCTGATGACAGGCACATAAATTGTGATGTCTGGGACAAAAACTATAGAGTGACTGTTGTTCTCCCCACCCCCCCAACTCCCAAAGCTCAACTCAACACCATATTATAACCATCCTTTGTCAAGTGAAATTCTCTAGAGGATTTAGACCTGAGGCATCAAAAGGGCCAGGCTTTATCCTTATGGCCGTGTGCCTACAAGCATGAGGAATTAACAGGAGCAAGAAAGAGATACTGCCAATCCTCATTATTCAAGGTAACTACATCTGACGATATCATAAGGGTTCAAGTGAGGGCAATGTCTTTCGTGAGCCCATGTGTTTTCTACGTGGTGGCCGAGAAACTGTTTGCTTGGAGATTCAAGTAAGATATTTCTGAAACACGGAAGTGGTGAGTCGATTCCTTGAAGAGATCTTACAGAACAATGTGTCTATTTACATGTCAAATTGGCCGAGGGCTTATCTTGACATCAAAGTCACTTCAAAACTGAATTAGTAAATACTGAATCCTTGCTCCTTGAGACATTACGGGAGTGTTTTCTTATAAGCCTCTGGTCATATTTCTCCAGTGATCAATATGTTAACTTTGTTTTCTGCTTGCTTTTGTTTAAAGAACTCTTCAAATACTGCTGATTTATTCCCACTGAACTCAAAGCCAAAGGCGCAAGAGCTTGCTCTTGCTGAGTGATCTAGCAGTGGTATTTTCCCTGAGAGCCCATCATGGCTTCTTGCACGTAGATGGTATTTTAGCCTTGCATTTGGGCCCATTTTAGACATGATGTCACCGACAAGGAACATAGAGACAGGGGGGAAATGGCACTAAATAGACTGAGAAAAGGACAGTTATTTTCAGTAGGAGAGCTGAAACAAGAAACCTCGGTTGGGAACATTTGCCTGAAATGACGCAAATGTTTCATGGCTCCACCTGTGCCCACAAACAATTGCAAAGCAGTACAATGTCAGGCCTGGGATTACAAATGGCCGATTGCGAGTGCTGGTGCTAAAAACCTACAAGTGAAAATTAGTGAGGTAGTAAATTCTCAAACACAGAGGGTAGAAACAATGAAGGAAGGAACTGTGTTCCCTTCCACCCCAGAGAGGATGCTGTTTCAAAGCATGGTACCCATGGATGCTAGCACCCACCAGACCAACCCCATCGCATTTAGGGCATCAGCCTTTGCTTCCTGGGTGGTAGCATCAACTAGATTTGAACTGAGCTCCCCAAAAGGATGCAGGACCACAGAAACAGAAAAGCAGGCTGAGTTTGGCAGAGCTAGGAGCCTTGTGGCTAGCTGGTGCTTGAAAAGAGCTCTGCACTTCTTCATGTGAAAACTGGGGACCACAAAAAGGGTGCATCAAGCTTGATGCTTTACAAAACCAAGGCCCTTAATTTTTTTTGTCCTTCAGAGCAAGTATTGCCACACTGTCCCTGACAGTATCTATCTTGTGACCTGTTGGAAAATGACCAAAGCAAGATCATTAGAAGGTATACATGTAGTGGGACTTGGACTGGAGACAGCACAGCTTGCTTTTCCTTTAAGGCTAGCCACTCTTGTCAGTCAGGACATGGAGCATGGTTACACGTCATAATTGTGGGGAGCATGGGCACTTTTTACGCCCTTTTTTCTCTAGGAGTTTATTGCCCTCTCCTCTCTGTGGGCTAGGATGGCTGACATCAGACAAGCAGTGATGCTCCATGCCAGGCCAGCCCTAGGGGTACAAGGAACGAATCTATCTGTAGAATACCCTAGTCGTGGGGACTTCAGTTTGGGGCAACCATAAATAAAGCAGGCAAACGCAAAGCCATTTCAGCCAGTCTGGACCTCAACCATTGACTAGCACACAGAAAAAAAAAGTGAATATTCTCTAGACTTTTCTGTCTCTAAGGGAAACATAACCTAAAAAGACTCAGAAGGGAAGCATAAAATGCCAGGCATAATGGCTATTCAATTTTACCAGCATGAACTACCTGATGGTAATAGTAGTAGTATTAGTAGTAGTAGTAATAATAATGATAATAATAATAATAATAATAATAATAATAATAATAATAATAATGTTATTATTATTATTACTACTATTACTATTTTACTATTTCTTGAGATGTGTCACTCATGAGGAAATGGAAATCAAAAGGCTTATGTAAAAGGTGAACTGGGCGTGCCTGATAAGGAATGGTCAGTCCTACACACAGGATAAGCTCACACATCTCACAAACCTTCAGTTTACTCAGGGTTTTAATGAGAAGGTGCCTCCCTCTGGGTGACCAGAAGTGGTGAGGAAGCTCACTGTTTCTCCCATCTTTAGAGAGAATCTGTTAGCACTGACCTACTTTGGTGGCCTGGTGCCAAGAAGAAGCCACAGTCTAACGAAAGAAGGAATATTAGAAATGGAAGACAGTCCTACAATCAGACATCAAGAAAGAAAATAAATAAGTAAGCAAGCATGAGCACTACTATACCTAAGAACTCTGGGACATGACGAGGAAAATAAACCTATGAATCTATAGGGAAGAAACTCAGGCCACCCAGTCCCTGAAATTATTGAGGCAATTTCTCCGAATCCAGAAGAAGAATATGAAATGGTGCTGCAGAAATTGGGTTTAAAAAAAAAATCAGATCTATATCTTTCACCTGTGTGAAAATCAGCCCAATGTGCATAAGACCTAATGAAAGCTCTGAACCACTGGCCATGGTGGCACTTGGCAAGGCAGAGGCAGAAGGATCTTTGTGAGTTTGGGGCCAGCCTGGTCTATAAAGCGAGATCCAGGACAGCCAGGGCTATTACATGGAGAAACCCTGTCTCTAGAAACAAAAGGAAAAAAAAAAGTCCTGAACCTTTCAGATGAGTGGCAGAAACAACAGAAAAATACTGTAGGGCATGTGATTAAGCAGAAACTTTCTGAATAGAACTAAAAAAACTGAAAAAACAATGGCAAGTACTGAGAAGTGGGTTTGCATTAAGTTATAAGGCTTCTGCACAGCAAAGGAGATGACAGAGAAAATGGACAGAACACAGAACGATGTCTTTACCAGGTGTTCATCTGACAGGAGATTAATATCTCAAATATGTATAGAAGCCAGAAAAATAAGAAAGAAAACAACAAGAAAATTTCTGCCTATAAACAAGGAGATGAATTGAGCAAACACTTTTTAAAATGGACCAAAAAAAAAAAACCCAACAAATACACTTTTGAAAAATGGTCTACAAAAAGAGTTTCTTACAGAAAACTACAGC
The DNA here is from genome assembly GCF_964271855.1 of Acomys minous. Classification (NCBI taxonomy): domain Eukaryota; kingdom Metazoa; phylum Chordata; class Mammalia; order Rodentia; family Muridae; genus Acomys; species Acomys minous. The sequence goes on along the minus strand of NC_140492.1, from coordinate 101,206,572 downwards.
CAATCAAAATGCAGAGTTGTGGAGCCGAGCTGCAATGGGTACATCCAAAGAACAATTCCTATACCCAATGAGGCTCAGCAAACACTGGGAAGAGGGGGGCAGAAAGATGGTAATAGACAGAGGATCAGAGAGTTTGATGTGAGACTGAACCTTAGCAATGTCAGAAGCTACACGCGTAAAGACTCAACACAATGATAGACTGAACATGAGCTGAACAAGACAACAGCAATACACTTGCCAAAACGACCAGAGGAAATACCAGGAGGCCTCAACCCTACATAAGAACTACAGGCAACTAAGGAATACTGAAAACTGGAGAAATAGTCTTCCCCAGGGAAAAGCACACCAGTTGATTATCCAACACTGCTAAACCCAGAAAAATCTTTAATCACTGTAGATGGAGTGGACAAGGTATTCCATAATAAAACCAAATTTGAACAATATCTTTCCACAAATCCAGCCCTTCAAAGGATACTAGAAGTCCAATACAAGGAGGCTAACTACACCCAAGAAAGCACAGGAAATAAATAACTTCACACCAGCAAAAACAAAAGAAGGTGTAAACACACACACACACACAGAGAGAGAGAGAGAGAGAGAGAGAGAGAGAGAGAGAGAGAGAGAGAGAGAGAGAGACTACCTCCACCACCATCAAAATAATAGTAATTAACAATCATTGGTCATTAATGTTTCTCAATATCAATGGACTCCATTCCCCAATAAAAAGACACAGGCTAACAGAATGGATGTGAAAACAGGACCCATCATTCTGCTGCATATCAGAACCACACCTCAGCAACAAAGATAGACATTACCTCAGTCTAAAGGGCTAGAGAAAGATTTTCCAAGCAAACAGACGTAAGAAGCAAGCTGAGTAGCCATCCTAATATCTAATAAAATAGTCTTTCAACCAATATTAACCAAAAGAGATGGGAAAAGACACTATACTTATCAAAGGAAAAATCCACCAAGTGGTACCTCAATTCTGAACACCTATGCTCCAAATGCAAGAGCACGCACATTCATAAAAGAAACATTCCTGAAGCCTAAATCACACATTGACCCTCATTCATTAATAGTAGACCCTATTCTCACCAATGCACAGGTCGAGACAGAAACTAAAAGAAATCGTGAAACTAACAGACATTATGAATCAAATGGTCCTAACAGATATCTACAGAACATTGCACCCAAACAGAAAAGAATATATCTTCTTCTTAGCATCTCATGGAACCTTCTCAAAAATTGACCATATAGTCAATCTCAAAGCAAGTCTTAACAGATACAAGAAAATTGAAATAACTCCTGGTATCTTATCAGACCACCATAAATTAAAGCTGGACTTAAACAACAGAAAGCCTACAAACTCATGGAAACTGAACAAATCTCTACTCCATGACCAATGTCAAGGAAGAAACAAAGAAAGAAATCAAAGACTTTCTAGAGCTCAATGAAAATGAAAGCACAACATACTCAGACTTATGGGACACAATGAAAGTAGTGTTAAAAGGAAAGTTCAAAGCACTAAGTGCCTTCATAAAGAAATTGGAGAGATCACATAGTATCAACTTAACAATACACCTGAAAGTTCTAGAACAAAAGAAGCAAAGACACCCAAGAGGAGTAGAATGCAGGAAATATTAAACTTGGGGCTGAAATCAATAAATTAGAAACAAAGAGAACAGCATAAAGAATCAATGAAAACAAAATTTGGTTCTTTGAGAAAATCAACAAAATAGGCAAATTCTTAGCCAAACTAATTAAAAGTCAGAGAGACAATATTCAAATGACCAAAATCAGAAATGAAAACAGGGACATAACAACAGACACTGAGGAAATGCAAAAAAAAAAAATCGTTTGGTCTTATTTCAAAAACCTGTACACACACACACACACACACACACACAAATCTTCTAACTGAAATGGACAATTTTCTTGATAGATATTACTTACCAAAGTTAAATCAAGATCAGGTAAGCAATTTAAATAGACCTATACACCCTAAGGAAATGGAAATTGTCATTAAAAGTCTCCCAAAATAAAGCCCAGGACCAGATGGTTTCAGCACAGAATTCTACCAGACCTTCAGAAAAGAGCTAATACCAATACTCATCAAGCTATTCCGCAAAACAGAAATGGAAGGAACATTGCCAAACTCATTTTATGAGCCACTGTCACCCTGATACCTCAACAACACAAAGATTCAACAAAGAAAGAATTTTAGGCCAATCTCCCCTATGAACATTGATGCAAAAATATTCAATAACATATATGCAAACTGAATCCAAGAACATATCAAAAACATCATCTACCATGATCAAGTAGGCTCTATCCCAGTGATTCGGGGATGGATGGTGCAACATATGAAAATCCACCAATGTAATCCAATGTAAAACCAATATAAACAAGGTGAAAGGAAAAAAAATCACATGAGTTGCTGAAGAAACATTCGACAAAATCCAACACTCCATCATGATAAAAGTCTTGGAGAGATCAGGGTACAAGGCCTATACCTAAACGCAATAATGGCAATATACAGCATCAAATTAAATGGAGTGAAACTTAAAACCCCCATTAAAATCAGGTACAAGACAAGGCTGCCCACTCTCCCCACATCTATTCAATATAGTACTTGAAGTTTTAGCTAGAGCCATAAGACAACTAAAGGAGATCAAGGAGATACGAATTGGCAAGGAAGAAGTCAAAATATTGCTATTTGCTGCTGATAGGATAGACAACATAAGTGATCCCAAAAATTCTACCCGAGAACTCCTGCAGCTGATAAATACCTTCAGCAAAGTGGCTGGATACAAAATTAATTCAAAACATCAGTAGCCCTCCTCTATACAAATGATAAATTAACTGAGATAGAAATTAGAGAAATGACAGCCTTCACAATAGCCACAAATAATATAAAATATCTTGGTGTAACTCTAACCAAGCAAGTGAAAGGCCTGTATGATAAGAACTTCAGGTCTTTGAATAAAGAAATTGAAGAAGATATCAGAAGATAGAAAGATCCCTCATGGTCATGAATCAGTAGGATTACCAGTAAAAATGACCATCTCACCAAAAGCAATCTACAGATTCAATGCATTTCCCATCAAACTTCCAACACAATTCTTTACAGAACTTGAAAGAGCAATTCTAAACTTCATATGAGAAAACAAAAAAACTTAGGATAGCTAAAACAGTCCTGTACAGTGAAAGAACTTCTGGGGGTATCTCCATCCCTGATTTCAAGATGTACTACAGAGCAATAGTAATAAAACCACATGGTATTAGTGTAAAAACAGATGGATCAATGGAATCAAATCAAAGATCCAGAAGTAAGCCCATATACCTGTGGACACTTGATTTTTGAAGCCAAACTATACAAAGGAAGAAAGAAGGCATGTTCAACAAATGGCTCTGGTCTAACTGGATGTCTTCATGTAGAAGAATGCAAATAGATCCATATTTACCACCCTACACAAAATTCAAATCCAAGGGGATCAAAGACCTCAACATAAATCTGATAGAAGAAAATAATGGGAATAGCCTTGAAGTCATTGGCACAGTAGACAACTTTCTGAATAGAACACCAACAGCTTAGGCACTAAGATCAACAATTAATAAATGGAACCTCATGAAACCGAAAAACTTCCGCAAGGTAAATGACACCGTGAAAAGGACAAAACAGCAGCCTACAGAATGGGAAAAGATCTTCACTAACTCTACATCTGGTAGAGGGCTGATATCCAAAATATACAAAGAACTCAGGAAATTAGCAACAAACCAAACAACCCATTTAAAAAGATGGGGTACAGAGCTAGATAGAATTCCCAACAGAGGAACATCAAATGGCTGGGAAGCATTAAAGAAAGGTTCAGCATCCTTAGCCATCAGGGAAATGCAAACCAAAATGACTCTGAGATTCTATCTTACACCCATCAGAATGGCCAAGATAAAAAAAACACTAGGTAACAGCACAAGCTGGTGAGGATGTGGAGCAAGGGTAACGCTTTTCCATGGCTGGTGGGAGTGCAAACTTGTACAACCACTCTGGAAATCAATCTGGCACTTTCTCAGAAAATTGGGATTAGTTCTGCCTCACAACCCAGCTATACCACTCCTGGGCATATGCCCAAAATATGCTCTACCATATCACAAGGACACATGCTCAACTATGCTCATAGAAGCATTATTTGTAATAGCCGGAAACTAAAAACCACCTAGATGTTCCCCAAGTGAAGAACTGATAAAGAAAATATGGTACAGTTATGCAATGGAATGCTACTAAAACAAAGACATCGTGCAATTTGCAGGCGAATGGATGAAACTAGGAAAGATAATCCAGAGTGAGGTAACCCAGACCCAGAAATACACACATGCTATGTACTCACTTATAAGTGGCTATCAGCCATAAAGTACAGGATAATCATACTACAATCCACAGACCCAAAGATAAGTGATGAGTAGGGCCCAAGGGAGTGCTTGAGTCACGCTGAGAAGGGGGAGACAAAATAGACATCTGGGGTGGATGGAAGGAGGGAACTGGGTAAGAGTGAGAGGAGGGATCAAGTGTGGGGAGGATGGTGGGAAAGATCTGGAATCAGTGGCAGGGGTATATCTGGGGCAAGCTAGAAATCTAGGACAATAGAAAGTCCCATGAGGTGACCATATCTAAGACTCCTAGAAATAGGGGATATGGAACATGAAATGGTCACCTTCTACAGGGATGGAGATACCAATCCAGCCACAAAACCTTCAACCCACAGTTTTTCCTACAGGGAGAAAGAGGGATCAGAAAGTGAGGGAATGCCCAATCAATGGCTGGCCCAACTTGAGTCCCATGTCATGAGAGAGTCCACCCCTGACACTATTAATAATATTCCACTATACTCTCCAATAGGAGGCTAGCATAACTGTAATCTGAATGCTTCATCTAGCAGCTGATGAAAACAGATGCAGAGGCCCACAGCCAAACATTAGACAGAGCTCGGGGCATTGAAGAGTGGGAGAAAGGATTGAAAGAGCCAAAGGGGTCAAGGACACCACACACACAAAAAAAAAAGCCTACAAAATCAACTAACCTGGGCCCACTGGGGCTCATAGAGGCTTAACAACCATCCAAAGAGCATGTGTGGGATGTACCATGGCCTCCTACATGTATGTAACGGATGCACAGCTTGGTTCTCATGTGGAACCTCTAACAGCAGGAGCAGAAGCTGCCTCTGACTCTGTTGCCTGCTTTGGGATTCTTTTCCCCTAGCTGGACTGCTTTGTTTAGCCTCAGTAGAAGGTGCACCCAGACCTACTCCAACTTGATATGCCAAGACAGAATGGTATCCACGGGAGACCTCCCCTTCTCTGAGGAGAAAGCAAGGGGGCATAGGGAGGAGAGGAGCGGAGAGGGAAATACTGGGAGGAGAGGAGGGAGGAGAAGTTCTGTTGGAATGTAAAGTAAATTAATAGATTAATTAATTTAAAAAGACTTTAAAATAAGTAAGTATACCACTAGTCTTTAGAATTAATAATAACTACTTACTGGATACTGTGACAAACATAGTCTCCTCTTTTAATATATCTCACTGCTGTTTCTTAGCACTTAGCTCTGCTCATCCCAAACCTCCTCCTGCTTCCTCTTCCTCCTGCACTTCAAAGCAAGGGAGTTACAGGGTATACACACTTGGTCCATGCCTCGCCTAACCAGTAAGAATTCACTCACACTTAGAGTTGTCATCTCCCCATAGTAAAATGGACAGTGAAAACTAGGGTTGGCCAAAATATGCTATAGCTGCTTTACAAAGTAGTCCACTTCCTCAAAAAGGTTAAATACTGGTCTACACCCAGGAGAGACGGAAACAGAAGCCTATGAATGAATGGTTATGGATTACACTATTCAGTGTAGTCAGAAGGTGGAAATATCCCACACGTCCATCAAATGACAAGAAGAAAAATGAAATGTGGCCATATATACATGGAACGGAGTGTAACTCTTCAACAGGGCGGTGAGGTATCGACGTGCTACAACAGGTAGGAATCTTGAAAGCATTGCGCTAAGTGAAAGAAGCCAAACACTAAGGTGACATACTCCATGAGCCCATGTTCAGAACAGGCAAATCACATAGGCAGAAAGTGGGTTCATGGGTTTCTTGAACTGGAAGGTGGCGACAGGAGAAATAGGTAGTCATTATAACACGCAGTCTATTTGGAGAAGACAGAAATGGCTGGACAATTCTGGGAATACACTAAAGACCATCCCACTTTGCACTTTATATGGTGGATTATATCTCAATAAAGCTTCCACAGAAATTAAAGAATAAATTAGTAATTTTCATCAGGAATCTGTCATTTTACAGAATACCAAAAGCCTGGTGCTCATAGCAACCAGTACTCTTTGCAGTGATGTGAAGGGACCACTTCAGTTTCAATAACTCAAAGCCCACAGGCTCATACTGGCATCATCTGATGGGTGAGGAGGAAAACATGGCGACCAGGTCCAGTAATTTAGTCTTTCAGTAGAGAAAGATTAAATGTGTTTTCTCCGAATTACTAGAATCTATAATGGCACACAAGAAAAAAGTTCTGGCATAAATCTGAGTACCAAAGAGTGAGAACCTTTACTCACCCAAATAGGATCCAATGAGCAAAGGCTTGTATTAACCTAGCAATGTTCCAAGAAGTCACAGTAAGATAGCAGATAGAACACTTAACTCCCTGCCAGATCAGATAGAATTTTACATTGCTTATAACTCCTTAAAGACAAAACCATTCCTGTTCGCTCACAATGTTGCACTCTGCCTTGAATGGTGCCTGCATCTTCAGCCCCATTCTTTCATCTGCTGGCAGTTGTTCGGACACTTTTCCAGGTGGCTCTTACAGGACCCACTAGTTACTTTGTCCTATCTACTTTGTTATTGTGTTCTTATCTCAGCAAAATTTTATAATACCATACACACACACACACACACACACACACACACACACACAAATGCATATACACATTTACATAAGCACATGTACACATATACACATGGCATACACACATGCATGCATATATACATACACACATTCACGCACACATGTATGCACATATATGGCACATGTCATCTTGGCCAATTTCTATGAAGTGGTCACCAGTCTCCAGAACAGCCTTTTGAGGTGACTATAAATGACTGTGATCAGAACACAGATGCCTCAGCTGAGGCTCTTCTAGCGCACGTTAAATGCAATGTGAACTAATGAAGTCTTGGCCTGGTGACGTCAGCTGGGTGTACCTAAGGGAAAGGCTCAGCTTCCCACGTGTGTGCAAAGTAGGTTTGTGGGTCGTGTGCTTACAGAACGGACTTTGGGACAGGAAGAGTGTATCTCCCAGGAGGCCTAGACTCCTTGGTAGGAGCACTTATGATGAGACACAGGGGACATCAAATACAATAAAACCAGTGCATAAACAATTCCAAATACACAATTAGAAAGGTAACCCAGGTACCAAATTGAGTGGGCTCTAACTTACGTTGCTCACAAATATGAATGAGACACATGATGGACACACCTGACAGAGATGTGTAAATATATAGCATGCAGATATTACATGGGCTATATAGCATCGGCCCTGTTCTTCCTACTCTCACATGACCACACATTTATAGGGGCACTCTCTGTCTAGCACAGCTTTAGTCATTGTACAAAGCAAGAGGGACACTTGCTTTCCCCCCCCCTTTTTTTTTAACAGTATCAATCATTGCTTACTATCCACAAAAGGAGATTACAGGCAATCTACTCAGGGTCATTCTAATCCTAAGTAACATGCTAAGAACATAAGAGCGTCTCTCCTGCAAGACCCTTGTCATGTCTTCTAGTTTCAATTTTCAGCATTTTTGTCTTTTTTTTTTCCTCCCCAGACCCTCTCTAGACTCATCTCCATTCTTATTTGCAGGGTTTCTATCTTAGCAGACATGAAATGGATCCTCACCAGTTACACTTCAGAAGGGAAGACAATTATGTCTCTGGCACATCTTTAAGTCTTGGCATTCTCATTTTTTAAAAATATTTTTTCATTTGAAATAAAAAGTAACCCAACTATTTCTTTTCTTTTCTTTTTTTCTTCTCATCATCAAAGCTGCAGAAAAGGGAAACAGAAAACAAGAAGCTGCCAACAGCCAGCAGGCACACACTCTCCAACATCCTCGGGGATTAAAAACTGTGTGCAAACAGGCATGTCTTGGAGAGTCAACCCTGCTTCTAAGGGAACAGCCACAGCCATGCGTCTTCAAGTTAGGAGAGGGCCCAGACAGACTTCTGCATACAGAAGGACACAAGGACAGGCCAACAAGGGCCATTCCTGTAATCCTCTTAGGCATCTGCTGGTACCTTTCAGGTCCAGGTGTGGCAGCCATGGGAGCAGGCAGCCTGAGAAAGAGGGTTATTGGGCAATAAATGGGGAGGCCACTAGGTTCCTCTTACAGAGATGGGGATAGATGGTCTGGCTGGCAGGTATCAATGGAACTTGTTTTTTGAAACATTAGTGGTTGGCTAGGGGGAAAAAAACTGTCGTGCCAGAGGACTGCAGAGAAGTGAGGGTACCTCCCAGAGGCTTCTGACCCCCAGATATTAGTAGCCAGTGGTTAGTTTTATCTTGGTTGGCATGACTTCTCAGTCTACACTTTAATTCTGCATGTCAAGAGGTTTGGACTGTCCATAGGCTTTACGCCTCTCCTCTAGATGCCTTTCCCCTTCTATAGAAGGGACATTCTGCACCATCCCATAATGCACTGTGCACCCAGGACGGGCTGCAGGGTGCTTCCAGGGCCTTTGTGTGAGAAGTCTAACAAGATGTATTCCGATTTTCTCAAGTCACTGATCTTTATCTAAACATGGTCAGTTTTATTTCTAGAAAAGTAAAGGCAACTGAACATAAATAGTTTTCAAATGGCTTTTACAAAACGCTCCCTCCTTGACCCGCAGAAAGGTAGTCCTGATCAATAGTTCCTTCTTAATTTATTTCTCCATCTTCAGTCACCACGAAAACAATCATACTTTCGTGTTTTAATCACTTTTCTAATAAAGAAACAGGGCACTTTGGGAAAATGGCTCAATGATTGACTAAGTGAGCCTCAGTGAAAATTGTCAATAAAAAGCCTGATGATATATTTACTCTTTATTGTGAAATGAGTTGACATTCAATTTCTACAACATTGACATTTATAAGTGTTCTTACTATTATGTACTTTACCAAAACTTTAAATTAGACGTGTAAACATTGCAGAAGCATATCCATACATGGTGGTTAATTTTTTTTTTTTTGCGGGGGTGGGGTGGGGTGGGTTTCGAGACAGGGTTTCTCTGTGTAGACTTGGCTGTCCTGGACCCACTTTGTAGACCAGGCTGGCCTCAAACTCACAGCGATCCGCCTGCCTCTGCCTCTCGAGTGCTGGGATTAAAGGTGTGTGCCACCACCACCCGGCTTTATGGTGGCTAATTTTTAAATGTAATTTTTAAAAATTCTCACACAGCAAAGACACCTCTTTCCTTTCCAAATCGGATGGTACCCAGTAAACCGAGAAACACTTTTCCTTGAGCAAGGTCTTAAAAGTCTCTTTCTTAGCACAGCTTTTCAAAAGAATCTTCAACAGAACCATCGGTCTCGTATGTTTTATTAGTAGAATGGAGAGTGGTTGATAGCTAGATTTCAGTGCATAACCTTTTCCCCACACGGAGAGAAGCTTTGGTGGCTGAAGTATAAACCTGGACCCTGAACAACAGACTCGCCTTCAAAACGCTTCCGAGATGCCGAGAACGCATGCGCTGCTCAGGCTGCTCGCCCACCTCCAGGCTGCGTAAGAGGAAGGCTGGGCGACAGCTGGGAAAGCGCTGTTGCTGAAAATATCCAGGTTAGCAGAGGCCGCTGCAGCCCTGTCTCCTCTGGAGAAGAGGGAAGTGCCTAAGACCTTCTTCCTCTGAGTGAGAACCGCAGAACTGCTGAGAGAGTAGATGCCACTGCCCGTGGACAGGCTAGCAATGAAGTCACAGAGCACTACAAGCTGCCATCGTAGAAAGTGTAGAATAGTCTGTACATGAGTTATGGGCATGGCTGATAGGGAGGAGAGATGCTTGGAGCTGCTCAGAAGGGCGGGGACGAGAGGGCAGTGTGAACGGCCTCCGGTTTCAATGGTTCTAGTGGGGCCAAGTGGCCAAAAGAAAAGGCCACAGAAGATAGGAACTACCTCAAAGGGACCCTATCCTGGAGGACTTCCTGTCATAGGGAAGACACCAGGAGAGAGAGGTAGGCGCTATACTCCCAAAGCAGAAGAGCAGGGCATAAGAAGCCAGAGTACATTCCTCAATTGAATAATGGAAGTGTGCATGTGTGCATGCATGAGTGTGTGTGTGTGTGGGGGGGAGATGCTTATGTGTGTATACATATACATATGTAATTTAAAAAAAAAGATAACTCAGAAACCTAAAAGGAATCGATTTTCCCCTTCTGCCTTTCTTACCCTACCTAGATCCTGGGGGACCAAAACCTTGTGTCCTGGAAGGAAGACCAAAAGAAGCTCTTCCTTCCTGATTCCAAACAGAGACGGCCCTGAGGTGGAGGAGGCACAGAAGCACGAACTGGGTGATGGTGTGTGTGTGTGCACGGGGGGCATGTGTGTGCGCGCGCCTGTGTGCATGTATGTATGTGTGTGTGCGCTCCTGTGTGCATGTGTGTATGTGTGTGCGCGCGTGTGTCTGCATGTGTGTGTGTGAGAGAGAGAGAGAGAGAGACAGAGAGACAGAGACAGAGACAGAGACCGAGAGACTGAGAGACAGAGACAGAGACAGAGACAGAGAGACAGAGAGACAGAGCTTGGTCCAGACTGTTTAATAAGTAAAAACTAAACTTAAAAGGTATGACCGATACAACCCGGAACACAGAAGAAAGGTCCGACAGAACAAATTTGCAGAAAGTGCTGAGAACTAATCTGCGCTCTGATGTCACCCGGTCCGGCCCAGCCAGTCCTTTAACACGGAGGCTCTTTATCAGCTGTTGATTTCATTTCTTTTAGGCTGTGTAGAAATTTTAAGTCACCTAAGGACTAAGTATTAAGGCAAGCGACTGCACAGAGAAAGCACTGCCACTCTCACTCCTGCATTGAGTTCTTTGCTAGCTCCTCGCAAGAGTCCACAAGGTCTTGCGGACCTGGATGCTGGTCCCTGGTCCCTGGTCCCCCGCAGACAGGGCTCTGCTCTGCCTCGAACACGTTGAGCTGTGCTGGGTTCTTCTAAAACTGGCTCTTTCTGTCCACGTGACCACTGCATCTTTTACCTGTAATATTCCTGTTCAAATTACTAAGAAAAGATTACTGACGTCTCTGCCTATCAGTGCAGACACATCTATTTCTCTTTTTTTGGTCCTATCCATCTTTAGCTCATAAAATTTTGAAACTCAATGATTAGGTAAATAGTACTTTGGTATTATTATGCCCTCTTTTTGATTACATAATGAGATTTGTAACAAATAATATTAGTTCTGAGGTTTATTGCATTTGTTACATATGGCCATTTTGAGTTTCTTTTGATTGATGTTAGTATGATAGATATTTTCTATATTTTCACTTTTATTCTGTTTCAATTTTTAAATTTAAGATAGTTCATTTGTTGAGAGGATGTAGCTGCTTTGCCCTTTAACAGATAATTTTCATTTAATATATTCTATATGAATTTAAAAGTATCATCTTTTCATTGTTTTCCACTTGTGTTTTCAGTTCTTCATTTTCTTCCTTTTGTTTTAGAAAGTATTTTTAAGTGCCCAATACATTGTATCATTTATATTAATTTATTAGTGATTATTAATTTATATCTGATTTGATGTAATGATTGGCTTAACCTATCACATTCCATTCATATTCACTAATTCTCAAGTCATCACTAATACCTTAACACATAGGGAAATGACCAGGATGAGCTAAGGGGTCAATACATTATCATTTCATCTGCAGAGAATACCTATTACCAAGAAAGCAGAATCTGTGCATATTTGCATCTCCCAGCATACTGTACAAGGTGGAGGCCTACAGTCCTACTGCAAGGGAAGAATTGAAAGTCTTCATTTTATAGACTGGAAAAGAGCTGTCCCACCCATCCATCATGCTGTCAAGTCATCATCATCATCATCATCAGAGCCAGCACTACTCTTTCTCCCTTTTTTGGTCAGGGACATCCTCCTGCAAGGATTGCCAGACCTTCCTTTCTATCCAAGTCTACACTGCTTGGTGGTTCCCACAGCTTTCACGCACCATTGCTGAGGACACCAACATGGTGACCAGAAAAGAAAAACCATAATGAAGAGATATTTTGACCCTGTGAGAAAAAGACCAAACTGAACTCGCATAGCTCTCGCTGATACAAGAGACTCCAGCAAACATTAAAGAGAGAACAGACCAACAAAGTAGCATAATTAGAATATAAAAAGGAGACAGTCTTGTTGCTTGGGTTTTTGTTTCGTTTGTTTTAGATTTTGTTATCTTTTTTTAAGATAGGGTTTCACGTAGATCAAGCTGGCTTTGAACTCAACATGTAGATGAGGCTAACCCTGAGCTCCTGATCCTCCCGCTCTCTACTTCTTGAGTGCCTCAATTACAGGCTTGTGCCACTGTGTCCAGACAAGAAAGAAGACTTTCTGAGCATTTGAGATTAGATATTTGAGAAATAAATTTTTGAGAAATTTACTTGAGAAATATTTGAGAAAAAATTAAATTCAATAAACTAACTGAAAGAGAATAATAATCACTCCTGAGAAGGAGATGCCATCTGTAGAAGAGACAAGCGAATTTTCCAGTAAAAGTCCAACTAGTCAGAAGCATTCACTTTGTGGCCAAATGGTCACTGTTGAGTTTCTTAAACCTGTCACTGTAGCACAAAAACAGCTGTAGGTGACCCATATGTAAATGGCATGGTAATATAATAAAACTGCATTTATAGAAAGGAATAGCAGATGTGGGGGCTGGAGAGATGGCTCAGTGGTTAAGAGCACTGGCTGTTCTTCCAGAGGACTCGGGTTAAATTCCCAGCACCCACATGGCAGCTTACCAACTATCTGTAACTCCCCAATGTCTGACACCCTCACACAGACATACAGGTAGGCAAAACACCAGTGGACATAAAATAAAAATAAATAAAGTATTTTAAAAATAATTTGTTTAAGAGGGAAAAAAGAAAAGGAAAAGAAACAGGCCATGGGATGAATCTGGCAAAGGTTCTGAAGTCTGTGGAGTTCTGGTCCAGAAGATCAAGTTAAAAAAACCCATCACAACAAAGGAAAGGAAAAATGAAAAAGAAACAGACCCAGGGGATTAAAAATGAACCATCCATAACTCAAACGGAAAAAAAAGAAAGAAAGAAATGGAGAACATGTAATTGAAGAAAGAATTTTTTTTTAAAAGCTTTCCTGGGTTAGAATTAAACCCTCAGGCTTAGTTATGTAAATCCTGTTGAAATATATGAATTGTCAGAATGGAAAATAACATTTATAAACTTACATGAAGAAAGAAAAGGTGACAAAGCAGGGAAGGGGGATAGAATTAGTCTTGTATGTATGACATTATCAAGGGCAGCTTTAAGAGGGAAAGCGACAGGATCCTGGTTTAGAGAGCACACATAAGTAGGAGGCGGTGGTCATAGCTTTTCTTTCATAGGTGAAAACCTTCAATAAGACGAATTAAAGAACGAGTGGGATTTTTCCAGGTTTCTGAGACAATAATAGTGGCTTAAATTCAAAATTCTCAAAACTAAAACACAAGCAAAGGCCCCAAAACACACCCCTTTTTTTAAAAGGGCAGGCAATGAAATACTGAGAGGTCACCCATAACGTCACAGCTGGAGATTTTCACACAATTGACTGAGCCCCACATGGAAAAGACCAGCCCCAGCTGTGGGCAGAGCAGTCACAATTCCCACCCCAAACCACAGCAGACTGGTGACCTCTAGGGAACTGTGCTACTTGTGTCTTGTGTCAGCATCCGACAAGAGGCTTCCCCACCCACTGAATGCACTTGGGCACTGCCACGCTGGGACCCTAACC